>NW_027472588.1:23413210-23798210 GCF_030347505.1 Rhynchophorus ferrugineus | reverse complement strand
ATACATCCGCCTTTTGTTTTATAACCATACATTTTATTTCGATAGCATTTAGATTAAATTAAAATATATGCATGTGGCTAAATTATTTAAATGATTTGTTAGTTCTTATATAATAAAAAGCTAATATAGCTTTTTTGTGAAATTTTTACAGGAGGGTCATTGTCTTATAATACAATATAACAGGTCAATTGAAATGTCCCCGGCCTACCATAGTAAAGCACATTTTTTTGGCAAAATTAGTTTTTTTTATTCAACATAATTCTCTTCAAGGGTGATACACTGATTATAGCGACCCTCCAACTTCTCGATACCATTTTTGTAGTACGAATTGTCCTTTGCTTCAAAATAGGCCTCAGTTCAGCCTGAGAATAGAAAATAACTGTAAAAGAACAGTCGCTGAGGGTTAGATCTGGAGAATACTGGATGAGGTAGAAAATCGAAGTCCAAATCATGGATTTTTCACACGGTAGATTGTCTTGGTGAAGCAGCAGTTTCTTTTTCTTCAAATGCGGCAATTTTTCGGCGATGTCGTCCTTCAAATGGTCCAATAACGCTATGTAATAGTCGGTACGCTATGTATTAATGGTCCTTCCTTTTTCAAGGTAGTCAATGAAAATTATTCCATGCGCATCTTAAAATACAGATGCCATAACCTTGCCAGCCGACTTTTGCGTTCTCAATTAAGCTGTTAGCTTACTCAATATAACAGGTCAATTGAAAGGTCCCCGGCCTGACATATAGATGGCGCTACTAGAATTAAATCCATATGTTTTTTACTTAGCCCTAATTCTCAAAAGATTCGTGTATAAATTTGACAGCTATCGAATTATTAGTTTGTGAATTATAGCATTTTGAGCGAAACAACTTTTGTTACTTTGAAAAAAATGAATAAAAAAAAATTTCGCGTGTTGATAAAATATTACTTTTTGAAGGGAAAAATACAGTTGAAGCAAGAACTTGACTTGATGTCGAGTTTAAGAATACTGCCCCAGAAAAATCAACCATCAAGGATTGGTATGCTAAATTTAGACGTGGTGAAAGACGATGAACTCAATGAACGCCCAAAAGAGGTTGTTACCGACGAAAACATTTAAAAAATTCACAAAATGATTTTGAACGGCCGTAAATTAAAATTAAATGAAATAGCAAACACTCTAAAGATATCAACTTAACGTGTATACATTAATTATATCATTCACGAATATTTGGGTATAAGAAAGCTCTGTGCAAAGTGGGTGCCGCGCGAGCTCACTTTTGACCCAAAAACAATGACGAGTTGATGATTCGGAGCAGTGTTTGAAGGTGATCAAGCGTAATAATTCCGAAGTTTTCCATTGATATGTGACAATGGATGAAACATGGCTCCATCATTTCACTCCGAAGTACAATCGACAGTCATCCGAGTAGACTGCACACGATAATCCCGCTCCAAAGCGTGGAGAAAAACGCAACAGCCGGCTGGAAGGTTATAGCGTCTGTATTTTGGGATGCGCATGGAATAATTTTTATTGGCTACCTTGAAAAAGGTAAGACCATCAACAGCGACTATTACATAGCGTTATTAGACCGTTTGAAGGACAAAATCGACGAAAAATGGCCGCATTTGAAGAAAAAGAAAGTGCTGCTTCACCAAGATAATGCACCGTGTCACAAGTCAGTGAAAACGATGGCAATAATCCATGAATTGGGATTCGAATTGCTCCCTCACAAACCATATTCTCCAGATCTCTCCCCCAGCGACTATTTCCTGTTCTCAGATCTCAAAACAATGCTCGCTTGGAAGAAATGCTCGTCGAATGAAGAAATGATCGCCGAAACTGAGGCCTATTTTGAAGCAAAAGACAAATCGTACTACAAAAATGGTATCGAAAAGTAGTAGGGTCGCTATAAGAGAATTATGTTGAATAAAAATTTAATTTTGCCAAAAAAATGTGTTTTACTATGGTAGGTCGGGAACTTTTCAATTGACTGAAAATTGACTGAAAAGTATACACAGTCGATAGACACTAGAATATTTCCCCCAGCCTTCCTCTATATTATTGCATGTTTAGCATAAAAAGGTTGGAAGAAATATTCTGGTGTCTATCGACTGTGTATACTTTTCAGGTTTGTTTCTCTATTCAGGTTTGTTATGCTATCGAACTCGTATAGAGGATAGTAAAGAACTAGAGCTATTTGGCATACTAGTCAAGAGGGATATACAATGAAGAACTGTTTGAACTTGTGGAAAAAACATTATCTATAATACTTTTAGTTTGGATGAACTCCATCCCACACAGAGAAAAAGAAAATTCTTCCGAAATTCTAATTCTACAAAATGTCTACCGGTATAAAAAGATTCAATGCTCTAAGGAAGAATTATGCTGCTAATATATATTCATTCTTATTCGAGATAATATCTCAATAATAATATTGCTATTTTATTTCGATAGTATAAGGAGAGGAGGAGAAGTATAAGGAAGAAAATTATAAATAAAATGTATATATTTCAAGTATACAATAAACTCCATAACAGATTAAAAATATTTCTATGGCTTTTTATATTATTATGATTCCCACATTCTAATACCTTTATTAGCTCAAAATAACAAATTTGGTATTTCTATCACACCATTATAATTTACGATAAGATATTTTCCCAGATTACATTGAATATCAATAGCGAACATGATCAGAATGATCTAAATGCAAAATGTTGGCAAACTCTAAATAGATTTTCCAATATCATAAAACGAAATCTTCTTACGTACTTATATCTTCTTATCAATCTTCTTACGTACTACTAACAATACTTCCATTTTTAGTTACTTGTGAGGGTCTACGCATTTTTACCATTCAATCTGAGTCACTGCTACTAGTAAAATATATAATAATAAAATATAAATAACATATGTTTTCATAATTTCAAACATAGAACATCAGAGGTAATAAGAAATATACGGAGCTTGAAAAATATGAATAGAAATTAATTATTAAAAAGTTCAATATTAATACATTTAAATAAACATAAATACAACCGAGATCTCTGTGGTCTGACACACTTAAAGTGGAGAAAATGCAATTAGTACGTAGAATATAAAAGTCGAAAATAAAATAAAATTGATAAACAGAAAACACGCAGAAATGTTAACCCAGACATTTGACAAAGAGTGAAGAAATAGCGAGGACAATCCACTGAATAACTTGATGAAAATTGACTTCGGGTTTTAATTTAAAAAAATCTGAGCAAAAACAAACAGCATTTTCGTTAAGAAATAAGAAGACATAAAACAAAAGAAAGAAAACTAGAGAAATTGAAACATCAATGAGAAATCAACTGAAAACTACGAATTATACTAAAAAATTAGAGCAAGAGCATAACGAACGATACAAAGGAGAAAAAGAAAACAAGGATATAATTTAGAGAAAAAATAGGGACAAACATAAAAATTTAAAATTGTTTAATCTTAAAGATTTTCAGAAAAGAAAAAACATGTAATTGTAGAGACATAAAAGATAAAAAAATAGATAGAATAACTGAAGATGAAAAAGTAATACTGAGAAAACTGAGGAACGGAAAAACGCCGGGTCAAGATAAGGTACCATCGGTAATGTTGATAAAATTATTCTACACTATTGGCAAATAAGACTTGTTTCAATATATAAAAAAAGAGTTAACAGAGACTGTAATAATCATAGAGGGATTACTCTGTTATGCACAGCAGATACACGAGCAAATTATAAAAAATAGCCTATAAATTATATAATTTTATAAATGGTTTATAATATTAATAGATGACATAAAATATATAGTATAAAAATATGAAAAACATAGACATATCGTACATAAACAAATACCTTTTTCCATTAAAGCACTCACACTCCACACATCACTAAAATATATGATGAAATTACGATGAAGTACAAATGGTTACAATAACCACCCTATTCAAAAGATTTAGCTTCTTCTGTCTTCCATTTTAAACATGGACTCTCCTTTTAGGGATGGAATCCATAAACTTGATCAAACATGTGGAACATTGCGGGCTAGAATAAAAGGTGTTTCCGCGATGTAAGAACTTTAAATTCGAAATACTTAAATTCTAAGAGATTAACGTAAGCTTCTGGCCACAGCTCTCAATATTAAGCGTATCGAATGACGAGTAACCAATCTTACCACGCCCGGTTATTGTCGTGACTGTGTTGATTTTTCTTGTCGAATTTTACATTATTGCCTACAGATACTATCACAGACATAAATTTACAAAAATGACCGGGCAAGATTCAAACCCACGGCTATCCCAGTAGGAGTATGGCTCTACCACTTTAACCACAGTGTATTCAAAGCGACCCATTATATGTGAAAGAAAATAAATAGTACCAAAAATGTTACATAAAACAAATACACAAATTCTACCTAAAGTCCATCTAAAATAATAATAAACTTAGGTCATCGCGAGGTCGAGTATATTCCCTATCCCAGTTTGTAAATTCGTTTCAAAATCAGACAAAAGAGATACAATTATGTCTCATGCGTCTGAACATGTAACCAAATTAGTCTTCAAAATTCGACTGGTTGTGAAGTGTCTGCAAGATTCTTCAAAACATCAATGGCAATAATTAGAGGTTACAAACCGACAAACCTTATTTTGGCGCTGTGCTTGTTTTGATTATGGTTACTGTGAAAATTCCCAATAGCCAAAACAAATAAATAGTCAGAGTCAGGAACAGATTACGTTTCTTATCACTAACTTTGAACACTAACGAGATAATAAAGAAGGGCCTCCTCTTACCAGTAAAATGCGTTAGGGAGGTATTGTTAATAGTTAGTAAGTATTATTGATAATAGTATTTGTAATAGGATTTATATTGAGAATATTTTTAGAGTGTTGCAGATGCAGTGAATATTAGTATTTGCATTGTGACTAAAGTATCTCAGAAAGTACAAAGAACAATATAATGTTAGATTCATCAAAGAGAAACCGTCCACATGGGAAGCAGATGACAGATTAAGATCATCTTGATGTTAGTTCTATTCGAAATCAAATATATTAAATGCAATGAAATGCACAAAAATGAGTAGTTTTTTCGATATTGTGTTCTCGATATAATCATAATTTATTTCGAAGGAAATTTAATCTGGAAAGCATTCTCAGAAAACTCAGTAATATGCAGTTCTCCTCAACAGACGGAGGACTATCTCAAATTGTTACTCGGTAAATATATATTAATTGTTTATGTTTTATGTAATTTACATTTTTAGAAACAGGTCTGACAAAAGATACACTATAGATCAAATGGCAGAAAAATATGTGCACAAAGTTTTACAACTTCCTCCCTATTACTGCATTTTAATCCTATCGCCTTTATATGGAGGGTGACAATGAACTATAATGAACTTTTTGGTGGAGACGGATATACAGACGGATATGATGAATTGTTTGAACTTTTGGAAAGAAACTTTGTGTCTAAAACAAGACCTTCGGTTTCGATTAACTCTATGAGACACACATAAGAAAAAATTGACAAATGATGAAATCATAAGCAAGTATTCGATAGATTAGAAATTAACAATTTAGTAGTTGACCAAATGAACGAACAGTGACTCTGATAGTGAAAGTGTGACTGAAGTAAACTGTTCTGATGCTAATACGATTATTATCAAGACAGAGCAGATAAGAGCGATAACAACTATATATAGTAAGAAAAGAAAATAAGGAGTTTATTTGAGAGAAAATATATTAATATCAAATATGACTTGAAAAGGAAAGGTCAAATGTAAAAACAGAAAGTTTGTTTCTTTCTGTGCATATTTGTTCTTTACAAGAACTATATGTAAACTAACCTAACCAAACTATTTTGGCTGTATTGTAGCAAACTGTTAACAGTTAACTGTAGTTTAAGTCCTTCGATAATATATGCATTAGATGACCTATAAAGCTAAAATAAATTATATTAATAAAATAACTTATAATTTTACCAATTATTTTTGTTTCAATATTGTATTTACATTTAAATTTTATTAAATGTCAAGGCCAAAATAAACTAATCATCAAATTTGATACAACATTTGACATACATTTGATTTTGATGACGTAAGTTCACTGTTATTTTCGGACTGTAGTAGATTAGACAGTTTTTCTAAATAATATCAAGGATACATTTGATTATATAGTTGTTGAAAAAAAACATAAATATTCTATCCGACGGAATTATGATTTATTTATTCAAAATCATTTATGTGCAGTGATGCAATTTTCTTTGTCCTCCTGCATAAGCGTTCTCAGAAAACCCATATTGTCGTAGCGAAACGGATCTTAAAGAAATTGCAACTAGGTTACGCACGACTGCTGTGTGTTTTTATCACTCCATTCAGCGATCATTTTTCATTGCCGATAGCCACGTTACGCTATCGAACTAAATAAATCGAAATATGGAATTTGTTAATGAAGCCGGTGAGTCATGCAGTACTCCAAGTCCACTTTCATTCAGTACTTAAATAGGCGATTAACCAGTCCGTGGGAGATGGCAAATCCGGGAATTCGGCGAAGCACGTGAATAATGGCAGAAGTGACGGAAGTCAGGTCGATATTGACCTGCGAGTGGGGAAGGTTCAGGGGAGGGAACGATTGACGATTGTTTACGTCAAGAGATAGCTGGCACTTTTCATTGTCCATCGTCAAAAGAACGAATGAAGACCAAGGTCATGTCGTGAACCAGAAATAAATTGCTTTCTGATTGAATGTTTTGGGTTTGGCTATGTTTCATAACCTTTTATGGTGACTAAGAGAGAATAGATAGCAGGGCACATATATTTCAAGAAATATATATTAACTAATTTTTAATAGATCCGTATAATATTCTAATTAGATATAGAAGAATGGCTTACGCTTTGTTTTGATACAACATTTAGAACGCGGTAATTGGCATTACTTAAAATAAAACTCCATTAATGATGTGCAATAATTACTCGTTAATATACTTTTCGGTTGTTACCACAGCATTAATAACAGATGCAGGTGCTCCGGTTTTCGCAAGTATTCTGATTATTTTTTCACGTTAAAATGACATTAAACATAGTGCATTGCTTATTCATGGGACACAATTTCTATAATTTTTTGCCATAATTTTGTGACACTGGGTAATTTCAACTCAGTAGTTGACTTTTCGTCTGTTACTTACTATTGATACTCGTAATTTGTTCAATTGATGTCGGTAGATATTTACAGTAACAGTTTCATTCGGTTTTAGCAGCTCATAGTACACTATAATGCTGATCCCACCATATGCACAGGAAGACTTATGACTAGGAATATTCGTTTCGGTGTCGATATGGATTAACCCATAACTTTTGCGATTGGAATTATCTTAATAGATCCATTTTTCATCGCCAGTCCAATGCGCTACAGAAAACTCTTCTTTTTTAGATATCAAGCAATGAAACTTATATTAAAACTGTTGGAAATGACATTTTTATTTAACTCGTGTAGTAGACATTTTCTATCTTCCAGATCTTTTCCTTTATATATAAACATCTGGAAACAACTAATTCATCAACTGTTAATCTGTCTGAAAATTCTTTGAGAGTTTGACGATTTTGAGTTTTCGTGCAATAAATCTTTCCACTTTTTTGGTCCTGCAAACCATTCAAACAATATAGTACATACTTATAATATCTTTCTTATGTAACCTAAACTTATTTTCATATGAAACAAATATGTTTAGCAATCATTATTAGTGGTATTACATTATTTTTATGTATATGAATTCCTAAACATTGACACAAATATAGATCCTGTGGAGACTGTGTATATGCTCAATGTTTAGGAATTCATATACTAAACATTGAGCATATACACAGTCTCCACAGGATCTATATTTGTGTCATAACTCGATTGATTTCCGAGATTCACGGCAAATAATACACATCATAGATGCTATGGTAATTGTAAATAGAAAATGAATTGCTTTGTTAAAAGTAATTTTTTCCCGAAGCTTTTACACTTCTCTGTTTGAACCCTATTTTTGTTCATGTGGCCGTATCTCCTAACACAGTTTTGTTTGAAGAAGGAATAAATGTTTGCTAGTGTTTATGTAAATTAGCCTTATTATCCATATTCTTATAATATAAGGTAGAATTGCAAAAACCTGTAACAAAATGATTTCAATACTCAATACGATTTATAATTGCTACTCATTTGATACTTAGATTGGCTGATACACCATAATTTTCAAGATATATGACATATATCGTGCGTGATCGTGATTTATGTTGCTGAAAAATATTCTATTTTTTCCCTAAATCAGATAATTTTTTACGAATTTTTACAGACCAAATTGATGGACTACCTATTACTGCTACAGATTTGGACTACCGATTTTAGACCTATAGTAGAAAAAACTTTCTAAACTATATCTATCTTGGTTGATTGTTAATTAGATCATCAATTAAAATAACATAAAAACAACTAACTTAATACAGCCATCTCTTATGGAACCTAAAAGTTCTTAAATAATCTATTATATCCCAAAGTTTGAATGTATTACATATGTAAATAAACTAGAAAGAGAAACCATTATTAAAGCTTGTGAGATTAAATTATTATTCCCTACTACTTTCATAAGGAAAATAGAGTTGTATGCTCCATTTTCCTTTTATGTCTACTGCAATATAACTTGAACTTGGAAGAACTGGGTTCATATAACATGACATAATGCGCCCCAGTAACCGAGAAACAATATATAGTTTATGCCTTAAGGTTGGTAGTCGTTATAGAGTAACATTTAGGGTGTTAACTTAATATAAATAATTTCAGAATTGTTTTGCGTGGTCTCAGCAGGAAGGCACTGAGAACGTCATTTCGCTGAATTTCATTGGCTAATTTAAATTACCATTACAGGCACCTGTAATGAACATATTTTATAAGGAGAGTATTCCATTGGTCGACGATTTCATACATATCACGTGACTAACCCCTGACGTCACATTCTACTGACCAATTAAATTTTACATAAAACCAAAATGTAATTTTTCAAAACCATTTATTAATATAAAATTCTGTATATATAATATATATAATATATATATATATATATATATATAGATAAAATATAATAATATATATATATATATATATATATATATATATATATATATATATATATATATAATATATATAAATATATAAAAATAATATATATAATATATATATATAATATATAATATATATAATCTAATTGAAAACATATCGCGTGGGAAACATAATCAAAATTGTCTATAGATCTTTTTACCTTTTTTATATTTTTTTAGTACTATCAATTCAAATAAGATGTATTAAAGTCTAGAATCTTTTTGCTCCATCATGCTGAAAGCAAAGCAACACAGCTGAACTTGTTCAACACAAAAATGTATTGAGATAAGTTATTATTATTTTTACAATGTTATTGTGAAAATTATGGAATGGATAATTAAAATAGTTAAATCGAATGATATACGTCAGAATGGAGAAAACATAACAAAAAGTAATACTTTAAAGAACAGCAACAAAAAATTAAAACTTATGATATATTTCAAAATTACTGCTGTGCTCTTATTATGGTAAAGGCGTATCGTTAAACAGACATATTAAGCATCTATTAACAATATAATAAAACAGGCATGATAACCTCTTGTTGATAAAATCAAGCTCACCTTGTTGGTTTGCAAATTGTATTATACTATTTTGTATTAATGTATTTTATTAACATCCTTGTTGAAAAGTTATCTCGGTTAAGGAGCCAAAATATTAATTATAATTATCTTGACCAATATATATTTGTTTCAAGTAAACTAACCCCTTCAAAATAATTAAGTTTTAAATTGACGGCACTTTACAAATAACTTTTTAAAGGGTAACAAAAACTTTTCGTGTAGTATAATTACATTTACCTTCAATATAATTTTACCATTGCCTCATTTGGACACACTTTGGATTTAAAGTGTGGGGGTAATATGTCCATGATTTCTTCTGTTGTATTCCTGTAAATAATAATATTTATGAACGCAAATGATTTATATAAATAATTGTATACATAACAGGTAAAAGCAATGTTAAGTCACACACATCCTTAACACTTTTGAGAATGAAAATACATTAAAATCGAATAATAGTGATTATATTTCAGACACAAGAATGCTGACCGTACTTTATATCAGACACACAAAAACGTCGTAAACAAACTAAAAGAAACAATCGCGTTATAGAAATGAACCAATCAAATGCCTTCGTAAATCTATTCAAACGAACCAATCAAAAAATGGTCTCAGAGCCGCCATTGAATGGACTACGCAAAACATTTCCTCGGTTTCGCCTATTTAAGTAAGACCTCTATATTTACTCTATGGTAGTCGTCAGTCATTTTAGAGGCGTTCATTTATTAGCATACCTCTGACTATTTTGTATGAGGACGTGTGAATGTAAATTATGAAATGTGGAGGATTTAAAACACAAAAAATTTCTATTTTACGTAAAAAAACTATTTTATTACAAAAAAGAATCGACTTGTAACAATCATTTAATGATAGTTCAGTAACGATTAAGCAGAACATCAAAATTATAAAATTTTGTTACTACGTGAAACATCAAGTATCTATTAGCTACTAGGATCTATATTTTCAAAAGAGCGAAGTAATACATTTATATAAGTTTCATTTTTAGTTTGAGTTTCACGAAATATAACTTAGCGGGGAGTAGAGATATAGTTGTCATTTAAGAGAAATGCGTAAAAATTATAACAATAAGAAACTATTTTGTCAGTTATTCCAATGAAATTTTATTCAAATTCAAACATGTCACACCTTGTCTGTTTACATTCACTTCACAGTTGCGATTTATATTATGTATGAAAATGTTATGACAATAGCCCAGCTTTATAGGTGTATTTAGAGGTGTTAGTGATACAATCATAGTTCATATCAACTTATTGTCATTGTAGGTGTGCTATCAGCTTGTTAATACAAAATAATAAGGTTGATATAAAGAATATTATTAAATAATTATTCGTAATGCAGAAATATTAAATAATAACAGAAATATTTATTAGCATGATACTTTTTGTTAATAATATAAAATACATTTTAAATAATGTTTAGTCCCAAATTTAATTTGAACTAACGAAACAATAACCATAGTTTATTAGTCTGTAGCAACATCACACTTAAAACACACCTAGGTCTATAATTTTCTGTCCACAGGTGAATATAATGCATCCAAAAGTTTTTTATATCTACGTGTATATTATATAATTAGTTGATTTTTACAGAATAGCTAAAAACACTATTATTTTCGTTTTCGGGATTTAATAATATTTCATCATAATATCAAAATGCAATTTTCTGCTATAAAAACATATAAATATTTAATTTTCTATATAGTTTGTAGGTTTTGTTGATTGCTCATAACTATTTGATTAACAATTAACAATACTTTTCAGTATCACTTACAAACGTGGCGAGAGCGGCGTTAATTTGTAAAAATTCCGAATATGATAATTAGATAGTAATGCATTCTCCATTCATTCATTTTAAATATATTAACGATATTATTCATTGCCTTTATTACTTGTTTTTCCAAAAACTGAATATGAATTAGACGTCTGGCATTATGAAATAATCAGTTCTTCATTAATTTTGAAAACCCAATTAATTCCAGCTGTGCTGCTCGATAATTCCTAGTCACAATAAACATAAAATATCAGCAAATACGCTTACCAATAATAATACCACATTATCTTTTCATTATCATATTATGTTCGCTTATACTTATCAACAAACAAATCATTGAGAATCGTATTTTTCATAAATTTAACACCGACTCTAACCTTAAATTATAACCTTAACAATAATTTATTGTCAGCCTTAACTATAAATGGTTTAATACCAACCTACACAGTAAGCATTGTTTGTATTGTAACAGTTTTAAATATTAACATATCTAATATAAATATAGGTTGAAGATAATTTATATTCCTTAAAAGCTTTTGTTGTTCAAATGGCATTTATATTTCAATATTTCAATAATTAGATGATGAATAAGGCCCCGGTCAAATGTCATTTGTCATTTATCATTTGTCTCACGTTTTGCTAACTCTTGCTGACAACTACACGAATTTTATATGACGATTTGCACATGCTAATACGTAACTGTTTTACTTGATTTTTACAATTTTTTTCTAATAACTTCAACTTATATTTAAAAAAGAAATATTAGGTACTTTCAGGCATTCTAATAATTTCTTCACGTTAAAAGAAATTCATTAAAAAACTGTACAAATGTAGTATTGATGATGACAATTCAAATAAAAAAAATATTTTCCATTATTTTCTATAACTTTTTCCTAGCGCTGGGAACTTTCGACTGAAAATGACTATTGACTGTTTAGTAAATGACTACTTTTTACTATCGACTGTTTCAGTCGCTATTTTTGATTCGACTTGTTTTACTACTTTTTACTAGTGACTGTTTCAGTCGCTATTTTCGGTCAGACTGATTTTATTACTATTTACTATCGACTGTTTCAGTCCTGTACTTTTAGTTACTATTTTCGACTGATTTTTAACATTCTGGCTGTCGTCCTAGCCACAAACTTGACAAAAATATGCCAAACTTGGGCTTACATAGATTTATATGTAATATATAAAGTTTTATGATTTTTTGATAGTTTCCTTGCAAATAACAATATATTGTATATTAATAAGCCGCATTTTGGAACGCCATTGTTTTCAAGAATTTTAATGTAATACGGTAAAAAGATTAAAATTGTGAATATTAAATAGTTAAATAATTTTGACTGTTTTTATGACAATAATAGGTAATATTTTTGTGATTAACTTTTTGGTTTT
This sequence comes from Rhynchophorus ferrugineus, assembly GCF_030347505.1. Lineage (NCBI taxonomy): Eukaryota > Metazoa > Arthropoda > Insecta > Coleoptera > Curculionidae > Rhynchophorus > Rhynchophorus ferrugineus. Next base: position 23,785,351 of record NW_027472588.1, on the reverse strand, counting down.
GATCTAACTTTTTCGAATTTTGTCTATCAAAAGAAGTCTTTTGTTTATCAAAACTTTTTTCCTAAAATCTTGAAAACTAAATTTATTCGAAAGATTCCAGAAATTGAATCGATACGAAAAGATTTGAAGAAGTTTCTACAGTAGCAGTTAAATTTCGTAAAAACTATTAACCGTAAAGAGGTGATAAACCATATTCAATATTTATAGTAAATATTTCTAATAAATAAATATTCTGCTAGGAAAACTCTTTCTTATTATTCAACAATATATTTTCTTGACTATTAAAAAATACAAAAAATTAATAATGGTCGCTACAATTTTAATTAAGGTGTATTTTATCAGCAAGTAAGGCAGATAAATATTTTTTACCATCTATTTTTATTTGTTATAACTTTTCAGTAGAATGATGCATTAAGCTAAACGTTCTATAGTTTGAGAATATTTGGAAGGAGCATCCTTAACTTCTGCTCACTGCAATCCTTGATTTAAAGAATCAGTATTTGGTATTACAAATAATGCTGAAGCGATACAAGAAATTATCACAAATGAGATATATTCCATTCTAGCTTCAAAAAATACAAATACAGTACTACATATTGAAACCCAAAACACAAATATTGACGAGGAATGTACTTCACCTGAAGACATTAGGATAAAAAACTAACTAGAATAAAAGAAATAATTGCACCAGGTGCTACAACAACTTTACAAATTAAGCAATATTTGGAAATGCCACTTATTGGCCATTTAGAAAACCTGTTAGATTTTTGGCATGCTCATAAAATAATATTACTTGATTTATATCAGTTACATTTAAAATATTCTGCTATACCTGCAACTGAAGAAATCTCATCACGGGAGAAAAGCTGAATATGTATATTATATTTTTGAATAGTGATTAAAAATATTTCCATTCAATAATAAATAAAGCATTTATTTTATTTAAAAAAGCTCTAGTAGTTATTGTGCGATCAATTTTAATTATGTTATGGATTAGTCTTTTCCATGATTAGGTATGTTTAATTTTTATTTAGTATATATGGTTTTTGTACATCTTTAGTTTATAGGTTTTGTTTAAGTTCTATCGTATTATCTATATTTATTATTATATTTTATTTAAAAATAACAATTAACATATTAAAATACGATAAAGCATTTGTGGGGTTATTATTCCATTGCTTTTTACAGATCCACAGGACATTCCAATATACAAGTAATTCTACTTCCTTTAAAATAAAATTATTCATTGCATGTTAAAGTATTCGGTCATTATTTTTCCTTTTCTTTTTTAAAGTTAGTACGTGAAGGAATATATACATCTCCGTCTAGCTTATACTATCGCTGAAAAATATAAGCACCTTTAAAATTAACCACTCCAAGCAATTATTTCCGTCCTTACCTCTCTCACACAATTTACACAGGAAAGGATTCGTACATCTTCGTCAGACATCACGAATGAAAAAAAAACAGTCGAACGAAAAAATAAGCTGAAACTAAATGACTGAAAATAGTAATTACATTACTAGTTTTTTGACTATCGACTGCTTCAACTGTTTTGCGACTATCGACTATTTCGACTGTTTTCAGCCGATAGTTCCCAAGGCTACCTTTTCCCATCTTTCTGGTAACATGGCGATAAAGTGTCAAATGAAAGATGTTGGTTTAGCAAGTCAATTGTCCAAAATCGCAGTTCTTCGGCACATTGAAACAAATGCTATGACTGGAGATTATCTAGATGCGGCATAAATTTCCATTCGAGCTGTAAAAATATCCTTTGCAACTCTTGCAACGTATATTTATACAAGGTAATGACTTCTATAAACATTTACAATAACAATTTCAATCGGTTTTAATACATCCTAATACACCACATCACAAGTGGTAATCAGAAAGCACTATGTCTGATCTATACTCTAAGTACAGAAGAACTTCTCATACTGTAACTTGAATCAGGGTATACTTCACAACTTTTGCAACATATGGCCGAACGTTGTCATTCAAGAGAATGACATTACGTTACGAAAGGAAATTGTTCTAAGAAGAACATAAAGCTATTGCAAGAACATTTCCTTAGTTATATCCTTTTAATAAAGACTCGATGAGAGATGTTAAATTAACGGTTATTTTTTATTTATTATACTTAAATTCAATTATATACATACATTTTATATAATATATACATACTTAACATTATAACTTACATTATATAATTATATACATACGTACATTTTATAGGCATTTTTTAAATTAATAATAATAATATAGAAACCCAATGAAATTCAAGATGACTCGTCAAAATTCAATATGATTTCTTCGAACCGCTATTCGTTAGCTGCTTAAATTATCATATGACTGCAACAGCCAAAACCAGGAAAGGGGACTTTCTGAACAATTAGATACATTTTCTTTCTAGCTTTATGTAGTATAGTGGGAAAAAGCACACGTTTACGGTTTGTGAAAGACAGTCTGCTAGCATTAGAATAAAGGGCAACACCATGCGGTTTGTTCAAATGTCGCATTAATAAATATCTGATTGGTATTTATCGACCTTGTCCACACCTATATATGTCGACAACCTATAATAATTAAAATTAATGAAATTGTTTTATTTGTTCTTCATCTAATTCATAAATAGCTTTTACTTATCCTCTAAACTATCTTCTTTACTTGGACCATTCTTCCTTATTTCTATTTTTCGTTATATCTCCCCGTTCGATATAATTATCTATTATCTAATTCCCCTCTGTTTTATTTTTTACTGTTCACTTGAACAACTGAATTATATTAATATTGGAAAAACAAGGAAAAATTTCAGAAAGAATTGGTACTGTACCACTCAAATATTGCATTAGCTCAACACAAACCACAAGAATCAATTCCAAACCACATCAATTTCAATAAATTAAAAGCAGATGTAGACTGAAGCTAAAATTATGAAGAGAGGTCGATCCATTGGAATTATGGACATTGGACCACTTATTTGAAAGTTGCTGTATTGAATTTTGAATATCGGATGTTGTGCCAAATCCTTAGGAAATTGAGGAACTTTATTAATATTAGTATCTTAATATCACTATTAATATTAATATTCTATATATAATAAATTATTTTCTATATAATATGGTGCAAACTATCCAGTTCTTCTTTGAATTCATTCAACTAACCGGAATCAAACTAATTATCAAGAAAAGAAGTTGACGTTGGATTGTTCGAGCAAAAGTATTGTAGCTGTAGCTTTAAGGTCACTAAAGGTGAAATGGAGATACTCAATGACCCCTAGCCATACACTATTCCAAGTAAGAAATACTCAAGCTTTCGAAAATACCGCTAGTACGTGGATTCCCGGCACATGCATCACAGTTCAAGGTGCAAAGCCACCAAAGGAAGACTGAAGTTATTGTGAATTAACATAGTTAATGACATTCAGCGTGAACGGTCACCAAATGCGGATTTCAATAGCTCAGTTTTTTAACCATATACTATTGAAATTCAGTCACTAAAAAGTTGGAAAACCATTCCATGGAGGTGTACCATTAAAAATTTGGATAGAAACAGTAACTTTTCGAAGATAGACTTTAAAATAAGTTAGAACAGTATCTGGAATAAGATTTAGATTATAATATGTACAGCTGATCACTTACTGAAGTGATCTTCTGCATGTTAGGATGGTTATATTATATAACGGAAATCATACAATAATACTTATTGCCCACTGGCAGATTATTGAAGTTCTAAGAGATTAATAAAAAAAATCGAAGATCTTCAAAGTCAAACTGACGGGCGAAAATACAAGTTCGAGGAAAACATGGAATTTCGAGCAAAAGAGTAAAAAGGATCACCGTCACTGCCATCAAAAGTTTCAATGTTTTGGTGGCAGAAATTTATACGGTGACTAAAAATATTGAATACTGATTAAAATTATCAACAGAAAATTTTAATCAGTACAGTATCAGTATTCTTCGTAAATGTGATTGATTATTATCAACCCGCATTCAGAATATGTATTAAATAATAATAATATAATGTAATATAATTATAATGTACAGCAGTGGACCAATATTAAACATGACTTTCATACAACTATATATATAGTCAATTCAAAATAGCAGTGACATGAGTGTCAATATATGTCTGTCTAAAGTTGTAAATTCGTTTCACAGTCAGACAATATTATCCTTGTCATTTTATTCTATTTAAAAAGAGATTAGAAGCCATTAGAGAACTTCGAATATGTAACGGAATGAGCCCGCAAAAAGTTGTCCGTTTGCAAAACGTCTGAAAATTCTTCAAAATATTATAATTACGCGTTGTAAACCGGCAAACGTTGTTTTAATAAATTTGAAATCGCCGGACTTTTTATTGAAAAAAAATTTTTGGGCCTTGCAGTTGCACTAATATACAGTACGGACTCGGCCACTAAAATATCTCAAAAAATAAAAAACAATATAACCTTAAATTCTCCAAAAATAAACCGTGTTTATGCGAAACAGGCGACGAATCAAGATTAGCTTGCTGTTTCAGAGATCAAATATACAAAATGTATAAAACAGTAAGTAATTTTTTCAATCGAAACATAATTTAATACAATTATTTCAGAGAAAATTGTTATATATTTATATAAATATAAATAATATATATAAATATATATATATATATATATATATATATATATATGTATATATATATATATATATAAATATATATATATAATGAAATATTTAATTGCATTTTATGTAATTTAGTTTTAGTAAAAATACATAGTAGATCAGATTACTGAATGTTATGACCACAGAGTATTACAGCTCCCTCCCAATCACTGCATTTTTAATCTAATTGAGTTGATATGGGGTATTGCAAAGAATTATTACAATAGATATTCAGGTAGAGAAGGATAATCAAACCAGAACTGTCTGGATTTAAGTAAAGAGGCATTGTCGAAAATAACACCTTCGGTTTGTATGAGCTCGGTCAGACACATTGAAGAAGAAATTGACATATGGTAGAAATAAACAGCTTGGTTATTAACTTGACTAGTATTTCTGAAAGTGACTGTGATTGAATAAAACTTTACGAATGTTGTTTTATGATTAAATGCTGACGATTACCAAGACGGAGTGATGAATGAGGAAACCAAGGTCAGTATACAATTAATATACTTTGATTGTAGTGAATTGTATTATAGGGTGTGAAAGCTTTATCAGCATGTGTATTATTGTTCAGAATATACATGAACGTTTGGTTAACATGTATGGGTAGAGAAATAACACTAACTGTTTTGCAGATATGGCAAATGCACTAAGGAGAATGTAGTGATTAAATGTAGTTTTATCAAGAAAGTTGTATACAGATAGTAGCAGGACAAACTAAAGAGTCTAAATATAGTAATATCATAATGACTTTAAAAGGATTGGATTGAAAGAAACAAGAACTAAGCGTAAAACATAAATATGCTCTCTAATGAAAGCAAAATACATTACTCAGATATACAAATTTTAATTAAGTGGATTAGGCCTTCAGGGGATACCACTACATACAAAAGCGGGTCTAGAACCCTACCGTTACTAGTGTGAAAAAAACTCAATGTATATATAATAAAATAACTCTAACGTATAAATTATTGTGGCTGTAAAACTAATTGCAGTTTTAAGTTCTTCGGTAATAAATGCTTTTGATGTACTGTAATGTTAAAATAAATTATATTTAAGATTTTTTTAAGAATTATTTTTAAGATTTTATTTATATTAAAATGTTGTTATATGTCAGCCTAAATGTACCAAAACTCAGAGTAACTGCGGCAACATTGCGACGTTTCCCGTATCACTGCTATTTTGAATTGACTATAGGTATTTTTTTGATAAGTATATAGATTCGATAACGTAAGAATTAATTGAAAAATAATGGCATATATGTCAAATAGGACATAACTACGTAGTAATAGTAATTTGCGTGAAACAGTGTTCCTGTGATCTGGGAACGAGCGGCGTTGCATTATGATCTCAAAATAGATTGTGATGATATCAAATTAGTTACAATTGGGGAAATGATAATCGTTTGTCAATACTGTAAGACAATACATTAGTGAATCTACTCAATTATAATTCATATTCCAGGAATATCATTATCTGATATCAAAAAAGCAATGAACGAATTAAAACAAATTAAAATACGATAAAATCGCAGCAGTGAACCAAGTGACACGTGACACTAATGGTAGCGACAAATTTGCTGACAGATATATTGAAGACTTTACATTGTATATGCCATATCAATTTAGAATTAACAAGATGTTAAGACTAAAGCAACCACGGCAAAAGTAATAACAGGATTATTCGACAATGGCACTCAACAGCTCCTGCAAGAAATGATCACGTATTGACACGTGCATCGCTATACCGCCTTGTAAATGAAAATAACTCCAAAATATACTGTTCGTTATATGTTTCCAAATAAAATCATATATAAGTACCATATGAAGAACAATTAGAAGACACAATGTACCAACTGTTAAATAAGTTTCAATTGTTATGGATGGCGACCCACCTGAGCATCGAGATATAACGCAGAGATAATATGACGAAAATTATCTAAGATAATCATGGATCTTAATATGCTTTGCAACATCCACGGATATTTTGGAGATGAGGGGATGAATTTGAGAATGATTTTTCAATTTGACTTCCCAAGGATGCGCAAACCAGGAATTAACTAAATATATTATTCATGAAGTAGTATTACTATAGAAATAGTATAATAGTAGTATTAAAAATCACAAACATTAATTTACAACCATGCACCAGCAGGATTCGAACCAGCGACTATCATGACCTATCATGAAAATGAGTTATTAGTTGCAATTTCTCAACTACTGGTAATAAACCCCCCATTTGTAATAAATAACATGAAAAACTGAACTTATGATGAACGCTTATGATTATTAGTAGTTAGTAGTTCCAACCTCTTAATTGAACCAGTTTAAAGTTTCTATGTAACACTTTTAAGCTTATACACAATTGATAATTTAAGTTGTTATAATAGTACGCGCGATGGCGTCAGGTATTTTAATGATTTTTACATGTATTGTCATCAAAACGGTTGATCAAAATATTAGAATATATTTAAAAAAATTTAAATTCGGTTTTAAAACGTTCAAATCGGAAGTCTGTCGGGTCTGCTAGTAACATTATAAATTGTAAAATCTGTAATAGGATATATTTTAACAACCATGAATCGGATAAACCATCCCATATTAGGTCATACTTAATAATGTCGTTACAGGATACAGAGTTTTGTTTCTCCAACAATTAAACCCATATTAACATTTTCCTAATATTTTTTATACAAATTAATGGACTTACCACTCTGAATAACCTAAAATGTTCTACATATATGAGACATACCTTGTAAATAATAAACTATTTTCTAACTGGTTTTTTAATCGATTTTCTTCTTAGACATGATTCAAGATTACAGTCACACAAACAGTTTTTACAACTACACTCCTCCTATATATTATATATTCCTTTTATAATTATCATTTTTATTTAAGTGCCTACTGGCATTGTTGTGTTATTATTATGCATTTGTTAATCTTAAAACATTCAACTATTTTTACTAAAAGGTGGTATAATTTAACTCAAATGTCTCGACCGACTTCGGCGAGCGATTAACTCATTTACCGCAAGCTGCGTGGTGTGATAATGACGCCACGTCCTTGCCTGGCCCTTGTGCCTCTTAACGGTGTTACCGGTTACGGGCACCCTCCTTACTAACAGTAAGAAGTATCAGTTAGGGTCATTGGATCAGCTGATAGGGTGGGGTTTAGTGGGTAGCCCAGAGGCAGTCTCCACATAACCAGTCCAACTCGATTATTCCTGCGGGTCTTCCCGACCAGATATCCGTAAAAGAATTCCCGGTTCCAGGCCAAAAAAAAAATGACTTGCATCAGCGTCAGTTTGACTTGCTCGTATATATCTTTAACATGAAGCATTGCGAGTTCTGCGACCTAAGTTGGTACGTCTAATTGAATATCACGAATCTAATTAAATGTCGAATTGAAGAACCAAAACCGAACCGAAATTAATAAATATATTACAAACATTATGTGTTTGAATTTCTTTGAAAGTAATAGATGCAATAAATAGAATGTTAATATGCATACAGTATAACATTTATATACCTGGCATACTTTTACATGCAAAGCACGAAATTAAATATATAATCCATCCAAAATAACAGTAAATAACTTATGTCAATACAACGTCGAATTGGCAATTGCCTTGTTATGAGACATAGGTTTTAAATGATCTACAGGCGTCGCTTTTAAAAGAAACAAATTTTTAAAAGCATACAATCAAATTAAGTAAGATTCATTATATAATTTCGTATTTATAGATAAAACTTGAATATTCCAAATTAGAACAAAGCCAGTCATAGCGAAACGATAATAAAAATGGCGTAAAAACAACAACAGTTTTTATAAAATTTATTTGGTTTTCTTAGTTACTTTTTTTAAATTCATTGCAGATATATTATTGTTCATGCTGATAATAAACATAGCTTTATTATTGGAGTTAGTATTTATTTTATGTAATTAATGTTTTTTATAAACAGGCCTGAAAAAATATACACTGTATATCAGATAGCAAATTATGGCCACAGGGTGTTAGGACTTCAACATATTTAACATAATTAACGTTATATAATTAATATGGGGTAATATAGGCAAAAAGCTATTATAATTCTGGTCGAGAGGAATATACAAGCAAGAATCGTTTGGACTTGTGGAAAGAAGCATTGTCTACAATAACACCTTCAGTTTGGATGAACTCCATCAGACACACAGAAGAATAAATTGAGTAGGGGATACCACTACATTAAAAACTTCGCTTATTACTCGAATTCATTGATGGTGTCGTAGAGAGTTATATGTTATATGTTAAAGTCAAAATAACAGTGAAAATAGAGATATACCATATTGAATAAATATTTCGCGACGTCAAATATCTAGATGTCACTACTTTCAACTTATTATTTGTTTTAATCGCTATGCTAAAAGCCGCGAAGGTATTTAATTGGTTCGTTTCTTTCGTTTAGTACGTCGTGACTTCAGTGTGCACTAAGAAGTTTAAGCACTAGTGTAGTTCTCCGTAAGAATGGCCGGCCAACAGGCGTGGCCAAAATCGAGTGCCTACGCTAAATCGGAAATAAACATCAAAAACTACAGCCAAAATGACCGAATACCAAATGGAAGAACAGCACAAAGACGAACACATCAGGCATCTGAAAGCGCAAATAGCGATACTGCAAAACCAAGTGCCCCAATTGATTAATACAAAAATGACGACCGGCGTAACTGACAATGAGATGATCAAAACGACGAAAAACTCGAAGCAAGCTCCAATAGTGAGGGAGAATTCCAACCTGTCCGCCGAAAAAAAAAGACAGAGACGATTGAAATCAACAACGACAACAGATGATGAATTCCCGAACCTAAACAATAGCAGTAAACAACAGGCAAAGAGACAAGCTGTGGACAAAGTACTGATGAGTCTGCTCATGGAGCTTTGTTTATTAGTAAAATCGCAGTAGCTACTACATCTTTTTCCACTTCTCCGAAAATTAACGCGACGCGTATTAATGAAATTATGAATCACACCACCAATAAGTACTAACGATCAAGATATTCCAACACAAAACAATGATATTCTCATATCAACTCCAGCTAGCTCCAAAAAACCGGTGTCCCGCCGATTATCTTGTGCGATAAGCACGCGTACACAGAACTGATTGACATCCTTACTTTCCAAAGCATACAGTTTAGATCCACCCAAACCAAGTCCAAAAGGGTAGCATTCTTTCCCCCCACTCCTGACGACTATTTCTTCTAGCTTCTGTCCGCCGGAGAAACGACATCCCCGGACGATTATTAAAGGCGTTCTTGAAAGCATTTCAACTGACGAAGACTGCTCCGCGCTCATGAAGCTCGGATTCAATCCAACCTACGTAGAACGGTGGAAAACAAAGAGGGGAAAAACAACTGCCATAGTTCCACGAGAAGAACGCCGTTTCTTCGCGGTCGACCGCCTAATGCATCAGGTGGTAAATGTACAAGCCCAACGCAGCAATGGCAGGCGCGCCCAATGTTTCAACTGCCAAATCTATGGTCATTCATCGGCCAATTGTAAAGCCACCCCGGTCTTTGTCAAGTGCGCAGGCAAACGCGATTCACCTACCTGTCTTAAAGACAGAAATTCCGCGCCAAAATGCGCCAAATGTGGTGAACCACACACCGCAGATTACTCGGGATGCAAATGCCGACCTGCCCCAAAAACAACCAAACCTAAAAGACCAATCCCTCCTGCCACTCATTTGTGGGTAAGTCAGGATAACAGTCGTCTGGTCGGTCCTTCCACAACAACACAAACTCGATCCCCATTGGCGAAATACTCTCCAGAATAGCTTCAGATGATCAAGGAGACCATTTTCAACGCCATCAGTAGACAGCTACTGGAAGAATTACTATCTGCTCGCCATTGTTAATTCCCCCCACTATCACTAATAGTAACTTCCTGGGATGCATTTTTCATGCGTATTGCTTCTCCAGGAAACGTTTCTGAAACCCTCCATCCGTTTTAAGATACCAAATTACTCATTATCTTCATTGAAGGTGAAGGTGAATTTAAGTCATTATTTCAAGGAAATACCTCCAAATTCATCGGGGGTGATTTAATTGCACACCATCCACTTTGGAGCACAAGCAGACCAAACACTGCTGGTGCGAGCGTCGCCGGTATAATAGATGAGATGGTACTTGGGCTAATTGCTCCAAGCGAACCAACTCACTACTCCTCCAATCGACCAACAATAATTTACTTTTTCATCTATCAAAATTCGAATCAAGCCTCTGACCTGCAAGTCCAAGATCTTGATTCCGACCACAGGCCAATCCTCCTCACCATCAGCGACTTTCCCCTAAGTTCCTTTGTCGCTAAACCCATGAAATCCACCGACTGGAGTTTGTTTCAACTCGCGCTTCAACGGACGGGTCCCATCCCAAGTATTAATTCTTCAGACGATCTAGAAAATGCAGTATCGAAACTCACTCTAGATATTCAGACAGTCGCATACAGAGCTACTAAAACAAGTAGACCTGAACCGTTTCAATTTAACCTCCCTAGAGAATTAAAAGAACTAATCAGGCACAAGAACCGATTAGCGAGAAGAGCTCGCGCCACTCTAGACCCAGAGGATAAACGCACGGCGCAGCGCACAATCAGAGAAGTCAGGGAAAAGGTTAGAGCCTGGAATGAGAAGAAATAGGAATCATTTCTTCAAAAGCTAGGACACCTTCCAAATTCGAACGCAATTCCCCCTCTGAAGGCTAATTCCTCTACGGATATCGCCTTCACAAATCCAGAAAAAGCCGAGCTTCTCGCAAACCCGTTCGAGAATCAAATGAAATGCAATCCCTCTCTGGGCTCGCCTCAACAGACATTATCCATCATAAACGACACTATCGCCTCTCTAAAGAGGAAAGACTTTCAGTCAGTTCATCTTCTGAAGAGCAAAAAGCGATATTAAATGCATTAAACGATTTCACAGACCCCGATAATCCCGAACGAACAATTCGGTTTCCGTGCTAAACATCCATGCCTCCATCAAGCTGCCCGCGTCGCAGCAACTATCCACCAGGCACTGATAAAAACTGGAGCCATCTTCTTAGATGTCTCCAAAGCTTTCGACCAAGTATGGCAGGTCCTTTCATGTGAGGATCGGTGACGCAGTCTCCTCTCGTAAACAAATCTCCGCAGGGGTCCCGCAAGGTGCTTGATTAGCCCCAGCCCTATTCAACCTTTATATGGCTGATTTCCCGCTCTACAAACTTTCCACAGCATTTTATGCAGATGATTCCGCTTTCTTCACAACCGGTAACTGTCCCGACGCAATACGCAATAGACTAAAAGTACAACTGAACCAAGCGATAGCGTGCTACAAATTCTGGCAGCTACAGATTAACCCCAGAAAAATATCGCCTCCAAATCGATAAAGTTCCTATCCCATGGCTCCAGAAAGTTTCATACCTCGGTCTCCAATTCGACCGCAGATTCTAATGGTCTGCCCAAATTCAGCACGCCATTTGCAAAGGAAATGGCGTGTACAGCCTATTATTTCCTCTACTCTACTTCCTCTAAAGCGATTCAGTATTTAAATAGTACAACATTTTATTGTCCAATGATACATAATTATAACACAAATGTGTTAAAGTGTCATCAACTAAAAATTTAATAATTAACTTAAGGAGGTCATTTTTCTTAAATTTTGAGTATCCGTATAAATATAAGACTTGAGCTATTTAATCAAGTTAGTTTGGAATTTTTTTTGGATCTATTACGGCTCATTGATTCAGGAATATACATTTCTCAACAAGCATATTTGGAAAATCATCATAAGCGTTCATAATAAGTTCAGTTTTTCATCTCATTTATTACAAATGGGGGATGTATTAGCAGGAGTTGAGAAATTGCAACTTGACTTGTACCTTTATTTCCAAATGTTCCTATACGAATAAAAAAATACATTGTACCATAGTATATATTTCAGGTTATTTGGTAAACATTTAAAAAAAAGCTTAATTGTAATTTTTGTTTCCATTCAATTATGAGTAACTCAGTGGACCTACAAGTTGAGACCAATTATTAACCAATCAAATTATATTATTATATAATATCTATATATTATTAATTTTTTTTTATAACATCTTTATTAGATACGCTTAGTACAATCTTAATTTACAATTAATTTATTACTACTTTTCCTATGTACTTGGATTAATTAACAAGCAAGACGAGTGCGAGAAAATACATCAGTATGTATTCCTCAATTATAAAATTATAATTATTTATTAACTATTAACTTATAGCTATAGTTTACATTAATAATACACACTAAATGTTCACACAAGTTCGTATGGTTTTGTTCGTTTCAATCTCCTGATATCCTGCGCGCTGTCCAGCAATTGTATCGCTTCCACGTTAGTATGATTTAGTAATCTTCCTTCGTGTTTCAAGGCGAAATCCTGCACAACTTCGCAAATCCATTTGATTTCCAGGTCATCGTGCAGTTCTTCATTGCTTACATAGCGACAGGCATTGGTAATCAATCGAAGAACCTTGTTTTGACAGCGATGTATGACTAACTGATTTGAATTTTTAGTGCAACCCCATATTTGCACCCCATAGGTTCAAATTGGCTTTATAATTGTATTATAGATCAACCTCTTTGATTTTAGATCAAGTTGAGAGTATCTTCCGACTAACCAGTATAGTTGTGTAGCCACCTTAAGGCATGTCGAATTTTACATCGTGGAATAAGGGTCTACAAAATACCCAGAAATATAATCCCAGATATTGACCACGGGCGGGGTGTAAGCAGCGCCAACTAGAACCCGACAACGAATACCTGGCGGCAACCCCGAGACGTTTATCTGGGATGTTATTGAAGGGTATTTCGGTCATTCAGTGCTGAACCCTCGTTTGGTTTAGACGTGCCACCATCGACTGCCCAAGCCTCGTTGCCAGGTAACACCGCTGCCATCCGTTTTATTATTTTGTATTTTTCACATTTTTTTATATAGCCAATAAATAACGGTCACATAATGTAAACACCACTGTTTCATTTCGTTTTACCTCCATTCACCTAGCCACATCATTTACCCTAAAGTTGTTTTATTTTAGTTCTAATGTGTTTTGCTTTTTGTCTAACCTGATGCGTATTATTAACTACATACATATATATACAACATTGCGACATTGCGACGTTATAAATTTTAATGACATGAGTTCACTGTTATTTTAGATAGACTATGCGTTAAATACTCTACACCTACTAATAAATAATATAGAAATAATAGTAAATATTCCTTAGCAATAATAGTAAAATTGATATGCAAATTGCATTTAAAAATATAAGTATATTGAAATCAAATCCTTTTTATATAAAACATAAATTAAATAGTTACTAAGGCGAAAATCTAATCATAAAAATTCAAATAAGTAAAATGTCAAAGTGAATTAAATTAATTAGTCAAATTTAATATAAGAAATACTAAAAAATGAATCATTGTTAATTAAACATGTTTTTTGTTTTTTTTTTTGGCGGCATAATATCGCACCTTTCAAATAATTAATGCTACCAAACCAAAATAAATACATTATTAACACCGAAAACATTTGGGTAAATACAAGTGACGTAATGGCTACGAAAAAGAATCCTTTCCGTAAGAGGAAGAATAAAGCGCGCGTCGCAAACATCCGGACCAATTAAAATAGCGATATTTATGCATTTAAAGAAGAAGAAAAAACAATATAATGAAAAAACCAAGCCCGCATATTCATGTGGGTTATTCAATGTATCGGTATTATGTTAATGTGTTTACTGATGTGTACGTGGGATTTTATGAAGACCTTGAAGACCTGCCTCGAAAATATCCTCCGTCGATGTTATTTCTTTCGTTTGTATACCAGTTCTTCAAATGACATGTTTGCGGTGTGTGATATTTGTAAAAAATAAACGTATAAATATTTTTAAAGCCTTAAAACATTATCATGCAATATCAGTGGTGTCACATATATATATATATATATATATGAAACACATGAGATTAAATTATATCAACTATTAACATTATTACTATTAATATTACTTATATAATATATAATATATAATCTTATATATAAAAATGAATCGCAAAATGTGTTGGTAAGCGCATAACTCAACAACGCCTGGACCAATTTGGCCATATCTTTTTTTAAAATGTTCGTTGAAGTTCAAGGATGGTTTTTACGGCGAGAAAAATTAGAATTATTGCTGGAAAAACCCTAAAAATAGCCCTTTTCTTTTTCCCATACAAATGATTTGTAACTAAAACGTAGTCAATTTGAGCTTTATTGCTATGGTATAAAGTTCATATTAAATTACAAGCACTCACTGTTGTCTAAGCAATGTAGGTGTGTTCCTAACGTCAAAGATCATATCTATCAAAACAATGTGCGTATGTGCGTTGGATCACAGAATACATAGTTGGAGGAGTTTAATGTCGCGTTCCGAAACTCGCGTTTCTTTTGTATTAGTTTCGGTACGCGAGATAAAATGCATCAGTTTCCACGTCATTACATCAGTCAAACAAAAATCAAACAGTGTTTTATTATTTTTAATATCCAAATTTTAAATAAATAAAACAATTCGTACGGCTTAAAAGGATTTGAGTTCAAGTCATATCAAATTAAAAAAAAAAGTTGTCTGTTACAGATGACTTTTGACAGACGACAGATGAATTGTCAACTGATACACGAAACAAATTCGTATATCGTGTTTTGTGCAGAGTGTTTAGTTAGTTAGTGTTTGTTTAGTTCGTGATTAGTGAAAAAATAATTTATATTTGATATGCCTCCTATAAGACGAAGCAATTTAGGTAGAAGAACCAGAAATGCTATAAACCAAGCTAATTACCGATCTAATCGTACTGCACAAGAACGTGACGACGGAAATGAACGTGAAAGAATTCGGATATCACAAACGCGTGAAGCGCGAGAGCAACATTCAACTAATAATCGCGCAAGTTTGAATCGAGCTGCTTTCAGTTACGATGTGTCATTTGACTACAGTAACTACCAATGTGTTGTTATTGGTTCTATGAACTTGGTTTGCTCACACTGTAAGGCATTAAAATACAAAAACGAAGCCAATGGATTGTGTTGCGCAAATGGTAAAATGAAATTGATACCATTGGATCCACCACCAGAACCACTGTACTCATTGGTTTCAGGAATAGGAACAGATTCTATACACTTTTTGACACATATCCAACAATATAACAATTGCTTTCAAATGACTTCATTTGGGGCAACAAATGCAGTTCGGGAAAATTTTATGCCAACTTTCAAGGTATGTATTATAGCAGTTACTCATAATTATTTTAGCGAACAAAATTTTCTGTCACCAAAGTTAAGATGTGTTACTAATCTTCAATTTCTTAATCATTACGAAATATATCACTTAGTCATCATATTATATGGTGATTCAGTTTCAGTGACACTTTTATTATATTTTATATTTGATAGATATTAGTTAAAACTAAATATATACTTTTTAAGATCAAATATTATTTAAGTTTGATCACTGACAATCCATTAATTTATACCACACCATAATATTTTTTTTATTTACAGATACAAGGGCAAATATATCACAGAGCAGGTTCACTGTTACCAGTGTCAGATAGCGACAACAAATTCCTGCAAATTTATTTTATGGGCAATTCACCACAAGAAATTGATCTGCGTTGTACACATAACAATTTAGTAAAGAGATCTATTGTAGAACAATTACAAACTTTATTTCATCAACACAATCAATTGATTATATTGTTTAAAACTGCCCTGGATCTGATGCCATCCGATAATCACAAAATTGTAATCCAGTAATGTAATAATCAGAGCTGATAAAACACCTGCAGGTCAACATACAAGACGTTTTAATGCACCAACTATTGATGAAGTTGCTATCGTTGTAGTTGGAGAAAATTTGGAATCCCGTGATATTGTTTTACATCGTCGGAATGATCAATTACAATGTATAAAGGAAACACACCGCTCATATGATGCACTGCAATATCCCATTATATTTTGGCAAGGTGAAGATGGCTACGATTTATCAATAAAAATGATAAATCCCATTACAGGTAACTAAAATATTAGTTTAGCTATGGCGATAATATCTCAGTCACTATATTATGTATTTGAATGTTATTAAAAGAAAATCTGTTTACAGGTTCTGAAACCAACAACAAAGTCAGTTCAATGAACTATTATTCATACCGCCTAATGATTCGGGAAAATGAAGATAATCACATATTGAAATGTCGGCGATTATATCACAAATATGTTGTTGACATGTATGTTAGAATTGAAACGGAGAGATTAACATTCATCAGGTTGAATCAAACCAAACTCCGATCTGAAGAGTATATTCACCTTCGAGATGCGATTAATACTGATGGAAATGCACAGAATGTCGGTCGGATGACTATTCTTCCAGCAACATACATCGGAAGCTCTCGGCATATGCACGAATATGCTCAAGATGCCATGTCGTATGTTCGTCATTATGGTACACCAGATTTGTTCATCACATTTACATGCAATCCGCAATGGATAGAAATTAAGCAGGAGTTATTCCCTGGGCAATCACCCATTGATCGTCATGATATTACAGCCAGAGTCTTTAGACAAAAGTTGAAATCTTTAATGAATTTCATCGTAAAACATAATGTGTTTGGTGAGACACGCTGCTGGATGTATTCTGTGGAGTGGTAGAAACGAGGATTGCCACATGCACACATTTTGATTTGGTTGGTTAAAAATATAAGGCCAAATGAAGTTGATGCAGTGATATCAGCTGATACATGGTCCCTGTGGAACTCTTAATCAAAATTCACCGTGTATGATGGATGGTAAATGTTCAAAACGATATCCACGGACATTAATATCGGAAACAATTACTGGTAATGACGGTTATCCATTGTATCGTCGCAGATCGACAGCAGACAATGGAAAATCAACAATTGTCAAATTAAATCAACAAGATATTGAAATAGATATTCGTTGGATTGTTCAATATTCACCCATTTTATCAAAGACATTCAAAGCACACATCAACGTTGAATCTTGCCATTCAGTGAAATCGATTAAATACATTTGCAAATATGTAACCAAAGGGAGTGATATGGCTGTGATTGGAATTGGTGCAGAGAATTCTAATGATGAAGTTACCCAATACCAAATGGGCCGCTATGTCAGTAGTAATGAAGCAGTTTGGCGAATATTTTCTTTTCCTATTCATGAGAGACACCCTTCTGTTGTTCACTTAGCTGTGCATTTAGAAAATGGACAAAGAGTGTATTTTACAGCACAGAACGCAGTATAAAGAGCTGCTCAGCCACCATCTACTACATTAACCAGTTTTTTTGAGACATGCCAAAACGATGATTTCGCACAAACATTGCTATATTCTGAAATGCCAAAATATTATACCTGAAATCAATCCTCAAGGAGATTTATACGACGGAAACAAGGAAAACCAGTTCCAGGATATACAGATGTATATTCCACCGATACGATTGGCCGGATTTATTCAGTACATCCAAGCAATGATGAATGTTTTTATTTACGACTGCTATTAGTCAATGTACGTGGCCCAACATCATTCCAACAGTTACGAACTGTTGATGGTGAATTGTGTGGATCCTACAGAGAAGCCTGTCAACGTTTGCAATTGCTTGAAAATGACGCTCATTGGGATCAAACTCTCAATGATACTGTAATATCATCACACGCTCATCAAATACGAACATTGTTTTCTATAATCATATCTACATGCTTCCCATCAAACCCAATTGATTTGTGGATGAAGTACAAAGATTATATGTGTGATGATATTTTGTATCAAATACGGAATAGAATGGGAAATCCAAATATACAAATCAGTGAAGAAATTTACAATGAAGCATTGATTTCAATTGAGGACATGTGCTTGATAATGTCAAACAAACTATTAATTCAATTAGGCCTGACCGCGCCCAATCGTCCAATGCATGACGCTTTTAACCAAGAGTTGCATCGAGAAAGACTGTATGATCTCAACGCTTTGAAAGAATTAATTCAAACAAATCTTCCACTGTTAAATGAACAACAGAAGTATGTATTTGAAACTCTTATGAAAGTAACAATTGATGAAACTGGAGAGATTTACTTCTTAGATGCACCTGGTGGTACAGGAAAAACTTTTTTGATTTCATTAATATTAGCAACAATTCGCTCACAAAATAAAATTGCACTTGCACTCGCTTCGTCGGGAATCGCAGCAACTTTGCTTGAAGGTGGTCGAACAGCCCATTCAGCACTAAAATTGCTATTAAATATGCAAAGCAATGAAACTCCAACCTGCAACGTTTCGAAGAACTCTGCAATGGCAAAGGTTTTGCAGCAATGTAAATTGATTGTTTGGGATGAATGCACGATGGCACATAAAAAATCTTTGGAGGCTTTAGACAGAACCTTAAAAGATCTACGTAGCAATAATAACCGATTTGGTGGTGCAATGATTTTATTAGCAGGAGATTTTCGTCAAACATTGCCAGTGATTCCACGATCAACGCCAGCTGATGAACTCAATGCATGTCTAAAGTCCTCCAATTTGTGGAAACATGTCAAAGTACTTCATTTAAGCAAGAATATGCGTGTCGAGTTGCAAAATGAAAAATCTGGAAACATATTCTCTAAACAACTCATTGACATTGGTAATGGCAAATTTCCTATAGACATGTTGACTGGCTGCATTAACTTTCCTCAAAGTTTTTGTCAGTTAACTTGATCAAAAGATGAACTTATTCAGAAGGTGTTTCCAGATGTTTCTCAAAATTACAGAAACCATGATTGGTTGAGCGAACGAGCTATACTGGCTGCAAAAAACATAGATGTAAATGAATTGAATTTCAAAATACAAGAACAAATTACAGGCGAATTGAGGATATATAAATCAGTTGATTAGGCTACTAATCAAGATGATGTAGTCAACTATCCACCGGAATTTTTAAACTCGCTGGATTTGCCAGGATTGCCACCTCACAATCTTCAATTAAAGGTTGGATCGGTGGTTATAATGTTGCGAAATATCAACCAACCGCGTCTTTGCAACGGTACAAGGTTAGCGATAAAAAAATTACTAAACAATGTGATAGAAGCAACTATACTCAAAGGAAAGTATAAAGGAGAAGATGTTCTCATACCGCGCATCCCAATGATTCCGACTGATGTGCCATTTGAGTTTAAACGACTACAGTTTCCAGTGCGGCTTGCTTTTGCTATGACTATAAACAAGTCCCAGGGGCAATCATTAAGTGTTTGTGGTATTAATATAGAAAACCCATGTTTCTCACATGGTCAATTGTATGTTGCCTGTTCCCGTGTTGGAAAACCATCAGATTTGTTTATCTATGCGCCAGGTAATCAAACAAAAAACATCGTATACCACAAAGCACTACAATGATAATAATAATAATAATTATGATTCACATGATTAACAATAAAGCGATTACTTACTTTTCAAACCTTATATATGTTTTATTTAATTATTTTTTATTCACAACGCCCTATCACCAGGGTGATGGTTCTGTTCAGGAGAATTTTTTAAAATACGTAGGCCCAAAAACTGCCACATTACAAATCTTTTTGACAGGACGAAGTCTGTCGGGTCAGCTAGTATATTATAAAAATATATAATATATTATAAAAATATATAATATATTTTTTTATGTATTTTTATTTTTATATTTTTATATTTTTTATGTATTTTAATACTGTGAAAAATAGTTTAGGCATCTGATATATTAATGTGTTTGGGGTTTATGTCAGGTTAATTTATCCATGAGTAAATTACTAATTACTATTACTAATAGTTGGAAAAGAATCATGTTATATTATCTGGGACATATATATTCGAAACACCTATGCGTTTTCTAAAAAAAGCATATTATTTATTAAAAGAAGAATTATAAAACAAAAAGATGAAAAAAAAAGCAGATTAGAATCCAGGATCTTTAGATATCCTGTGTATGAGCCCTGTAAGACTGCCTAAAAATTAAGCATGAGATCAGGCTATTTGAGATATGCCAAGACACACGAGAATGCCAAGAACCAGACATAATACATTGACACTTCAATCCCTTGAAAGATCTCCGATGGTGTAAATGATCAGATAGCTATTGAGAAGAGTTTTGATCTTAGAAACCCGTGGAAAATGTGAATCTCAGGGTATTTATTAGTGTATAGCTGTATCGATACAATAAAATCGTTAGATAGGTATTTCTCTCCTAGAAATAATTAGTAAAGAGACCGCGAGAAAATTAATTAAGTCAGTCTGCTCTTTACCAAGTATCCAAGGGAGTAGCAACGAGCATAAAATATAATGTATCCGTCTAATTAAGCACGAGTTTTCAAGAACATTTTGATAGAAAAATCCGTAAGGAAGTACACAGTTTGTACTACTTGATAGTGACTTGCCAGTTGTTCTACTTGCATTTGGGTGGAAAAAGTCGCGCAAATAATTCTACCGATTGGCAAATGACCAACTTAAAGATAATTCTAGTGAGATATAAGAATCAATATCCTAACCTTATAAGGATTTATACTGGTATCTATAAATAATTACAAACATAAATTAAAAACACATTTATGCAGGTTTCAACCGGATTCGAACCCACGACGTCAATAGGATTTCCGTCCCTTACCTTCAACATTGCTAAGACGGCTATTTTTTTAAAGAATGGTGCACTGCTAGCCATTTAATTTCCAATTTTATAAAAATGTCACATCAGAACTAGCATTACTATTATTAAGTACTGCCATATATTTTATCAGCGATATCTTTTGATGAAAATGAAAAGTATTAACGTAATCAACTGTTGAACAACCTAGCCTAACTGTTAAGTGTCATGAATTATTTCAATACTATCTGCTGCCGAAGCCCATCAAATATTTTTAGATCATTGATGCTACTCCATCATATCATTGCTGATTTTGATTTCAAAGATATAAAAATGAGGAACTAAAAATTATTACAAGATAATGAATTGTAAACTTATCGGATGAAAGCTCAACTCAAACTCTCAAAAAACTTTCAGACAGCTTAGCAATTGATGAATCAACTATTTCCAAATATTAAGATGCGGTAAGAATGTTCCAATAGTAGGAAAAATTGCTAACACACGAATTAAATAAATTTAGCAACGTATTGTTACAAAAAAAAAGAACCATAGTGAATAACAGATACAAAGTTATCCTTTTGCATGATAACATTTTGCCAGGCGTTACAAAATTTTTAAAAGATAGACTCTTACAGATCGAATGGGAAGTTCTGTCTCACCCAGCGTACTCATCAGACATAGCGCCTTCTGATTACGACTTGTCGAAAATGAAGCAGGATGACTTGGCTGACATGCGGTTTCAAAACGCAGAAAGAATGCGATAATTTATTAATAACTGGACCACTGTCAAACCAACATCGTTCTTTTGACGCGGAATTACCATTTTGCCAGAAAGATGGGAAAAAGTTGGAAAATATTATGGAAAATATGTTGATTAATATATATTGTTTCATTCATTTTCAGCTAGTATTTAGAGTTGATATTTATTTCACATCGTTTTCCAAACTTTTTCTTGGGACTAAAACGCAGTTTACCATCAGTACCGAAAACACCAATTCTAACCCTATATTCATATGTTCATATAACGTTAAACCATCTAGAATATTTCTCAGCCTTAGACGGAAATGATTTAATTAAGACTTTGTATGTTTTAATTGCTTGCCCACCTACCGTTCTCACCATATTTGACAGAGTAATTATTATTAATTAACATGGCCTAAATATATATCTCCAAGGAATAGGTATATAAAAAGATATAGACGCTTTATACTTAAAAAGTATCAAAAATCAAGTTAAACATCAACTATTAGTCAGCATAAATATGTTATATAATCTCAGCAGTGTCACATACATTTTTTCATCAGATAATTTAAAAGGCAAGAAACATCAACACACATGCAAGCGTACTTCCACACAATTACAAGTACATTGTTAAAATAACCGGTTTGAATAGATTAACAAATGAATACAAATCTAGTCATTTACATCGGCATGTACCATTAAAACAATTGTATAAATAACCGAAAAAACCAACAGTTAAATCGACTTTTAATCATTTTAAGAACGAAATTCTAAGCAAAGGATATATAGTCAATTCAAAATAGCAGTGACACGAGTGTCAATATGTGTCTGTCTAAAGTTGTAAATTGGTTTTACAGTCAGAAAATACCATCCTTGTCATTTTATTTTAATTAAAAAGAAATAAAATGCTGTTAGAGAAGTTCGAACATGTAAAGGAATGAGCCTGCAAAAGTTGTCCGTTTGCCAAACGTCTGAAAATTCTCCAAAGTATTATAATTACGCGTTTATAAACCGGCAAACGTTATTTTAACCCTTTGTTTTAGTAAATTTGAAATCGCCGCGGTTTTTATTGGAAATATTTTTGCGCCTTGCAGCTGCACTGTATATTAGAACGGTCACTAAAATATCTCAAAAAATAAAAAACAATATAACTTTAAATTCGCCAAAAAGAAACCGTGTTTATGCGAAACAGGTGACGAATCAAGATCAGCTTGCTGTTTCAGAGATCAAATATACAAAATGTATAAAACAGTAAGTAGTTTTTCAATCGAAACATAATCTAATACAGTTATTTCAGAGAAAACTGTTAGTCTGGAAAATACCCATAAAAATCCAAAAGATATACAGCTATTTGAGAGATATAGAACATCTGTTCACACATTGTTGGATAACATATGATTTAAGTGGTGTAAAGATAACCCACGAAGGGGTTTAATGGAGCTTCCAGAGACTGCTTTTAAAAGAATACAATTTTTAAAAACATATAACAAAATCAAGGAAAAAATATATCAATTTATATATTTAAATAAGACATGAATATTTCAGAATGGTAAATGTTGGAATAACTATCGATTAGGTTTTGTTAGTCATAACATTTATTCATTGCAGACATATATATAGTTTGGCTTGGCTATACGGTGAGATTATCCAGGCTTTTGGCTGAATGTAGATTTAAAATCCTTTCATTTCGACTATTTCTCATCTCAAAGAATTAATACATGCATCAATGGACAACGGTCAGGTGTAGCAGAGTCTAATTGAAGCATGATTGTGAGTTACACTATCTTACAAATTAAAATGTAGCCCCTTTTTTCATTTATTTGTTCATACACATTGCTTAATAAAAATACATCCATACTATTTTTAGATACGGAAACCAATAATTATTAGTAAAAAAATTAAACGCCACGCCAGTATTCACATTGCTTTAAAGGAGTACAACCGACGACAAAAATTATTATTAACCAAATATGTTGATAATAACATTAGAATATAAAATACTGGGTAAAAATTATATATTGTTAGTGTATATTGTCTCAAAATATTTTTTATATTTTTATGTTGGAAAGTATCTTCCCGATTTAAACACAAAAGTAATCTCCTAACCGCCTTTGAAACTTTTTTACATCCACAGCTCCAAGAATCTAAAAAGAAGAAGAGAAATAGGAATGTACAAAATTAACCTTTAGTAACATCCGCTACCCCATCTTTTTATATGCAATACTTTCTCATTTAGTTTATCATCTATGTATTGTTTTTTTATAGTGGGTGTATTTGTGAACCCCTTTTAACATTACATTACTTAATTTTGGAAAGATAAATTTTAAATAAAAAAATCCTTACCTTCATAAAATATAGAAATATGTTACTTATTCATTAAAACATTAAACCAAGTTTTATTTGTGTCAGAGATAAAATAACATATTCCCCATGCTTTTTTTCCCAATGCGTTTCGTTTTGGACAACCTTTAGTAAAGTGTATATGCAAAGAAAGTGGAAGTACTTGGTGAATAGTTCTTGCAAATTAAGTAACATACCTGTCAGTTTAAACTGCGCACTTACTATTCATTTAAAATCTTTGAATTTTACAAGTAATTAATTAAATCCAATATTTCAAATAGTTCAATAAGCAACTGGTATTGATAGATACTTGTTATCATTATGCAGTAAAACAATCAATAAATAAACGGCATTCTTTTGTTTTGTCGGAAAATTTTAATTCACCTATCAAAGATGCGATGTTGTTACAGAAATTTATGTTTACGATGGTAAAAACTCTCGCTCGGTATATCCAACTCTTCAGTTTGAATCATAGTTATTAGGAGACAGTGACATTTTTCCACTATAAAGTATTGGTTTCCACATGGAATTCAAAGTAGGGCACTCGATATTATGCTTGACTTTTCTCGAAAATCTTCGTATGTCAATAATGTAAAAGTAACAATCGTTGATTATTGATCCGTTCCATAGTATTGGTATTCCAAATAGAATGAACATCTTATATCCATTAACCCAAGTCAGGAGAGTACTATAATATGACTATATATATAAATATATATCTATATACTATAATATGACATACAAATTAGTTGCTAAATCCAATCCAACTCCACTCTTATCTTGATCCACAATATGACCAAAATCTACAAAATAGGCATTACATACTTCCTCAACTTTATTTCCTTGAAACTTAAGAACGCGTACTGTACATACACATAACAAAACTTGTTTGGTGATTTTTTTCACTAGCAGCGACATTTATTCACAAGGACATCAATATGTAATGAATCAATTTTGTCAACAACGACAAAGTTTGCTAAAATGGCCACCATGAGAGTCGTTTAAAAAAATTAACGGTGCTCACCTCAAAAACAAGACGTAATAGAAATAAAAATCATCCACTGCCTATATACTGTAATTAAGAGCAGTCAGTTTTTCAAAAAATTAAATGATAAAATGATAATTTTATCACTACATATTTATGATTTTGTCTATTCATTTTTAACATCTACAAACACCCATCAAGCAGAAAATATGGATATACAAAATAATTAATACAATAAGTTAAATCACAATAGATAATAAAGATATTACGCTATGATCTTTTTTGCTGTTGTATATTAATTTTTCAATATCTTTTAAACATCAGAAATGTACTTAAATATAAATTAATTATCAGACATATAATGTACCCAATATGCAATGAACACCTGTGTAATTACAATAACGCGATAAATCGCAATCCTCTTAAAATTGTTGATGTCCTTAAATCAGTAAGTATAACTTTGCAGTTACATGGATCACTATTTAAAACCAATATTTTGGAAATAAAAATATATGGATGTAAAATAGACATGGCATCTTCGTGGTGTCATGGCTTACTTATCTATTGATCATTGACAAACTAGTACAATATATATTGGCTAATGCGGAAGATTTCAGCATTTTTCTCTATATACCCCATTGAGTTCTGAGCCATATATCCTCAGAATAATTGAATGAAGAACTAAAACACTGACAAAACATGAGTCATCAAAATCTATTCATCAACATCAATTCATAGCCGACGAGGAAGAGTCTACTTCTCAACCAACATGCTACCTTCAGCGACGCAGGATTACTTCACTAAATCACATTCACTCACACTTAGTCTCCTATTTTTCAGATTTTTCTAAGGAACATTTCAGAACATGGGATCTTGTTTTTCGAAAAATTGAGGGATTCGTTTACCTTTCATTTTACAGACATGTTTCTGATTTTGTTCCTGGACCGCGCCCTGATTGTCACATTTGAAACGAATGACTTTGCGGATATTATTATTATTATTATTATTATTATTATTATTATTATTATTATTATTATTATTATTATTATTATTATTATTATTATTATTATTATTATTATTATTATTATTATTATTATTATTATTATTATTATTATTATTATTATTATTATTATTATTATTATTATTATTATTATTATTATTATTATTATTATTATTATTATTATTATTATTATTATTATTATTATTATTATTATTATTATTATTATTATTATTATTATTATTATTATTATTATTATTATTATTATTATTATTATTATTATTATTATTATTATTATTATTATTATTATTATTATTATTATTATTATTATTATTATTATTATTATTATTATTATTATTATTATTATTATTATTATTATTATTATTATTATTATTATTATTATTATTATTATTATTATTATTATTATTATTATTATTATTATTATTATTATTATTATTATTATTATTATTATTATTATTATTATTATTATTATTATTATTATTATTATTATTATTATTATTATTATTATTATTATTATTATTATTATTATTATTATTATTATTATTATTATTATTATTATTATTATTATTATTATTATTATTATTATTATTATTATTATTATTATTATTATTATTATTATTATTATTATTATTATTATTATTATTATTATTATTATTATTATTATTATTATTATTATTATTATTATTATTATTATTATTATTATTATTATTATTATTATTATTATTATTATTATTATTATTATTATTATTATTATTATTATTATTATTATTATTATTATTATTATTATTATTATTATTATTATTATTATTATTATTATTATTATTATTATTATTATTATTATTATTATTATTATTATTATTATTATTATTATTATTATTATTATTATTATTATTATTATTATTATTATTATTATTATTATTATTATTATTATTATTATTATTATTATTATTATTATTATTATTATTATTATTATTATTATTATTATTATTATTATTATTATTATTATTATTATTATTATTATTATTATTATTATTATTATTATTATTATTATTATTATTATTATTATTATTATTATTATTATTATTATTATTATTATTATTATTATTATTATTATTATTATTATTATTATTATTATTATTATTATTATTATTATTATTATTATTATTATTATTATTATTATTATTATTATTATTATTATTATGGTCTTTATGGATTTCTTGATATCTAATGTCACATTGAACGTTGGCAAAGTATGTACTCTGTAGGAGTATGTTCTGTACAGAGACTTCTATACAAAGCTATATTAGATTTTCATTGGATTAATTTCTGTATAAGTCGAGGATTTTTAGTATTTGTTTGCATAATAATAAATTAAAAAAGCAACATTCTACCTTGTTATACAATAGCAGCAAATAGTAGCTCTAAATATGCATCGTTGTATCTTATTCCGAAGTAACCATTAAAGATGCGGAATTGGCGAAGCTACTATTTATATTTAAAGCCCTTGTTTTGGATGAACACATAGTCTATACCTAGAAATATAGCTGAACAAGTTTTCATGACATTTTTCTAATACGTAATATGACGTACTTGTTAGACTGCCTAATTTATTTCTAAATCCACGTTAATAAACCAGAATGAGTTGATTTTATTCGATAATTGAATTGAAGAGCGTTTAGATATTTAAGAACATTTTCTCAAGCAATTTGAACATGAATGGTAGCAAATATATTATACTGTGACCCCAGTGTTACCATTGAATAGGTGAGCAAATTTTATTTAACCTCTCTTACCAGTTTAGCACCTGACCAATTATTTAACAGCAGCGTGAGGCTTTATTAACACTGATTTTTTTTATAATATTTATTAAATTTATAAATCTCTCTTCCCATGTATTTCATTTGGGTTACGTTTCATGATCATCAACAGGGTCTGGTTGAAAAACAAACGAAATAATTTCGTCTTCTCGTCATCTTTTTCCGCATTCTCTGTTTTGTTTACGAATCTTCCAAAGAGAGTAAATGGGATAATGACAATGATTTGGAAAAACCATTCCCTAATATAATGTATTTTACCATTCTTGTACCAAAACATCTGCGAATTGATTCAGTGATGTTAGAGATGGAAATTTACTTATCACATTATCTGCTCTGCTGAACCGTCATAGGATCAATTACGCTGAGGACTGACAGTTACTGTGTAATACTAAGTGTGTAAGGTATTATTAAAATTTTATGTTTTACTTAAGTTGTAGTCTAAGTTAGATAAAAGTTATAGGAACCGGCAAAAGCCGCGAAATTGAATATAAATTTTATACGTTTTAGATTCTGATGACCTGTCAAGCACTGTAGAAAGACTCGATATTGCAATATAAAACCATTCAGTCAATTCTTCAAAAATCTGTGACCATGAAAATATGGAAACGCTTAAATAAAAACCCCTACCCCACTTTTTTATTGATAGTAGAGCCTCTGGCCAATACTTCATTTATATGAAGATAGCAAAAATTTAATAGTTTTGTGTATAGCCTCAAGAAATGAGGATTTGGATAGCTTCCGACGTATTATCCGTTATAAGAAAAAACAACCCGTTAGAAACAGGTAGAGTTTTTAAATCTGAACATAAAATATCATTTTAAATTATAATCATAGTTCTCTTACTTTTACATAGTCTACGTACAAATGTTACACAAGTTATAATATTTATTACCCACATAAGGATCACGACTTTAATACAATAGAACATTTTAAAGATCAGTGCGTCTATTTATTTCTTTATATGCTTGTTTACATTATCGAAGTGATGACGAATTATCTTGATTTATTCTAAAACCTATTGTATGTAATTGTAATACTGTTTATTTAATGATGCTCGCTGGTTATGTAAGTAATCGATATTCCTGCTTTACACTTTTATTATAAGATAAAAAACATGAATATTTATTGGAAATTAACATTTATAGAAAATGTAATAGTTCCTCAGTTGGTTTAAAGACTGTTATAAAAAATTAGAACATTAAAATTATCATTTTTGGAAAACATTGCATATTGTCCAACGAAAATATGTATTTGTTGAACATATAACAAATTATGAACCAATATTTTTCCAACAACACCATTCACCAATATCAGAAAATGTATTAGGTGTTTGCATGTATTCTAATTAGCGATATATATTGGTGAAAATATGAAGTACCAATGTAAACAACTGTTACAGGTATCCTACCTATCAAATTCGATGATGTTGACAATTAGTTACATGAAATAATAGTTTTTCATTAGATATTATTCAGTTATTCATTCATTCATTAGATATTATTTGTTTAATTTGAAGAAATCTGCTGCGGGAACCTATCAAACCCTTTTAAAAACTTACAATGAGGCTGCACCATCATATCCAATTATCATATTAAAAAACTGTTCGATTATAATGAATTGTAACATATATTCGACGAAAACCCAACTCACACTCTTAAAGAACTTAAAGCTTAGCATTTGATGAATCAACCGTTTCCAAGCGGTTATATGACATGAGAGAAATCCAAAAACAGGAAAAATAGCTATCATATGAATTAACTGAAAATTAAATTTCCAATCGTTTCAACAGTTCTATGGCTTACTAAACAAAAAATTGGATCTACTGCGAAAATATCAAGTGTAAAGTATCCTGGGTTACTTCTAGGGAGCGTCCCACATCGACACCGAAGCGGAATATTCATGGAAATTATGTGGCTACGCATATGATGGGATCAGTAAATTGTAGTGTATTACGAATCTCGAAATCCGAAACAGTTAGTGCAAATGTCTATGGATGTCAATTGGACGGTGTATTGTTGTAAGAGATCAATAATAGCGAGTAACAAAAAGCACTTAGCCATACGTTACAAGAACTGTGAAGGATAATTGTTGTATTGTTGTAGCTCGAATCGGCAGCGGCTCAAAGGTCTACTGTGCGTAGTGTACTCGTCAAATATAGCGCTTGATTCGAGCTTCACTTCCCACTTCTACTTCACTATTCAGATAGATGCAGTATGACTCGATTCAAATTAAAATAAAACTAATCTACTTAAACTAAACTTAAGAATACACTAATCAAGTTAGTGTGATTTGGTTCGCCTCAATCTTCTGATTTCCTGCGTGTATCGCTGTATCGCTTCCTCGCTGCTATGATTTAGCATCCTTTTTTCATGTTTTAAGGCTAAATCTTGGATCACTTCGTGTGTGTCTATTTGATTTCGAGTTCGTCGTGGTTACGTAGCAATAAGCGTTAGTAATTAATCGTAGAACTTTGTTTCGGGTACGTTGAACTACTCGTTGGTTTGATGTCTTAATGCAACCCCATAGATCCAAATTGGCTTATGATTGACTAATAAACCAATCTCTTTGATTTTAGGTCAAGTTGAGAGTATTTGCCGTCTAACCAGTATAGTTGCTTGACTTTCAGTCTAATCTTTTCTGCTTTTGTCTAACATAATGTATCCAGTTTAACCAACCATCGAGATATATTCCGAGGTATTTGGCTGATTCTGCTTGTGGAATCGGGCATCCGTCAAGTGACATAATTAGAGTTTTGTCATTTCGCCACAACGCAAAATTAATATGGACGGATTTAGAGCTGTTAAGTTGTATTTTTTAGTCTCTAGTTCATTTATAGATCTTGTTAACCGATACTTCTAGTACAGCACTTTTACATTACTTTTTCTACAGCCTTATATAGAGATAGATCTTTTGCCATAATAACTGTACCGTCGGCAATTGTTCCAAGTACTGTTTATTTTATTGTTGGGAAATTAGCAGTGTAGAGCAAATGTAGGAGTGCTCCCAAGACACTACTCTGTGGAACTCCAGCCGAAATAGGTTTAAGTGCTGAGAATGCCCCTACATGCTAGTCTTTAAATTTTCTTTCGAAAAGATATGATACCAGCAATAGGCAGTAATTCCACCATAACAATTTGCTCATTTTGTATATAAATCCCAAATGATATCACCCGGTCAAAAGCTTGTGAGATGCCCAGGAATATTAAGGGGCATTATTTCTTTTTTGGAATGCCTTTTCAACAACCGCTGTTACTCTGTGCACTTGATCGATTGTCGAGTGGTGATTTCAAAATCCAGAATGGATATCTGGTATTTCTATAGATTATTAATACGTTTTAACAGCAGTTTCTCAAATAATTTTGATACCGTAGGTATAAATTTTTATAGTATCGACATAGGCCCGTAAAATATAACTTACTGTGCCGGATTGTCAGGTTTTTTAAGCATAATTATTCAAGCAACCTTAGGACATTCCGGAACATGGTTCAGTCTCAAACAGGCATTAAATATAGTGTCAACATGATTATTGCTTTTCGTAGCGGCCCTTTTAATAACCCAGGCGAAATATCATCAACTCCGGGAGCCTCTTTTTGAAATGAGGCTGTTGTCAATTTATGTGGCAACTTCCATTGGAGAAATCAGATTTATATCTGCATCTGGCTGATAAACAGAATTTATATCTATTCTAGATTTTATATTATTCGGTTGGAATACATTGGTAAAGCTAATTGTTCTGCGAATACTTCAGCTTTTTCATCGTTGCGTTAAACCCATTTATTTCGATCATTTTTAATAGGCGGTAACAATTGGTCTTTTAAATCTCCAAGTTGCTTTCCATAGCGAGTAATCTTTGGCTGCTTCCGAGCTTAATTCACAATATTTTTAGAAGCAACTTTATTTATATTCTTCAATCTTTTAATTTATTTGATTACTAATTATATTAAATATTTTTTTGTAGCTCCTATGAGTAGAGTGCCGTTCTTTTCAATGCTAACTATCGCAGCTTGTATTTCTTCTTATTTTATCTCGTCTTGTTGGAAATGCTGTATATTTTGTTTCATTATTAGGGCTGATCCGCCTCAGGCACGTTCTAGTGCCAGAACTCACAGATTTAGTCAATTTGCGTTCCATATTATAATTCTTAAGAACGAATTACTCATTTTTACTTTTCTTTAACTTTTTATAACTTTTCCACCCTTTTTGTTAACTGAGTGAAATTGTGTCGCATTTCGGTCTGAAATTCACTGAGCAATTTCATCATATCGACAATGGTTGGCTTGTTGGTTACAGTTTCCTGACTTTTTACTATAGTTTGTATATCACTAGATTTTTTGTCTCATAAATTTTTGTCGTTGGATTTGCTATTTCTTCTAGTTTTTTATTTTCAATAGCAGATAGCTTTGCAGAGTTTTGAGCTGTGTCGAGTTGTTTTAATCATTGCACAGCTTTCATTTTTTTAGGCTGAAGTTATTTTATTTTCCTCTGGTACACACTCTTTATAACTGGCAGGGTGTCCCTTTTCGTTGCATAATGGACATGTTGCTACGCTATTGCGTTACTTGCTACATTGACTTGTGTGATGTTTACTAGCACACTTCACGCATCTAGGTTCCCTACTGCAGACATTTTTAGAATGTCCAAGCTGTTGGCAGTTTGTGCAATGAAGAATACTATTATTTTTCTTCGGAGGTTCTATTCTTGTTTTACAATCTATTATGTATTTTACGTCATAGATCGTTTTATTGTTTTGCTTTCAAAATGCTGAATAAGTGATAATATATCTGTCAAACTTGTATGAAAGATATATAAATATACGGTAGAGGCATTTTAAATTTGTTTAAATAGGACAACAATAATCGATATTTGGTGGTCAAAATTGAACATGGATATGGTACGGCCGTAAAAAACATGTAGTTGGGAAAGAACGCCACCAAATTTCATACAACAAATGTCACAATTTGAGATTCTCTCTAACTGAAAATTTGTCATCAAGATTATGTGATTTTTGTCCGCTCGACATTTTCTTCTGAGGTTTTTTACGCACCTATTGCTAAATATCTGTTTCATGTAGATAAAATAACCTATTCTTAATATATAGAGATAAAAGAAAATAACAAGTACAAAACATATAAAAGTGCAACAATGAAAATAAAGTTTCTCTCCTGTTCCAAATACAAAAGTGGTGATATTAATTCCCTCCTGTCTCAAATTATAAGTTATAAGCTTCAATCAACCATTATTTCCTCAAGTCAATACAACCCACACCACCTCTCAAGTTCAGCAAAATTATTGGAAATGTTACCACTTGAATCTATGCAACCATGAAATGTTTCAACATGCTCCTATATGCTTTTAAAAATGTTTTCATTTTTCATTTTCATTTCATTCCATTCCACTTATTGAGACCATATATTATTATCCATGAATTGACTTTAAATGATATAATCGAACTCTTAATATAAAAAATTGGATATATGATTATTTTTAAAAATATTGCCAATCTTTGTCCACTAGGCTTTCTTTTCCTTGTTACTAAAACAAGTAAACATCGAAGAATTGGTTCCATACATTCTTTATCAACGGTTTAGAACCATCATTTAAGAATCTTACCGACATAAAACCAATACTGACACGTTTTAATCAATGGGGTTTCTCCACCATGTCTCCATAAAAATAAATACTTCATGACTTTGAGTAACATGTTTTAAAGTTAAGTAAGAAAATAAAACTACTTGCAAATACTGTTTACCTGTGTAATAAAATAACGCATAAAAAAATAAAACCTGAATATAAAAACGGTATACAATTACAGACATGTCCGATGTCATATAGCATAAAAAATCTGTTGTGGAGTCAGAGTCCATCAACATCAATTTATTTCTTTCATTGTAATTCAAAATCAATATTTTTGAAAGTCAATAATCAGCACATGACTTTGCAAAAAGATAAACATCAACAGTGTTACGTTCCATCACAAGAGGACTTCTTAAAACTGTTCTCTCTATGTAATACATACAATATATATAGCAATCTTTCATTGAACTATTAACCCACTAAAACGAGTAAAGAATGTAAAGTGTCAACAAAGTGCTCCTCTATATATTAGGGTTTGTGGAATTGTTTAAATTTTAGATAATTTTGGAAATACGCCATAAAGACTTCAAACAGTTAGCATCAAACTTAATTAATAAACAAAAAAAAGAGCTTTGATATATTCATAATCATCATCACTATGAACCCTCAACCAATATTCTGCTGTTAGTGCCGAAATTCTAGCCTTAGGCAATGTTAATTTCTATGGTCTTGATTCTATATTTGAGAGCTGCTTCTTACATCCAAAGGATCAATTTCACAACAGAAATCTGTGAAAAAGTATTTCTCCTTTAATGTTCAAACTATTGTAATATGTATGCCCAAATTTATTCTGCAAACGTGTATTGGTTATCACGTTAATGATATGAGTTCATTTTTAGCATGATCAAGTGGAGAAACATATAGAATGTGTTTTAAGCATCCAATTTCAAAGAACTTCGATTCCACAAACGAACACACATTACATTAAATGTATTACCGTCCTCCTTTTTTGAAGTCGGTTAAAAATTTTATTCCTCATAAAGGTATAATTTTCACACAAAAAATGAAAACTAATCATATATTCCAGTGTCACTAAATTATACCCTAAAATGGTGGTAGATCTTACCTGATGCTACACCAAAACAAATTCCAAGCAAAGCTAGTAGGCGTATTATTGTCATCTGCCGCTGACTCTTGCCGAATTTTGAAACAATGCAATAAAATAGCTTGTCATCTCAAAGCCAGAGGTTTGTTATTCGCGCTTGGAAATACCCAACCAATATATACGATATCTGATTTTGATATCACACCTAACTCGTTAAAGGTGGTACTAAACTTGTTCGTCGACACGTACATTTAAAATCTAACGGCATAATAGTGTTAAGAGGCTATATCATTATGTAATACCAGTAACTGAAAATAACTGAAAATTTCTTGAAAATTAATGTGAGATGTATAAAGTCACGTGACAAATTAGTTGAATTACACATTAAGTACCTTGTCTTTCTTAACTATAATCGACATGACAAGGTTAGGCAACTTAACATACTAAAACGTATAAATATGTACATCAATATTTCGTATTTCCATTTAAAATTTTACACAATGCAATTAAAATTTATTTAAAATAATGTATCATCATTTTAAAAAAGCTAAAATGATATGTTCTTCTTGCAGCAATAAAGAAAAAATAAATATATACAACTGAATATACTTCAAATAAATACACAATTTTAAAATATTTATATTCAACTTTAAATATAATATGATATAAAATATCACGAATCATACATGAACATACAAAAAATACTATATATCAGATAGATGTCAAGTGATATAACCTTAACGACAACTTTTAAAACCAAACGTTTGATCAATAAAGTGGCTAAAGATGCATTTACCGACGAGTATCAGTAAAAATTGTCTGAAAGTTTACAATTTCAATCCCAAACTACCAAAAGAATGGGACAAGAAGGGTATAAAAAGCTTCAATATAGAAAATTGGGATTTTTCGATACCAAAACAACTGCGAGAATTGTGCGTGGAAACTCTCGCAAAGAACTGGGAAGGTATTAAGCTGCAAATAACAACTGAATTACATGAGCAGTGCGTACGTTATTTTTTAGATAATCCTGTGCTTGATGAAATCATCCAACTAGAAGACAGATATTTGTTGCTGGACCTTCTCTCTGAAAACCTTCCATTAGAAGTAACCATTCCTCGGATAAACGACGAGATTTATTGGAAAAAATGTTTCCTAAAAAGGTGGCCCAAGAAATATCCACCTCTAAAAACCAATGTTCCTCTACAACAATTCATTAGGAATAGCTTGAATGAAGCAAATGAGGAATTCTTAAAAGAAACTTTGCAAAAAGAATCGAGTAATCAACAGTCTCAAGTTGGTAGCAGAAGAAGTAGCAGGACTTCATGTGGAACATCAAGCGTAAAGAGTGAGATAGTGAACGATATATCCTGGAAGCGATTATACGTGGAAACACACGTTCAAGAATATTTAGAGAGTTTAGAACCAGAAAGATACAATCCAGAGAAGGTATGAATAAAAAAAAATTATTTAAAAATTATTGAAATATATGCCCAGGAAGCACGCTTTTCGAAGCAAAAGTTTTACATTTCTGTAGTAACATCTGGCTAAAAACTACCATACAAAAAAATGATTTGCATGTCATTGTAATATTATTCGGACACTGTACAACGGCTGTAAGAATTTAGCCTTTTAAATATAACTTTGGTGTGTATTTTCATTCGAACATTCGAGATTTTGATTGATTATGTACACCTATCTTCCAATACCAACCATAAATCTAACTAAAAACGATAATTTTATTACACTACTAAATGTCATCATCATCATTCAATGTTACCAATGTTCCTTCTTTCTGACTCATTCCAATACGTCTTCACCATCATGATAATTATTACCTACAGCTTCTCCGTTGAAGCTTAATATTGTTACAGTTTTTTTTTAAATAAGATGTCTTCAAAAACTTTGCTCACAAACGCTCGTGAGCTTCCACGTTGAAATGCCCATTTCCAAATTTAACAAATGCCATCAAGTGCGTGATGAAACGACAATATCAACGATACTGATATTACAGAGCAAGCTAATCAAGTGCAATAAATTATGATGGAAGATAGGATCTAATGGAGGTTCATGAAATTTCAAAATATAGTAGTTAACAAGTTTGTGGATAGGCAAATAAAGAAATAATCTATTAACGTTAAAGTTATTTTTGTTCTTTAAATTTAAATCGTACGGAATTAATAACACCACTTTTGCTTTGAAACAAGATCGAAAATTTATCAAATCTTTTGGCAACAGAGGCTCGAGACAAAATACAGCGTCCTCTACTGATTATTTTTCTTATTTTGCTACATTTTTGGAATGCACTCCTTTCTAGAAATAAAACAAATATTTAACAAATCCTTCATATTTCATAGGCGATAAATTATCTTATTATAATCAAATAATTATCTATCAAGTGATATTCGGCATGCTGATTACGTAGTCGTTTACCAAATTGAATTATCTCTTATAGTTTCCCAGATATAGGCTCCCGAAATTTTACATTTTAGGCTCTGTTTTTCCATATACGCCAAAAATGTAAAATGGTTTTATGAATTATGGATTGCTATCCAATTCACATTTCAGGTAATATTCGGCATGCTCATTACGTAGTCGTTTGCAAAATTGAATTATATGTTATAGTTTCCGAGATATAGACTATCGAAATTTTACATTTTAGATTCTGTTTTTTCATATACGACAAAATTATAAAATTGTCTTATGAATTATGGATTTCGTTCCAATTCACACACCAAGTATTATTCAATATCGGTTCCTTGAAAACCACTTGAGTATCAAAATATGGGAAATTATCTTGTATTTGTTAAAATGTGCTAATCGTAACAGTTATTTCACACTTTATTTGTATTATATTTCTATCACCATTGTTAATCTACTTATTCTTTGTTATTATATATTCTTAATTATATATTTGTAAAAACATTGAATAGCGTCTTTCAAAGTAACGCTATCTATGGACTAGAGTTTGAAGCCCAACTTTTTGCCTTCATCATTATATAAAATATTTTCTATTCCCATCCCACTATTCCAAACCCATAAAACAACAAGAGTGTAATTCTGGAGAATCCCCACGTGAACACAAGGACTTGCAAAGTTGTTAGTTGTTGAAAACTATACGTATATTTGAATGTCATTAGAACCTAATATTTCTGTTGAGATCCAAATTAAATTGTTTTGGTATATTTTCCGACCACCTATAATATAAAATATGTAATATGAAGAACCTTTTATTATATAAAAATGAATATATACATATATATATATATATATATATATATATATATATATATATATATATATATATATATATATATATATATATATATAAATATATATATATATATATATATATATATATATATAAATATAATAAATAAATATATATATATATATATATATATATATATATATATATATATCTGATTTTAATAACTCTCACCTCCCACCCTTTGATACACTCTTATGAATTGCTGATAGATTACGCTGAAATTTAGAAGTAGCAATATTTTTACCAAAATAGGCACCCTCAACCCTAGAAATCTTCATGCGAGCCAAACTTTAACATTTCTTGTTCAATTTTAACGCTGTGGATTAATTATATGATCAAGGAGCTGTGATTTTCATGAGATATACTCACATAAAAAACATCGAGTCATATTTATCTGTACTTTTACTTTCGCAGGATCATCTATACCTAAAAGATAATGAATTTACTATAGAATTAAATATAATTTGCAAAATTAAAGTTAAAATTGAATCGATACGCTCTTGCAAAATTGTAAAATTAATGCATATGCAATCTACAAAATTAGTGTTACAAAATTATAACAATTTACTAGCAATTCATACCTCGTACATACAGACTTCGTAAAAACAAAGCGTGGCTGTGAAATCTGTCAAGCTATTTTCTAATAAACACGCTGCTCAAGCTTAATTCTGCCCAATTAACACGCAAGTTGGGGTCCTTTTACTGTCGTCTCCGTTTTACTACGTTAGCCAGGAAGTATCACATTTTGATTCTTTGTATTATCTAATGCATTCTTTTAAATTTAATTGCCTCCTGCAATGAACCAACCAATTATCCAATTTATTTAAATATTAACAAGAAACTAATGACTTTTAGCTTCCTCCTTATCATTTATTTTATAGTTTTACAGAAAAAATCTAACATATTAATGTTCACATAATTACAAAATACTTGTAAATATAAAACGTAAAAAGCTCTAAATACTCATACATTCGCATAACTTTATATCAATAAAAAATATACACAATACGGCAATTTCTTCTAAATATCTTAACAAAAAAAAACGATATTAAATATTTTTTTCAGATGAAGAATCTGTGTGACCTCTGCGGCGATTACCTTGGGGTTCTTCGAATCGACCAAATGTTATGTTCACTGAATTCGCCAAGCAAAATACCACTTAATGCTGTCGTGACGGGCTTTCGGAATTTAAGAGAACTCTCCTTATGTTTCAAACAGGTAGGCGGTAAAATTGCATAATACAATTGAATATAACGATGCGATGATTTTAGGCTTACGCCAGAAATGGTTTTTCTTGGAATATATTAACAACAACTTATCAAGACATTGCGTTGTTTGCGAAAGGATTACAGAAAATAAGGCTGAGGATTATTAGGTAATCTTTGAGCTTTCTTTTTGTGTAGGAATATAAGAACATTTTATTTTATTATATTTTTCTTTATAATTAACTTGATATTATTACTTTGGAAGAATGGAAAACAATTCCAGAAGACTATTAGCCATCGTTATAGCATTGCATATTGCATATTGGTCAAAATCATAGAAGTAAATGTTGAACTCCCCCTACCCATTCTCTCAATTTTCCCCCTTGGATCTTCACTACCCGCAATTTTATAAGAGATTTATGTATTTATTATTAACTAACGACCCAACAGCCTCTCGGTCTTTTTAGGGTCGCGGTTTACATAATTTCTTTATTTATTTTTTTTTCACTATTGGTAAAGTACAATAATTATAAACTAGATCTTAATAGTATACAATGTTTATATAAAAAATCACTGTATAAATAAGAATAGACAGATGTATACCTATACAAACATACACACATAAATACAGTAGAACACCCCTTATGAATAACATCAATCTATACAAATTTCGCAGTCTTAGGCAAGTGGTTCCCAATCTCGAACCTCAGTCTTTGATTTGCGTTTATGTGTATTTCCTGAATTTGGGTGCATGATTTTAAAATATGTATTACTATGAGTGCTGTGTTACACTCGGTGCAAACCGGAGGAGGTTCACTCTTCAGAAGAAACTCATGGGGTATCTTGCAAGGACCTATTTTAATCGGGTTTTATAGATAAACTTTTCCTTTGTATATCATCCATATATGACCGATCATAATAATTTATTTTGATCTCCCATAGCTTATTTTCATCCAACAAATCCCAACGTAACTGGTCAAGCCTTTTGTATAGTTCCAATGTCAATGTCAATTTCAATGTATGAGCATTTAGGTCTTTATGCCAAAATAGAATTCAAGAATTCACAATTAGTGATTCCTGTAACCTTTCTGCAAGGTAATCAGCACGCTTATTACTCTCTATGCCCATATGAGATGGCAGCAGAGAATTTAATTTTATTAATAATGACCTCGACCAGAGGGTGTTTGGGTTCTGCAATCTGCAAGATTCTGGAGAGAACTCATGGAATCTGTGACAATTACATCAAATTTGGAGATTTCTCTTTGAATTAATTCTAACCCCTTAAAAATGGCAAATAATTCTGCAATCACCATAGGTAGTCTAAAATATTGCTCTTGCACGAAATTTGTAAAGGCCGATCCAAAGTAATAATCTCTCTTGCAACCATGAGTAAACATGAAGTGTGGATCCCGGTATTTTTCTTCCCTTATCTGCGCAAACAAGTTACGAATGCTATGCGAGTTGATCTCACTCTTGGGGGATTTTATTATTAGTGACGGAAGCAGGTGAATAGATGACTGTTGATTGGACTTCGGAGTGAAATGATGGAGCCATGTTTCATCCATTGTCACATATCGACGCAAAAACTCGGGTTGATCATCTTCAAACACTGCTCCGAATCTGGGAACTTCTCCACTCTTACCCTGGCCGCAAGCACATATATACCGATGGCTCTAAATCTCGCAGTGCATTTGTAGTGGACTATCGGGAATTCCGTTTCAATCTCCCTGAACGGGGTTCAATAATGATCGCTGAACTCTTTGCAATACACCCAAACCTTTATCCTACATTGCAATAGAACATAGAACATTTCAAAGAACGGATATTCCTTACCGATTCCCGAAATTCCCTCTAATGTTTCCTGGAACAGAAATTCAACCATCCCCTGGTAATCAACTCACTGTCAATCTTCCGTAATCTCTATCTGAATGGCTACAAGGAAACTTTACAGTGGATCCCTTCATACATTTACATACCGGGAAATGAGCGGACAAATAGTCCCCCGTGTCCACAACAAATATTTGTGCCATCAAGTTACACCGTCGTTAGGCCCGGGAAGCCAACCATAACAAGCTCTTTAAAATTAAAACTCAATTTTTTTCATCTTTTCACATTCCTTCCTTTCGTCACCATGCCGTAACTGTGAATCGACTGATATCGGGTAATTGTCATTTCTCTCACGGTCACTTGATGACTTTGAGCCCGCCTGCTCACTGTGAGTTTTGTCACCTTACCCTTACTTCAGTCTGCCACATAGTGGACAATCCACGACTCACTCTGATTAGAGCTATATATAGGCTGCAAAACTTTATAAATTCCTTAACAAGAGAAAATACAGACAGACTCCTCGGATTTATACGAAAAATCAATTATTTTCATGGAGTCTAGCCTATACTGAGATAAGTGTCGCTGGCCAAATAACCATTACCACGTCGGTGTGAATGCTAGTGTGTGCTGTCTGGACGCAGTCTCTACTTTGTAATGGCTGTATGTGTGTCCATTTTTAAAATGTACATACACTATTTATACTTTGAGTCCCCCCTGTTTGTGTTGTTAATTTTATTTTATTTGTTATTTTATACAAGCATTTCAAGTCTGTCCGCGTCCCCTTTATATCAACAACGTACTGTTTTATAGTCGCAATCGGTAGTTAATTTAGGTGCCTTCCGAGATTTTCTTTTGTACCCTTAAGAACAATAAACCATCTGCAATGGGCAACGTGTGTCCTATGTAAAATATCTTATTCTAAACCTTAGTCTAAAATCTATTAATCAGATCGGATGATCGTAAATGTTCTAGACTACGCGCTTCACTGCTATTGCACGCCTTAAATTATACTAGCTCTAGAAGAACATCACGCTGTATCACTTCAATAGAGACGAGATATGTAGTATCGACTACAGCACAAACTACAGGGAAGTGAACGAGATATAGAATATGATTATATTATATATTATAGGCTAATTGAGCTCATGCGCTCAATTATATTTCAATTTAATTTAGTTAAA
Organism: Rhynchophorus ferrugineus; assembly: GCF_030347505.1. Classification (NCBI taxonomy): domain Eukaryota; kingdom Metazoa; phylum Arthropoda; class Insecta; order Coleoptera; family Curculionidae; genus Rhynchophorus; species Rhynchophorus ferrugineus. The sequence goes on along the minus strand of NW_027472588.1, from coordinate 23,742,971 downwards.
TAAAATGTTTTCATTGTTTACAGGCTCCTATTTCAATTATTCTTACATTAAATGTGCTTAGAACAACCTTAATTTACAAATTAATGTAAAACTAATTACTGAAGTTTGTGTTGTTTGGATCGCTTCAATCTTCTGATTTGACGCGTGTTGTCCAGTATCTGTATTGCTTCCACGTTGTTATGATTTAGTAACCATATTTTATGTTCTAAGGAGAAATCTTGGTCACATCATCATCTCTTTGATTTTAGGCCAAGTTGATAATATATTCCGATTAACCACTAAAATTGTTTGACTTTGGTTTGAGTGGTTGATTCTGCTTGAACTATCGTGTACCCGTCAAATTATATAATTAGGTTTTTGTCATTTGGCAAAATTAACATAAGCAGATTTGGAGCTATTAAACTGTATTTTCCAGTCTCTAGTCCATTTGTAGATCTTGTTAACTGCCACTTATAGGTTTTCTATATCCTTAGGCTGAGGTATATTTTTTGCTATGATAACTGTGTCGTGGACAAATTTTCCAAGTACTATTTCTTTTGTTGTTGGGATATCAGCAGTGTAGGACAGATACAGGAGTGGTCCCAAGATACTTCCTTGAAAAACTACAGTCGCTATAGGTTCTAGTGTTGAACCTTCTTGCGAGACTAATTTTTTTCAAATAAATGTGGCTCCAGCAATTAACAATAGCACCAATAATTTACTCATCTTGTAGATTCATCCCAAATGCCATACCGGGTCAAAAGCTTATGAGAAGTCCAGGATATAGCAAGGCAATATTTCTTTTCTTCAAATGCGTTTTTCAACAACCGCTATTACTCCGTGCACTTGGTCGGTTGTTGATTGACGATTTCAAAATCCAAATTTGATATCTGGTATTTCTATAAATAGTGTGGGATCTAGTGTATTTTATTAAAACTCAAACTCCAGCAGAAATAAATTTATTTAACAGCATGACAAAGGATTTGCACTTTATTTTCTCTAAGCTTTACAAATTCAACTTTTTATCTCCATTGTAGCTATTTTTAAGACGCTAGGTTCTAGCTGGATGCTGGCCTCTTAAAGTTAGTCAATACAGCCAAATGTTTTTTTTGGCTCAAATTTCTCAACGCTATTCCCAACTTCCAGAGCGCGCGAAATTCAAATTACATACAGCTACAATAGTTAATACGTTTCAACAATAGTTTCATAAATAATTTTAATATCGCAGGTAGCAGCGAACGAAATAGGCATGTACTATCACACTTATTCTGCTGGTTTGTCAAGTTTTTTAAACATACTTATTTGAGCAACTTTAAAACACTCCGTAATATACCTGTTGACATTAAATATGTATATAGCACGATTATTGTCGGTAGATTCGGTACTGAATGATAGTTATATTTTGTAATATTGATTGCTCGTTTCGTTTTCCAGTTTTATTTTGCATTTAGTCAGCACATTTTACATCAGTATTCGCTGTAATATGATAGTGAATGTCATAAAACTATGTACACATTTATCAAAAACAGAATATACCTTTTCCAATATAAATAATTTCAACATGATTTTTTATACTTAAATTTATTAAAACAGGCCTTTTTACATTACCGGCCATTTTGAAAGGCTATTTTACTATATTTTCTTCTGATGACGAACGAAATTCTTTAAAGTAATGTAAAAGTTTTTGTTATTTTAAACCCTTCACGTTTCACGGCTTGTAAATATATTATATTTGGTCTTATTATCGGTTTTCCGTATACATATTCGGAATAGTCTATGTTGCCTTTGCCAGGGTTTCTCCTTTTTTACGATATCTCCCTAATACCTTCGTCCCAAATTCGCTTAGATCATCCTGTCCTTTTCGCCCTTGCTTACCAAATTCTCTTAACCTGTCTGATCTCTTCCACTATACATACACTAAGAAAAGTGGCCCAACCAACTTAGCACCTTTCTATGTTTTCTTCTAAAAGCTCTATATTCTATCATTCCCACTACTACAAATGGTATTTAATATGAATGGTAATTCGTTTTACTCTTCTCTGTTTTTTTTCTATATCTCATAGTTTTCAGTTGTATTTTTATTCGGGTAGTTTTTCCAAGATTCTTTCTTTTGTTTTATTTCTCTTTTTTTAATGACTGTTAAAAACATATGATGCATAACAGATGCGGCTATCCGTCTCTCAGTGGACCTAAAGTGAATACGTATACGTACGTCACGTGATACGTGACCACACAAAAAGACTGCATCTCATTTTTATAAGTATTTTAAAATTATTTTCCCTTATTTTACAACAGTCCTTTTGAAATTCATTTGTAGTATTTTTGGTCAAAAACTAGTGCAAAAAAATAATACGTGAGTGAAAAGTAAAGTGCGTGAAATAAACAATGTATTTATTTTATTTTTTTATCCTTTGAAAGTAAAAAAATAAAATATTAACAATATAAAAATGGCAAACCATAGCGATTCAACCAAATCACCTGCACACTATGATATAAGATTAGAACAATCAGCAATAACGCAAACCCCACAAACAGAATGGACTACAGTCATTAACAAAAAAGAACTGAGAAGCCCAAAAGAAGAAATCGCGAGGAAACAAACAAGGATCAGTGACTATTGTTTACAGAAACCAATAGAGAGGAAAAACAGCTTTAGCGACCTATCGGAAGAAATTCAAGAGAATATACAACCAAGCCCTGAAAAAGTTGTTCCCAAACCACCACCAATAACAGTCTATACGACAGGAGTAATAAAACACATCCATGACCTATTGAAAACCATCACTACGAACTACACAATTAAAACAGGGAGTTATGAAACAATAAAAATACAATTATTTGAAGCGGAGCACTTAAAGTTCTAGTAAAAAAATTAGCCGAAAGAAACACCCAGTACCATACATTCAGGCCAAAATCCGAGAGAACATTTAAATTCCTGTTAAAAGAATTACATCACGGGACGGACTTTAACACCATCAAGGTAGCACTAGCTGAACAAAGCCACGAGGTCGTAAATGTTCACAATATACGACATCGCACGACAAAAAACGTCTGCCTATGTTCTATATTGATTTGAAACCTAATGGAAATAATAAGGCGGTGTATGAAATCACCAAATTAGAAAACAATATTATTAAATGCGAACCGCCACATACAAAAAGAATTATACCACAATGCACGAGGTGTCAAGCGCACGGGCACACAAAAACTTACTGTCGCAAATCATTTAGATGCGTAAAATGTACAGGAGAAGACAAAACAGGACATTGTACTCGTAAAATTCGCGATGATAAAGTGAAATGTGCTAATTGTAACGGAAATCATCCAGCAAACTATAAGGGTTGCGCAGTTCACAAACAACTACAGCAAAAACTCTATCCTGCCTTAAGAGAAAAGGGGCATCAAGAGCAACAAAAACAATCCACACCTACCAGTCTACCCTCCAGACTAAGTCAACCAGACATAACTTATGCCCGAATGGTTGAAAATGATTCACAACAAAAACGGGAAACCACATCACAACCTACAGAAACTAGCAGCAACATCTCTAGATTAGAAAACATGATGGCCAAACTAATGGATCAAATGAGTACGATGCTTGGTCTACTCACAACTATCGTCAGCAAACTTACTTAATGCCTGAAACCATTACCTACAAAATCGCCGTCTGGAATTCCAATGGGCTCCAACAACACGCCAGGGAACTAAAAATGTTCGTAACTCAACAAAATATTGACGTTATGATGGTTTCCGAAACACATTTTACGGACAAACATTATTTGAAAATTCCCAAATATAAACTTTATCATACAAATCAAATACAAAAAAAAATACACATATATCATGTACAATACAGAAAAAGATAGCAAAAAAAAGAAAGTTACGACAGAATTGGCAACAGCAAAGGACTGAAGTGAATAATAGAAAATTTAATAGAGCAATAAAAGAGCTTAAAAATCTAATCCAAAATGAACAAAACCAAAGCATTCTAGAATACCTAGAGAATTTGACACCAAGTGAGGCTACAGACTATTCGTTGTGGAAAGCAACAAGAAAGCTTAAGAGACGCCAGCAGCATAACCCCCCTATTAAAACAAGCGAAAATAATTGGGCTAGAAGCAATAAAGAGAAGGCCGACATTTTCTCAAAACACTTAAAAAATGTTTTTAAACCTTTCCAGTCTCAGCTACATAAATATAACGAAAATAAAATTACTAGCTTTCTAGATTCGCCATTTCAAATGGATTTACCGCACGAGAAATTAAGGTCAAAAAGTTAAACAAACAATAATGAGAGAGATTAATATTAAAAAAGCTCCTGGTTATGACTTAAATACCGGTAAAATTTTAAAAAAACTATCAGAAAGGGGTATAAAATTATTAACATTTTTTATTTAATGCTATGCTACGAATTAATTACTTCCCTAGCATCTGGAAAGTAGCTAAATTATTAATGATTCTTAAAGCAGGAAAAATACCAGAAGATGTGACCTTCTACAGGCGTATAAGATTATTACCGATAATCTCGAAAGTTTTCGAGAAACTATGCATAAAGAAGCTAAACTATATAATAGAAAAAAGAAAAATTATTCCAGAACATCAGTTTGGTTTTTGCAATAAGCATGGCACTATAGAACAACTGCATAGACTTGCAAACAATATAAACACTGACCTAAATGCCAAAAGATATTGTTCGGCTGCTTTTCTAGATATATCTCAGACTTTTGACAAAGTATACCATACGAGCTTGCAGGTTAAACTAAAGAAACTTTTCCCTCATCCGGACTATCAGTTACTAAAATCGTATCTCACTGATAGACATTTTATTGTAAATCAAGGCGATGAACATACCGAATTAAATCCCATATATTCAGGAGTTCCGCAAGGTAGTGTACTGGGTCCAGTACTGTGTCTTCTGTATACGGCCGATTTGCCCACCAGAAAAATAACTACTGTGGCAACATACGCAAACGACACAGCAATATTAGCATCCCATGAAGATCCAGTCACGGCATCAATATACCTACAAACACACCTGGAGCAAATACAATTATGGTTGAAGACATGGCGCATTAAAGCCAATTAAACAAAATACACCCATGTAACGTTTACCCTGCGTAGAAGAACATATCCACCAGTGAATATCAACCGAATCTAACGAAAACAACTTGGACTTAAAATTATATTAAATGTATTGGCTCATCGGGCGCAAATCCAAGTTATCATTAGATAACAAGATATTGCTGTATGAGTCTATAATCAAACCTATTTGGTCATGTGGAATCCAACTATGATTTACCGCTAGCAAATCTACATATCCATCATTCAAAGATTCCAAAATATAGTGTTGCGTGCCATTGTTGATGCTCCGTGCTATATTTTAAATAAAGTGATACAACGCGATATTCCTCTTGATTCTATAACGGGTGTAATTCAACGTGTTTGTGTAAAGTACTTCGAAAGAGTGTCAGTGCATCCCAACATACTGGCTAACCAGCTAAATATACGACATGATAGTGAAGTGCGTAGACTAAAACGTTTAGCACCACCTGATCTGATTACTGAACATATATAGACTTTAGAATAAGACTAATTAATTAAGATAATATTTTATACAGGAGATCGCTTAATGAAGTGATTTTCTACATGCCATGTAGATATAATATAGACATAAGAAATACTTATACTTATTGCCTATAGGGCAGATTGTCGAATCACAAAGAGTAAAAAAAAACATTTTAATGCTTTATTCAGATATTAGGCCTAGAGTGTACATAACTTTTTTTCCTTTTTTATTAACATCTTTACGGTCAAATAATTTTCTGAATGTAATTGAATACGCAAATAACATTTGTTTCTTGTTTCCAAACTTGAAAGGATAAGAAACTCTGATATTGATTGTGACAAAGCAATAATATTACTAAAAGCTCTTTTAAAACACGACTTGGAAATATTAGATCTATCGCATTGTAAAATAGGCAATAAGGGAGCCTTGGGAATATCTAAGTTTACCTTGGAGAATTCAGTAAAAGAAGTCATACTCGTCAACAACAGAATTGGTAAATAAAGGTACATATGTATATGTTAAAACAGTAACTTTACAGTTTTTAACCACTTTTAGGATCAAAAGGAATAAAAGCTTTGGCTTATAGTTTAACACAAACATCGCAAAACATACAAAAATTAAACCTAAGACTAAACCAATTGTCCGATGAGGCAGCAAATTGGTTTATTGCATCCTTAACTCATCCTAATTGCAAATTACGTTGGTTATCTTTGGCAGGATCAGGACTGACGAAAGATTGTGATATATCCAAGGCAATCCAAGGAAACTCCACTCTGTATTATTTAGATATATCCAATAATGCCTTAAATAATGTAAGTGTCATATGCTGTAATAATCAGTGTCAGGTAAAATGTTTTTCTCACATGTTCCTATTTAGGAACTGGGACAAGCTATTCTAGAAAGTACATTTATCAACTCGACTTTATTGAAACTAGATGTGAGAATGTGCAAAATAAAATCACCGATTGAAGCTCAAATCCAACAAGAAATTGATAAAAACAAAAGATGTATGACAAAGACAAGAACATGTAAGACTATAACGATCGAATGGCCTGAGGAATTGATATTGGAAATAGGGAGTATTTTATCCAACGAAACTGAAACACAACAAATAGAAGATGAAAGTAATTGTGAAATTGAAACAAAACAGATAGCATAGCGATTAGTATCATGTTGCAATGCAAAATATTTATATTGCAAATTGTTAAGTGTTTAAACTGACAGAAGTGATTCCATTTATAACCCTCCACAAAGCACTGAATCAGATAACGATTCACGATAAGGTGGACAGACATACACTACGTTCGATATACATGTACGTAGTTGGTACATACACTCATGTCTTCAACAAGTAAATTTCATACGAAGCTTCTGAAAATCAGCTTCAGAGTCATATACCATCGAAAGAAAATAGTAACATGGATTTTACAAAGAATGACGACACTGTCAACAATGAAGCGTACTTATCTTACAAAAAAAGGAACTCTACCTGGTTCAAAATTAACGTCCAAATTAAGACAATGATTTGTATTTATCAAAAACAAAATTTCAGAAATGACGATATTATCAGTAATACTTAAAGGATTAAATAAAGATATGTGAGGAATTTGTTGAGAATTGCCAAAATAAATTATTCTATTTTGGTACAAAACAATAAAATAACTAATTTGTACTTCACGCAACTAAGCAGTAAACTAAAACTCCGGAACGGAACCAATTGTTGAAATACGACACATCAACCTCCGATTAGTCGATCCAAACGACGGAAACCAAAGATCAGTTATTAGCAGAAGCAACATAAAGTACCCACTCCCCACAAAATACAGGATTGCCGAAATGCAGGGGTGGGTTGGAAGAGGACAACAAAAAGCTTCCTTCACAGATAACCCAGGTCTCTTTAATTATAGATTAAAATACACTTATGTAATGTCTACATATTTAAAAAAACAATAAATGTCTGATTTTTAATGTTTATTATTAATTTATTCGCCACAGCTAACAAACCACAGTAACGTCAAATTACTTCTTCGTGGGGGCTTTTTTCGCTGGTGCTTCTTTTTTGGGGGCAGCTTTCTTAGCTGGGGCGGCCTTTTTTGATTTCAATATCGCTGCTCTCCTGCGCTCTTGCAATTTTGCTGATCTAATAACCGGACTGGAGGCAGGCAAGGTGATCTGAAATTCATAGGATTTTCCATAAAGTTATTTCCCAATAGTTGTAAAAAACCACTTACACCTCGCTTTTTAGCCAGCAATTCTTCTCTAGCCAAACTCCTCTTCTTCTCAGCAAGGATGGCTTGTCTCTTCAATACGGCAGCATATGGATTAAGAGCCAACATAGCTCTGGTGTTTTTGAGTGGATTGAGACGACGGACGCGACGTACAACTTTCTTCCTTTAAAAGAAAAAAAGACTATAAAATAATCCAGAGACAGTTACATTTGGTAAAAGACAATTTAAAATCAGAATTTAATGAATGTCAAAAAAAGTAATCATGGACTGATTCATAACCCAGTGCTCGAAAAGTGTCATCATATAAAAAATACTTAATATTTGAAGTTATTCATTATACATACTGTGGTGGACGTAGAACAGCTTTGATCTCATCAGCTTTAAACAATCTGGACAGGTCGGTGTTGGACATCTTTGTAGAAGGTGTCTTCCAGTTTTCGAAAATTTTGTCAAGCTTTTTGAAAGCAGATTCGGTCCATATAACGAAACGGCCAACGTGACCACCAGGAGCTAATTTCAGCAAGTTAAGTTTATCTACACTTATTAGGTCAATTCCAGGAATATTACGGAAGGCTCTGCGTAATCCTATAAAAAAAATATTCTGTCAAGGAACACATCTCAAAAATTAAAAAAAAAATTTCATATTACTTATTGAACGTGTAAGGTAAAAATTATATTTTATTTTATATTTCAAAACAAAAAACAACTAATAACTTTTACATATTGATTTTGCACTTATTGGACCATTTAAAAGATAAGCTTCTTTAAAATGGAATGAGAAAAAGTGCTAAAAATTCAAACAGTAAAATGTGTTACCTTGATCTTGGTGATAGACAACTAATGGTCCTTTACGTTGAATTCTTCTCCTGTTGCGCATTTTACCTTTACCGGCACGGAATCTTTGACTTTTGTATACCTGTAAGAGGCAAAAATATGAAATTTTACATAAAATAAGTGTATGCTTATACCTTTTGAATGTCACCCCAAGCTCTCAATCTTCTCAAAAACTGTACAGCTTCCTTGGTCTTTTTCATTTCCTGAACTTTATCAGATACTACCAGTGGAAGTTCTGGAACCTGTTCTACAACATGACCCTTGCTCATAACAAGAGCAGGGACACCACTTGCAGCAATAGCAGCAGCCAGAGCATAACGACGTTGGTTTATATTGACACGTCTAGAAGAGCACAATCACTATTAGAATTATTTATGCCATTGTATAATATTTTAAATAATATAAGATCTATGAGAGCTTTTAATATTAAAATCACACCGATTCATCAACACGGACCAAAAGCAATTCATCATTATTATCTATTTCCATAAAATAGCTATATTTAATCTACTATAAATCTTACCTGTGCCAACGCCTCCATGGTTTAGTTGGTGCAAACATACGCCCTCCACGACACATATTACCGAAAGCACCCTGACCAGAACGATGAGTACCACCACCACGGACACGTGGAATACGGGCAACGGCCCTACCAGTACCCCATGATTCAGCAGAAGTTTGATGACCTGAAAAAATTTTAAAACGTCAACTCTTTTTCAATGAAACCATCAAAGAAATTATTGAAAAGTATATCAGTGCTTTTGAAATTAAAAATCACAAGGCTTCATAAACACGGACCAAAAGCGAATCATCATGTAAAAAAATATATAACATTTTTAAGCAGTTTTACTCACCAGCCTTCTCACTAACACAATAGGGTTGACGATGGTTCATTGAAACTTGTTGATGAACAAAGTTAACGACATCAGGCCTTATGGGAGCCTTAAATATCGCCGGAAGAGCAATGCTTGACCCCTTAACTTCTTCACTCTTCTCATCATAAACACTTATAAGAGGACGTGCTGTTGATAACGCCTAGGTATATTTAAAAAAACTATTACTATACCTATACATCTTTAAATACATGTAAAACACTAGAAATTAATATATTCAGAGCTTTTGAAAATATAATCACAATGCTTCAGAAACACGGACCAAAAGACAAACTCATCATTAAGTAATATTTATAGGTTATCTAAATTTACACATTCATTTAATCGGTACTTTCTACGTTCAAATATATCAATAATAATGGTATAACAAAATAATAATAATACATAAAGTTTAAACGTTACACAAAAGTAAAAACATCCATATGAATATTAATATCAACACACGTGGTACATCTCGTTTATTTCGAAAATACACCAAATAACCCACCATTTTAAAAACAATTCAATGCTGCTTAACATTTTGTAAATATATCAGTATGTTTAAAGAATTAAAACTCACCATTATGTTAAGAACTTTAACTTAAAAATTATCACATATAGAGCGGACAGTTGTCCACCATAAAAAGGAAGTTAACTCGCCTGCTACAAATGACAGTTACTGTGGCGCCACATACTTCCTCTAAGAAAAAGCACCAAATTTAAAATATTTTTTATATGATTAAAATGAAATATATTTACATTTCATGTAATCTAATATATGACATTGTCTTAGTATGTGGAAAAAAACATGTTATAGAAACAAGAGTGTATAATTATTGAAAATAAACATGATTCTTGAATTATCATATTGTTTCTGTTTTGAATGTTTTATTTTTGAATTAAATAGATATTAATTATAGTATCACTATAATTATATTACAAGCTATATAAAATAAGTTTTAATTTTGATAATTATTTTAAATGTTGAAAAAATAATTGCAACATAAAAATTAGATGGCTCCACTGCTAATTCACCTGTCAAAATCTTGAAAATGTTGACGTTTTAAAGTTCATTTACATGGTTCGTATATGAACAGTTTGGATGACACGTCAGTGGCCCTTTTTTCCAATTTTTAAAAATGGGCCAAAAGTTTCAGTATGATGAAAGTGGTGGCACTTTTTTTTACTTTTTATTGTCTTTCTTAGCATTAATTTTAATCCCGGTAACGATTTTGTATTGGCCGAGAAAGAAAAAAATAGGTACATATGCATAAACAATTTAATAATTTTATTTGCATGAGGTTTCAATTAGAAATTTTTAATTCGTAGATGTGTATCAGTAGTTTTATTTATTATATATATAAAATGTTATTCATTATATTATAAAACATGTTTCAAAATAATTATAGTTATAGAAGAATTAGGTTAAATTTACTAAACAGAATTCTTGTTTTGTTTTAAGATCCGGATGAAGAAAAAAAGCAGTGCCACTGTCCACCTTGTATAATAAAACGAGAACATTTAAAGAATGGGGAATCATGGCAAAGTACAAAACAGTTATGTCTTAAAGTAGGAATCATTTTTAGTTGGGCAATTTTAATATTTCTTGCTTATAAAGTATCACAGTTTGATTATGAAATGGCTAATTTTGACCCATATGAAATATTGGGTATATCACCTGGAGCCAGTCAAACTGAAATTAGAAAAAGTTACAGGCGATTGTCTTTAATACTTCATCCAGATAAAGATACTGGTAATGAAAAGGCATTTATGAAATTAACAAAAGCTTATCAGGTATCATATGGTATAAAATGATTGTTTGAAGATTACAAATAAATAGTATTTTAGGCTTTAACTGATGAAGAGGCCCGAAGAAATTGGGAAAAATATGGAAATCCTGATGGGCCAGGTGCCATGAGTTTTGGAATTGCTCTACCTTCATGGATTGTAGAAAAAGAGAATAGTGTGTGGGTTTTGGGTTTATATGCTCTCGTGTTTATGGTTGCATTACCCATAGTTGTAAGTAATCTCTTTGTATGTATATGTTGCAAAGGAAAATTATGTTATTGTTTTAGGTTGGTAACTGGTGGTCTAGAAGTATTAAATTTACAGCAGATCAAGTTCTTTTAGACACCACTCATATGTATTATTACTATTTTCACAAAACTCCCCATATGGTTCTTAAAAGAGTTGTAATGATCTTAGCAGCCAGTTTTGATTTCGATAGAAAACATAATAAAGAAATAAAAGAGAGACAATCTGATAATCAAGAAGTTCCTCAGGTAATGGAAATAGCTTTTGTATATGAGTGAGTTTCATATAGTAAATATATATTTTAGCTGATTAAGAAATTACCAAATCTTAATGAAAAGAATAAACAAAGACCTTTTTGTTATGAGTACAGTGTAAAAGCACGAGCAATAATTCATGCTCATCTAAGTCGAATACCTCTAAATCCTAATACATTAGAACAGGATAGACGATACATATTAGCTAAGTGTCCATATTTGATTCAAGAACAAGTTAATTGTGTTAATCAATTGATTTTATTGAGTTATGCTCGAAGAAGTAAGTGTATAAGTACCTATTAATAGTTTTTATATATGTTGCTATTATTTTTATAGTTGAACGTATACTTCCGATTGAAACCATAGAAAATTGTATGAAGCTTAGTCCAATGATAGTACAAGCACTGTGGGAATATAAATCACCACTCTTACAATTGCCTCATATCAACGATGATAATTTAAAATATTTTATGTCCAAGAAGAGGCAAATTAAAACTCTTCAACAATATGCTCAGTTGAAAGGGGAGGATCGTAGAGCTATTCTTCGTAGTTTGAGTGATGATGAGTATGAAGATGTTATGAAAGTTTTAGGGAAGATGCCGTTTGTTGATTTTCAAATAACTGTTGAGGGTATATAGTGTTTCCTGTTTTTTTTATGAGGTACTTATGGTGTTTTTTAGTTATGGATGATGAGAATCCAACTGAAGTCACTGCAAGTGCCATTGTCACTGTAACTGTTAACCTAATACGTAAAGATATGTCGACTGTATTCGGGGACGAAAGCGTTAAAGAATATGATAAAATCGACGAAAATGGCATTAATGAAACTAAGGAAAATGAAGCAGGTGATGGAGAAAATGAACCTGCATCTGTAAAGAGACCAGCATGGTTAAAACAAAAAAGGGGTATAGAAAATTGTATTATATGGAAACAATAATGGAAATGGAAACATTATAGGTGGTGGAAAGAAAACTAAAAAATCAGGCAGACCAGCCAATAAATCAGCTTTTTCAAATTCCATTAAGAACAAAGTAGAAGATTCGCCGAGCGTTTCGAGGGAACGTCTTGTTAAGCTGAAAGAAGACAAAAGAACCAAAGTAGAAGAAGAGTCAGCTGAGGAATCAGCTGATGAAAGTGAACCCGATAGCAATGACAAAGAAGACAAATCGTCTGAAGATGAAAGTGTAACCCAAAGATCGAATCCTGAAGACGACGATCAGGTAAATATAAATATATGATTGCTCGAAATTGCAAGTTAATGGTTATGTATGCTAGGAGTGGGAAAAGTTCCGTAAGCTTCACGAAAGAGAAAAATCCTTAGAAGGGAAATCAAAATCATCACATCCTGTGCACTGTCCATATTTCCCTAAAGATAAACAGGAGTATTGGTGGACATATATTTGCGACAGGAAATCAAGAACTCTCTTAACAGCTCCTTATTTTGTTACAAGTTTAGTTGATAAAGAAACAGTTAATCTTAAGGTAATTACTGGGCTGATTGGTGTGTTATTTGTAAAATACCACACCAATTATTTATTTATATATATTTTTACTCATTACTTTACAGTTCACGGCACCAATTTGGAAAGGAGTTTACAATTTTACCGTGTGCCTTAGATCAGACTCATACATAGGCTTTGATCAACAGAAAGACTTTAAATTGGACGTTAAAGAGGCACCGGCTGAAATTACAGAACATCCTCAGTGGGAATTTGATGACTCAGAAGAGAATGTGGTTGAGAAGGACGATCAGGAATCCGAATATACAACGGATGATGACGTGCCTGAAGACTAAGTCATTTAGTTGTATATGTATATATTTTTAATAGTTCATTTTCATTATTTATATTTTTTCTTGACGTATGAGAACTGATTAATTTACCATTAACAATTCTTCTGCGTCAGGGAATTACCACTGACATTATAAGTTGTTTCCGATTGGGGAAGTAATGGAAACTTTTTTATAGCCAAAATATTTTTTATAATATTTTTTTGTTTCTTAACTTCTATATGGTGCTCTGATAATTTGAATCAACATTTAAACTACTAGTATATTGTTTAAAGATGTTTAAAGAAAATGAGTAGATAGTTTTCAACATTCATGTATCACAAATTATCTGAAAATAGGTGATGGTAGTAAAGGACAGCATGAGATATTAATTTTTCATTTATATATTGTCTAATAAAAATCTCTTTTATAAATTAGTTTGTTGCCTTTACTTGTGTGTTTGTGATTACATAATGTATGCATGCAATATACTAGTCAGATATCAGGTAAAATTCCATAGCTTTAAACATATGAATTATATAAATGAAGAATTTATGAAAACATATGTTGGCGGGTGAATACAATTTTCTTTTAACCTTTTTAGATGTTTGGTTCTTAAAGTGAGTTAACAGATATCAATGCGCCAAACGAATTATATTTCTTTCTAGTTCATTACTAGTGATCCAGAACGTGAAATGAGATTCTTGAGAAAGGAAATGGGTTAGTGTGTTAGATGATGATTTATACTATTTATATTTGTATGAAATATATACCATACTGATAGAGTACTTCGTTTTTTAATTTTAAATTAATGAATACTAATTTTATCGCGGGATATATGAAAACAACTTTAAAAATCGCACTTCCCTGAACGGAAGAGAAATCGCGAATAAATACGCATACACAGGGACAGGCATACCTGCGAATAAGTTCCATAGTAAAATTTCCATACCCACATTCCACAGAACATAATTATTTAACAAAAGCAAGATGAGTACGGTATAAATACATCAGTATGTATTTCTCAAATAAAATGAAACTGCTGAAACTAAAATTCAAATTAACACTTTACACTATACAAATTCCAGTGGTTTGGTTCTATTTGATCTTTTGTTTCCTACGCACTGTCCAGCAGCTATATTGCTTCCACCTTGCAGTGTTTTAATAAGCGTATTTTGCGTTTTGACCCGAAGCCTTCGTATCGATAAGCGTTAGTAATTAATGGTAAAACTTTGTTTTGTCAGCGTTTATAGGTCCAAATCGGCTTTGCAATTGAGAGTATGAGTATGAATTTGAGAGCATCTTTCAATTAACTAGCACAGTTGCTTGATTTTGCGTCTGATCTGCTCTGCGTTTTGTCTCCGCTTGAGGAATCGGGCATCCGTCAAGTTATATAATCAGATTGTTATCATTTTACTTCAATACAAAATTTACATAAACAGATTTGAATCTGTATCTGCAGTCTCTAATACATTTGTAGATCTTGTTGACAGTTACTTGTAGTTTTTCTGCCATAATAAGTATTTCGTAAAAAAATGTTCCGAGTACTCTTTCTTTTGTTGTTGGGACATAAGCAGTGTAGTGCGGATACAGGAGTAGTCCCAAGACACTACTTTGAAGAACTTCGACCGAAATAGGAAGGCTGAGTCCCCTTCACACGGAACCAAAATTTCTTTCGAAAAGACCTTCCAGCAGTTGACAATAGTTCCGCGGTAGCAATTTTCTCATCTTGTTGATTAGTCCCAAATGCCGTAGTAAAAGCTTGTAAAACGTCCAGGAATATTGTAGGGCAGTATCTGTGCACTTAATCGATTGTTATGGTGATTTTGGCCTGTAATATCCGATTTCGTCTGCCGGTTTGTCGGGTCTTTTAAGTATAATAACTTGACCCACCTTTAAACATTCAGTTTCAAACCGGAATTAAATGTGTGTCAACATAATGATTGCTTTTCGTAGCAATTCTTTCAATAACTCAGGTGATAATCAATTCCAGGAGCCCTTTAGGAGTACTAACCCCTCCACTAAACCGAAACCGCCTCACAGTTGACCCCTGTGGATCACTACTGCTACTGCATTAAATTTGGGGATATGGCACCCGCTGATTGGGCACGAGGGCCCGGCGATTCTAATGATTCGCAAACCTGAGTTAACACACAAGTGAGTACTATAGTATGGGGGCAAAAGTTATGACTGTAGCGACGGATGAGGTCGTTTCAGCCTGGAAAAGGAGGGGAGCTTGGCGGTGACGCGGTGCTAAGCTCCCAGCATGTCGACCAGCTGAGTTTTCAGAAGAACTTGAGCTGAGTTGTTGTTTGTGGAATGATTGAGATATGAAGTGCTTGATTTCTGGAGTGTCAGTTTCCCTATGAATTTGATTATTTCTGACAAACCATGGAGCGTTTAATATTCTCCTGAGGAGCTTATTTTGGAAAACTTGAAGCCGTTTGACCTGGTTGGGTGTAACAAACTTGAAGTAGACATTAGATCCGTAGAGGAGTACGGACCGAATTAACATCTTGTAAAATAAGCATTTGATGGAGATGGGAAGTCTGCTAGAAGGGCAGATCAGAGAAGATAGCAGGTTTGCTATCCCCGAACTTTTTTGGATTGCTTTCTGGATTTGGGAATGCCAACTGAACCGCCGGTCGAAGTGAAGACCTAGGTACGTGAAGTTAAAGAAACAGGTAAATGTTGCCGCTTAGGCGGCGACATTTGGAAAAAGACGAGCAAGTTGGTGAGCCAAGGCGATCACTTGCAGGAAAGCCTGCGGGTCAGTAAACGCCTGCATTGAGGAGTTAAAGTCCGGTGTATTGGTTGGAGCAGGAGTTTGAGTTGGAGCAGGCTGGGTGGCGCTGGCTAATTTTTGGGCTAGCTTCCTGCCACCTTGGTTACTCCATGCAGAACCTTGTGGAGGCCTGGATTCGGTCGGAATTTTTGGTTTTCTTGGAGCAGGACGGCAGCTGCAACCGGTGAAGTTTGTGGTATGAATTTCACCGCAATTGCTGCACTTTGGAGGTGCTTCCGGGATTTTGGTACAGGATCTAGTGTCGTGATGCCCGGCACATTTGACGCACCGTGGGGGGGCTCGGCAATACGAGCTGGAGTGCCCGAAAAGCTGCCAGTTGAAGCACTGCACTGGCTGGCCGTTTCCCCTCTGGACCTCGACCTTCACTGTGATGACGCCGAGTTTGGTCATATATATGATCTGTCGCTCTTCGCGAGGGACAACTACCTGAACAATTGGTAGTTCTATCTCGGAATTTAATTTTCATCTTTGCACAAATTTGGGATGGAAGCCTTGATCAAAGAGAAGTTCACGTACCTCGTCAATGCAGAGTGATTTTGGGATGTTTCTTATTATTACCCGGAATGCTCTCTCCTCCGGATGACAGAAGGAATGGTAAGGGTAATTCCTTTCCTCGAGCAGGGTAGTGAGTTTACGGCAATCGTCGCTTGTGGCGACGAATAAGAAAATGCCCTCCTTTTGTTTCGGGTTATAATATCTATTGATTGTGCCTTAGTAATTCTAATGAGCTCCATGAACCTCTTCTTGTCACGGAGCACTATAGGCGGAATTTTTTCCTTTGGGGGAGTTTGAGAAACAGTCGCCGAAACGGTTGACACTGTTTTTGCTGTGGAGGTTAATATTTGTTTAGTGGCCTGGCTACTTACCTGCGCAGGCTGGGTTGGTCTTGTGGTAACTTGTTTCGGTAGTGGCTGTGGAGCCCTCCTGGTGGTCGGCTTGTTTTGCACTGGTCTGGTGGTAAATTTTGTAATCGAAGGCTGTACGTTAGCCTTGGCTTTCGATTGGGTAGATTGAGTGGCCGGCTTGGCTACCGGATTGGGCTGTGATTTGGGAGCCTGTTTTCCCTTCTTGTCGGCCTTCGGCAGCTGGCTCTCCTGGGATGGAGTGATGGGCCCTCTTTTCCTTTTTCCCACCAAGGTGAAACCGTCGTCTGGGTCTTCAGTTTGGTCTGACCGTTGTACCGGTTTAGCTGGTGTCTGGGTCTGGGTTTCTGTGGCAGCGGGAGTCTTTCTTTCCTTGGCATCTTTTTGATATTTCATGAAGTCTGCTATCGTAGCTGTGAGAGTTTTGATTTCTTCTTTGAGATCTTAGGAAGCCTTTTCGCTCTTTTCCAGCTTTTCAGTCTGTTTGTTTAGGGTGTCTGTTTGTTCTTTAGCGAATATTTTAACTTCATCTATCTGCTTTCGCAGGTCTTCATTCTGTCTTCTTAATTCTTTTGTAAGCACTTCTCGGCTGTTTTCGAAAGATGGTCCATTTGAATTAGGAAAACTGGGATTATGCTCAGGAGGCGACGTCGGCTCTGACGTACATGACGCCATTGCCTTGTCTGTAAATGCGCCTTTTCGGCGCTTACAGACGCTTTTTTATGACGTAGGCACTGGTGGAAACGTGATAACGGGTCGACCGTCTTAGAGAAAGTTTCGGGTAATTCTCGGAAGCGCAGGTAGGTTCGGCGGACCGGACACGACCGTTCTCTTCGAGAGCTAGCACGGAACGGCCTTTTAGGAGTGAAGTTGTTATAAATTCGCGTAGCAACTTTCGTTAGAGAAATCAGATTTAGAGCTACATCGGGTTGAGAAACAGGAGTATCCATTGTAGATTCTATATCATTCGTTTGGGTGAATAATTTAGCTTTTTTGTTGTCGCGTTAAACCCATTTATTTCGATCATTTTTAATAGGAAGTTTTCTAATGAAATTACATATCTTTCCAAGTAATTCTGTTTATATTATTTAATCTTTTGATTTGTCTGATTACTTATTTTGTTAAACATTGTTTTGCCTACAGCATTTCTGGTTCTGTACCATACTTAACTTTTTGTTTTATCAATTCCCTAATTTCGAAAGGGTAATTTCTATCTTTTAGAAGATCGTCTATACTTTTAAGTCTTACATTTAAACTGATTTCTACCTGTATTATTAGTTTGAATTTATTCCAGTTAGTAAATTTGTTAGTAATATTAAATTTTTGTTTTTTTTAAAGATTTTTCTGTATTCGCGCAAGTTTTCCAACAAGCTTCTAATTTGATTTGCTGAGATGCCTTTTATTATTGTCGGTGGGCCAGTAAGTGCATTTACGCCCTGAATGATACTCGTAACCGATTTTCAAACGATCGACTCTCCCCAGCTCTCCAGCAACCGAGGAATCACCCAACGATAACCTGATCGATGCCCGGTTGGCCAAGGATACAAAACTTACTCTCATTATCTTACTCTCCATTGATATTACTAAAACTTGACGCAATGAAGGAATTCGCTTATTTGTACCAACCTCAAACGACTTCCGCTAACTCACCAGGCTCGTCGAAGACAGGAAATATTCATTTAACCTTCTGAAAGAGCAATCCGAGTCATCATACACAACGTTCCTCAGATTGTAATGGTTGATAAAGTTAGAGAACACTTCATTTCCCAAAATCTCTTCAAAGGTGAAAACTTAAATCGGGCAAAGATCTTCCTATAATCCAGGTCGCTGTTCGTAACGAAGAAAGGGACACTGTTAATCTCATCAAAATAGGTCTGTCGATCGTGACAGTAAAAACCCAGAGATGCACCGTCCAGCCTGTGCAGTGCTACAACTGCCAATTATTTGTCCATTCCAGCCCTCGTTGCAGAGCGCGTCCCCGGTGTGTCAAATTCGCCGGTCACAAATTCACCCAAGTGCAACAATTGTGGGGACTCACACAGCTAATTTCACCGACTGTAGCTGCCAATCTGTACCCAAGAATCCCACTCCAGAAAAGCTTTTGCATAGTCAAATTCTGCGTGGAGCAATCGGAGAGGCAGAAGGTTAGCCCAAAAGCTGGGCTCCTCCAAGCGCGTGGCTCTCACCAATATCTGCCCCTGTCCCAGTGCAACTTCCTACACTGCCAGAGGGCCTCCACACTGCAGTTCTTTCAGTCCCTTCCCAATGTAGCCGTCTAAGCGACAACCCTTTTCCCGTCTAGCTTTCAGCAGTCGTTCACTCATCGTAATGGCTGCTTCCAAATTGATAAAAATCTCGTTCTTTCGTTTTCAGATATCCATATGGTACTTATCCAGGAGCCCTCCTATCGTTTTTCCCTTCTTGACAACACGGTATACGGGAATGACCGTGTCACAAACGGCGACAGTGGACCCGCTATCCTCATCAAGAAAGGAATCAAACACAACCTTCTGCCTTTAGTTGCATCGTCACCAAACATCGAATCCACCTCTATCCAGGTTGAAACTCATGATCGTCCAATCGCGGTCACCTCCTTGTACAGGAAATCTCCAAAAGGCTCCATGCATGACTCGTCAGCTTTCAAAAATCTCTTCAACGGCCCAACGTCAAAAGTAATTGATAGAGACTTCAACACCATGTGGGATTACGAGCGTGCAAATCGTGTAGTCAACGATATCGCAACTCAGAACGCAAACGTAGGGCTCGGTCTTATTTGAAATGAATCATCATTGTACTTTACAGTTAGCAGCACTTTACAGTTATTAGCACAAATAATACCTGGTCTATTTTGACAAATGGTTTATACCGAGTGAATCTAAAATTTTTCAACGATTAGTTGAACTCAAACCCTTAGTCAAAATATCAGCAGGTATATCAGCTATCTGTAAATACCTAAGTTCTACGAACTAGCTATCTGTAAATACCTAAGTTCTACGAACTAATCTAGCTCGACATTGCACTTTATTGTCATCATCAATTTTTCTTCTAAACACCCACCACTGTCTGTTTATCAGGAATATCAACTAGGTCCCATGCCTGGTTTTCTTCAAATGGTTTTCTTCATCTTCCATAGCTTTCCTCTATTTGTCACCATCGGGTTGTTGCAAGGCATTCCTGGCAGTTCCTGCATTGTCTATATATGATCTTTCTGGACACATATAAGTCTAGTAGTCTTCGAACTTCTTGGGTTTTGGAATTCTTTATGATCTTCTTAATACTGGTACACTTTCTGGTACACTTTCTTCTTCAGAAGTAGATAAATCGCTTTGTTCGCCTAAAAAATCATCCTTAATATCATTAAGATTATCTGAAGGTATACCTTGGATTTTTTCATCAACAATGGGGACTCCCAATGGAACTGATTTTTGCTCATTATTTGCTTCTGGGTTTACTTTAGCAATATTCTCTGTAATGTTCACATATTTCAATCCCATTTCTGTCATTTTTCTTTAGGAACTTAACTAAGCTGCCAAAAAATCTTGGGTTTTTACCATCAGGTACTCTCGCTGTCCACAGCTCTTATGGAGTTTTACACAGTCCAGAGGCAAGTGATCTATTTCATAGGTAAACAGCAGTGTGAACAACTTCAGCCCAGAATTTCTTCAATTTTGCCTCAAATAGCCCAAAAGCTGGCCTCCTCCAAGCGGAGGGCTCTCACCAATCCACCAAGCGTTTTCGACTGGGGTTCTATTCATTCTCTCGGGCATGTCATTCTGTTGAGGATTATAGAGATTTGTCTTTTGATGAATTATACCATTCGATGCCAAAATTTTTTCAAACTTCTTGCTGCAAAATGCACCACCATTGTCTGATTTCACCGTTACCGTGGAATATCTACCATGTTTTTGAAATTCTTAAAACATTTTAAAACTTGATCTTTCCATTTTAAGAAGTACACGAAAAGCATTCGGTTAAAATCATCCTCAAAGGTTATGAAGTACTTTTTGAAGTACACCTAGCAAAAGATTTTCCATTGGACCACATAGATCAGTATGAATTACCTACAACATTTCCTTAGCTCTGTGTCCTTTATCGATAAATGGTGCTCTATTTTGCGTACCATCGCAACGTATTTAACAATTTTGTTTTCCCACATCTAATATTCCAGTATAAATGAGTCCTTCAACAACCCCCGTCCTTCATCTTGTCAAGAAATGCGCTGTTAAAATGTTCAAAACGATGATCAAACGAACGATCTCCCCTGTATTGACTGTTTGTGCTGACAATAAATTTATTAACCTTCCATGTGTTGGGCTTGTATACTCCATCTTGCAAATCTGCTGTCCCAACTAATCTATTCTGTTTGTTAAATATTTGACAGCCACTATTTAAAAACTTAACAGAGTTTCCGTTTCGAATCAGACTAACTGACAATAAATTTGTAGCTAGATCTGGAGCACACAACAAAATTTTAACAGCAATATTGTACCTGGTCCAACAATTATCCTTAGATTTGTTTTCCCTGAACAGATCACAGGAACCTTTGTTTTATTGGCCACTGTTATATTTTTCACTTCCATCTGGCTCTGAACGTCGTTCAGCCACTCTCTATTAGCAATTAGATGTACCCTTGCACCAGAATCTATATACCAGTCCAACTTGCTAAACGACCCATTCAGAAAGACTTCATTGAAAGCATTACAAGTATCCCTCGCCTTGTCGTCATTTCTCTCCTTATTAGGACATTTATTCTGGAAGTGTTTAATTTCTTTAAGCAAACAAATTAGACACTTCCAGAGTTATAAAAGCTTATAACACATTACTTGCTTGCTGCTTGTGCCGAATTTTGAGTGTTTGT
Organism: Rhynchophorus ferrugineus; assembly: GCF_030347505.1. NCBI lineage: Eukaryota > Metazoa > Arthropoda > Insecta > Coleoptera > Curculionidae > Rhynchophorus > Rhynchophorus ferrugineus. Next base: position 23,720,910 of record NW_027472588.1, on the reverse strand, counting down.
TTGCATTCCAGTTTTCCCGCCAATGTTGCTTGCTGACAAACTCTGGCTACTGGCATCTACTCCAATATCTAGTAGTTTATTTTTTTATAAAGTCTGTAGTAATCTTCATCTTCATCCCTGAATGCTCTATCGCCATTATCATTGGTTCAAATTTCTCTGGTAATCCAACTAACAACAGTAACCCAATCCATTCATCATTTATATCGAATCCAGTTCCTCTTAATTTCTGTCCTGTCCCAACAAGTTTGTTAACGCACCTTGCCATAGACTCACACTAGTTTTTTAGACGTATAGATATATAAGTTTTCCTAAGAGGCCTATTTTCCTTGCAAAACCTTTGTTGTCAAAAAACGTCTTCAACTTGTTCCAAAACTCCACAGTCGTTCTGGCTTCTCGTATATGGACATATAAGGATTCATCAATAGCTAAATAATTTTCTTTTCTCTTCTATTCTGTTCATGAAAATATGTAGTGTATCTAGCAGCCATTCTTGTGCAATAATTTGAATTTTAAATTACTTCGAAATTGTACTGACATAGAAACATGTGTTTTCAACTTTTAGAGGTTAGCGTAGTTTACAAACGACCTGTGCATATAACCTATCGAGATGAAACGCCTTTGGCGAATTTCCCACAGAGAGTGACTTTATTTACAATATACACATAACAAGATAATTTAATTAAATCTAATTTCTATTACATCATTTACATTATATTCACGTTTGAATAATCAACAAAATATTGTTAAGTTTAAAGTACTACACCATTGAACAATATGGAATAATAAATGAAGTAATACGTGTTTGTATATTAAAACAGAGAATATATGAATAAAACAATTTTAAAATTAATATTTGACTATATACATGACTTTATATAGAACATAATTAGGTAATTTATTTTTTACAATACCACAGCTTCCATTTTGGGTTTCACCTTGGTATTAATGCCCGACATGTAGAAGATCACTTTACTGTACAAATTTATAATCTAAATCTTAATCTAGAGACTATTCTAACTTATTCTAAAGTCTATTCTAATTTATTCTAAAGACTATTACAACTTATTCTAGAGATTATTATATCTCACTATATGTGTCTATTAATCAGTTCGTATGGTAGTTTGCGTCTGAGCCTATGCCCTTCACTGTCATCGCACACATTTAACTGTTTGGCAAGTGTTTTGGGATAGACTAGATTTGCCAGTAGTACTCCAGAATTCAATGGCATTGGTCCAAATGGGCCTGAGTATTGATAAGTCAATACTGTATAAGTACAGCAGAACCTTGTTGTTTTGTAAGGTTGAGAATTTTGTTATGTATATTCATATTGTGAATAGTACACTTTTAATCTGGAGAGACATGAGAATAATCTATCCAGGTATTTATTCAATTTTTATTTTTATTTTGAAAATTGGATTCAGTTATATACAAAGTAAAAGTACAGAAAAATATGACTCGATGTCCTCTAGGTGAGCATACCTTATCAAATGTGTAATCTGAACGCATGCATAAGGCATTCAGAACTCATGAGAAGTGTTAAAATAAATTCTTATTGGCTGATTTAAAATTGATAAAAGAAGGAAAGGGACGTGAGATAGAATACATTAAAACATATGTAGGACATAAATATGGCTTGGATAAAGTATTTCTATTAAAAAGAGTTAGAAATATGATTTCAACCGAACTGGCTCCTAAAATTCAAATAGATGCTATATTGTATGAATTCTGAGATAACTTAAACAGTGGCAATTTTGAAAGACTAGATTTATTGACTCGTAAAGATAACATTCAGCAAGCAAACCGATTGGATTCCAAAGGGACAAAGTGGAAAAGTGACCCTACAAGTGTTAAAGCATGGGTAGGTAAATGAGAGTAGTGGCTATTTCTGAAGAATCTCAACCGGTATTTGATAAACTTCAATAGTTTGACTTTGCGCCGTTGCCATTAACAAGCAATCAAGAGATATAAGTCAACGTACTACAAGAACCATTTTGGATTTGACTCTGATACTAATAGGAGTTCTGTTTTGTAAGGTTAAGAATTTTGCTGTTGCATATTTCATGTTTTGATTATAAATGGTAGGCAGTAAGACATAAATCATGGAATTGTGAATATTGTCGAAAAAGCTATTATAACAATTCTAATATGATCAGAAATATGAGCACATTCCATCCAGGTGGGTATCCATTAAATTTTTATTTTAATTTTGCAAATTGGATTCAATCCTCTACCAAATTCATTATATTTTAGTCAAATTGAAGTGTAATCGATCAGGAATTCATCAGAGTGTATCAAAGGTGAGAATTATTAAAATCTGTTAACGTAAATATTTCTTCTTTAGTTAAAAGAAGGAATCTGTGTTAAGTACAATAATGAAATGTTACTAATTTCTAAAGAGTTAGGAGTTATATAGTTGTCAGATATAGAAGTGTGAGTCAAGAGAGAAAGCACGTTGTACGTTGTTGTTTGTTATTGTATATAGATTAATTCATTAGTTTGTTTATATAAAGTCTTCAACTGTTTAGATAGGTGTATTAAATAAAGCCATTTGTTAAAACCAATCTCAGTATATCAATTAATAACCGTAAAATTTCAACAAAATCAGATAAAAATATGATTGCAGCCAAACTAGTTAGTATTTCAATCGACGCTATATTGGATGAAACCCGAAATAATTAAAAAAAAAAGCAGTGGTAATTTAAAAGACTAGATTTATTGACTCGTAAATATTTATATAACATTCAGCAAGCAAACCTATTTAATTCTACAGGTACAGAACATCGAAGTGATGCTACAAGTGTGAGTAAATGAGGTCAAATATACAGTATGTGTGTTATATAAGGCATTTTAAGTCTTTGGATACCTACCCTACTAAATGTATTAAACAAAGGTTTTATGTTAATCATAATAAGTGAAGGTCAATATAAATTGTTAAAAGAATATAGCCATGAATGTATACTTGTATATTCTACACACAGGCTTAATGCATATCTATTTGAATTGCATTCCCTGCTTTTATTGAAGAGGTTTTATTGAAGATTTTATTTAAGAGGAGTTTCCATATTGAAGGGCTGAGCATATCGAAAAGATTCAATTAAGTAACAATAAAGGCATTTATTAGAAGACATTAGTACCGTGCAAGATATATTATTGAGTAATTTTGAAGTTAAATGGAAGCTTGTGTTTTTATATATTGATAAATACATTATATTTGTTTCCTTACATGTTGTGTTATTTTCTCTTTTTCCTTTTAACTTTCCGAGCTTGCTAACATTATAAACTCCATTTTAAGATTAAAGCATTTCCCAAAAAATTGGAAACGCGCACTTCGCAGTTATCCCCAAGAAAAAAGCCCAATCGAACCTATTCGACTACAGCCCCATCAGCACTCTCTAGACTTGCCAGTAAAGCCATATTACATGCTCTTAACAGTTTCACTGAAGCGCACCACATCATTCCCAATTTTTTTTATTAATCTCTTAGAACGTTAACATTCTGCCCGTGGGCAATAAGTATTATTATATGATTTCAGTTATATAATATAAGCGTCCTAACATGTAAAAGATCACTTCAATAAGTGATGTGTTGTACAACTAATAATCTAAATCTTATTCTAGATACTATTTTAACTTATTTTAAAGTCTATCCTAACTTAGTCTAGAGATTATTAAATCTCACTCTATGTGTCTATTAATCAGTTCGTATGGTGTTTGAGCCTACGCAATTCACTGTCATCGCGCACATTTAACTGTTTAACGAGTGCATTGAGATGTACTAATAATCTTTCAGAGTACTTCGCACTAGCACTTCGAATCGCACTCATTGTGGGTTCTAAAGGGATATCGCGTTGAACCAGTTTGTTGGACACGTAATATGGGACATCGATGACTTGCAGCACTTTATTCTGGAATCTCTGGAGGATATCTGTGTTAGATTTGCTAGTTGTACCCCATAGTTCAATATCATAGGTTCAAATGGGTATTGACATTATACAGAAAAACCTTGTTATCTAATGATAATTTAGATTTACGCCAATACATTGGGTTTAGTTTAAACCCAAGCTGTTTGCGTTTTATCACTATATATTGTTTCCATGTCAAACGTGGATCAAAATGTATTCTCAGATATTTAACGTTGTCTGCTGGCGGAAGTTCATGTTTATTCAATTTTAAGGGACATTTTCTTCTACAAAGCGTGAATGTCACATGGGTAGATTTTGTCTCATTTTCTTTGATACGCCACGTTTTCAACCACAATTTAACTTTGTTAAGATGACATTGAAGGTTTCTTGTGGCTGATATTGGATCGTGTGATAAAACCGCTGTATCGTCAGCATATGTTGGAAACAGTAGTGTTTTTTGAGGTCGGTAGGTCAGGTGTATACAATAGATACAACAATGGGCCAAGAACACTGCCCTGCGGAACATTCGAATATATTGGGTGTAGGTCAGTGTATTCGTCACCCTATTTGACAATAAAATGTCTGTCTTTGAGGTATGACTTCAGCAGTTGAAAGTGCGTATAAAGAAAAAGATTAAGTTTATGTATTTTTTTAATTTGGTTAACTAATGTTGTTCTGTTGTTTCATGTTTATTACAGAAGTCAAATTGATGGTCTGGAATAATATTTCTCTCCTCTGCGATTATTTTGAGTCTCTTAATATATACCTTTTCGAAAACTTTAGAGATGACAGGTAACAGTTTTATAGTACGATAAGAAGAGACGTCTTCTGATTTTTTCCCAGATTTAAGAATCATAATGATTTGAGCCACTTTCCAAGTGCTAGGAAAGTAATTAAATCTTAGCATGGTATTATGAATGTTATTAATTAATTTGATGCACTTTCCTGACAATTATTTTAAGATTCATCCAGTAATTAGGTTAAAACCAGGAGCTTTTTAGAATTAATTTCTAACGGAGAAACGGAGCGTTAAGAAAGTCAACTATGTTATTTTCTTCTGTTTCGGATATTTCAGACAGGCACAAATTACATATGGTTTTTAAGTGTTTAGAGAAAAATTCCGCTTTATCTTTATCTTTCCTTGCCCAGGTACTGTTGTCAATTTTAATGGGTGGATTATGTTGTTGAGGTTTTTTAATCTTTTTTATTACTTTCCAGAGAGAATATTCGGTTGCATCAGATGGCGTTAAGTTTTCTAAATAGTTTTGAATTCCTTAATTTTGTTCGATATTTGAGCTCTTTCAGCTCTTTTGTGGCCTTGTTGAATTTTCTTCTACTCTGATTTGTTAACAGATGTTTCGCAGTTTTCTCTTTTCAGCAATTTCTTGTTTAATTTTAGATGAAATATAATTAAACTTGTGATATGTCACCCTATTAGGTATTGCGTACCTCTTGTATAGTTTTTGTTATATTTTTGCTGCTATTTCTGTATCTCTCTCTATTTTGAGAGGTAAATTTAGCGATAATAAACTGTCTAATTTCTCTCTAAATAATGGCCAGTTAGTTTTGGTGTTATGTAAAGACGGTGGTTTTGTTTTGTTGAGAATATTTGAGTTTACTGTTATAATAACTGGTGAGTGATCACATGACAGATTGAAACATGATTCAGCTTTGCACGTTTTGGTGTTAATATTTTTTGTAACACAGAAGTATATGGTATCGGGAATTTTATTTCTATCTGACGGTCAATATGTTGGCTCACCAGTAGAAATATGCTGTAAATTATGTGCCTTTATTGCTTTGACCAATTCTCTGCCTTTTGGCGTTATTAATCTAGAACCCCACATAACATGTTTTGCATTGTAGTCTGCGTATTAAGTTGGGTCTGGTGGGTGTGCGTATAATATATGATGATATTGTATGGGTGCTTTAGGCGAGTTAAATGGTATAGGCTGTCTTGGTGGCTGTAAATTTATTTTTTCTCTCAGTGCTGGATAAATTTTTTGTTGCAACGCTTTATGGACTAGGCATCCCCTATAATTTGCACGATGGTCACCGTTACAGTTACGCATTTAACTTTATCGTCACGTGTTTTGCGCTTGCAATCATTCGTCGCATACTCTCCTGCGCATTTCACACATCTATACAACTTGCGACAGTATGTTTTTGTATGCCCATATGCTTAGCATCAGGCGCATTGTGGGATGATTCTTTCTGTGTATGGTGGTTCACATTTAATGACATTGTGGTCCAAATACTCAATATCGCAAACATGTTTATTATTTTCTTTTAGCTTCAAATCAATATAAAATATGGGCAGTGGCTCCTTTGTTACATAATATTTAATATTAGTTTAATATTGTGTATATTTAAAACTTCGTAGCTTTGTTCAGCTAAGGCTGCTTAAATTGTATTTGAATCTGTGGAGTGATGTAGTCGTTTTATGACGAATTTAAATTTTTTCGGACTTTGATCAAAAATTATGGTATTACATACGTCTATTGTCCAATTCTCCTATTAGCACTTGTGGACACTTGAAGTATTCAGGGTCAAGCATTTGAATCATCATTGTTTCAGATCTGATTGTTGTTATTGTATAATTATTACATATTGTCTGCAGATGTTTAACAACACCTACCTTATATATTGTTATGGGGGGTAGTCTGGGAATTGCTTTTGATTGGTTTTCTTTGTTGTTTTGTCTCTTCTGTCAGGGCACTGAAACTGTTGTATGTTTGGATGGGTTTTTGAAGACTACTTGTTCCTCCGGGCTTCTCAAGCGTTTTTTGTTTGTAACAGTATTTCATTCTGGTATTGACAGTTGATCGCTATTTCCAATAGCGGGTGATTCAATTGATAAATCGACAGAAAGGTATTGTGAATTAACCATTATGCATTGAAAATAACCGTACAGATTACTTAATAGTTATTAAATGTTTAATTTAAACTTTTGAGTTTACGCGCCTCATATTTTATTCACTCAAATTACCGTTCCGAAAATAAGAAAGAAAATTCCTTGAAGGTAGTCTTGTTTATAAAAAAACAAATTTTAAATTTCACGTTCAAAAAAGTTCGAAAGTCAATAGTTTTCAAGCAAAGGTTGGCTATGCAGTCTCTTCTAGGAAGCAAATCTCCGCAGGAGTCCCGCAAGGTTCTCCATTATCCCGGCCCTGTTCCACTTGTACATGACCAATTTTCCACTTCTCAAGCAATCAAACGCAGCATTTTATGCAGACGACACAGCTTTCTTCACCACCGGATACAATCCTGTCGCCATCCGTAACAGGTTTCAAGACCAACTCAACCAGGTGATTCTGTGGTACAAGGTCTAACGATTGCAGATTAACCCGAGTAAAACTCAGGGTATTCTGTTCCATCGTCGGAAGGAGTTCTGTGCATATCGTCTCCAAATCGAAAAAGTTCCTATCCTCTGACTCCAGAAGGTTTCACCATATCATCAAAAATATTGTATAATAGAAAAGTTATTGGATGTACTGGAAGAGCCTGAAAATAATCAAATATGGATTTAATGTAGAACGCCACAATGCAAATTTATCAAGACATGGTGATTATTGAAGCACACAAAATCCAACAGAGTGAACCCAAGAGAATTATACAGTAATTCAAAGTGCAAAAAATGCAGAAACTTGGCGTCCATTGAACATCAATGATATAGTCTATTCAAAGTTTTTTTAGTAATGGGTCATGGATATTTGTGACGTCAAAATATTGCAATGTTGCCGAATTAACTCTAAGTTTTAGTTCAGTTTGGCTTTGACATACAAAGAAAGTTCTAATTTAAATAAAATAATTGAACAAAAATATTATTTTAACATTATAGTAAATCTAAAAACTACAGTTAATTATACAGCCACAATAATTTATAGATAAGAGTTAAAATCTCTTATCACAATTGCTTTCAAGAATTTTTCATACATCTGATAGCCGGTCGCCGTCTGGTTGTCAGATGTACGCTAAATTATTCAAAATATTAGTTAAAATTACTACAGGTTATAAACCGGCAAACATTATTTTAGCCCTTTGATTATTTTGATAATTTGAGTTGCTGCGTAATATATCATATTACTTTGTTTGAAAATTCTGAAAACAATAGATATTCAGGGTCACAAATTGATTGCGACTTTAATAGGTTATTTGGAAAAGGAACGAGATAATGGAGGCCCCCTTTTGCTGGTAAATTCCGTTAGAGAGGTAATTATTGATGATATTAAATAAGTCACTACAATTTTATTGAAAATGTTTTTTAGTGGGTTCGGAGCTAGAGTTTAAGCTGGAGAGGTTTAATAGAACTTCCAAACATTACCTTGAAAAGAATTAAATTTTTAAAGGCATTAAATAAGACGAAGGAAGATAAAGTATTTGAATTTGTGTATTTTGATGAAACTTGGATATTTCAAAATGGTTCATGGTGGCACTCTTGGCACGACGGTACCAAAAAAAATGTAAAGACAACAAAAATTGAAGGTAGAAGGTAAAAAGGTAAAAGTTACAATAGCATTCGATTAGTGTTGAATATGTGGAAGAAAGCATTGTCAACCATAACACCTTGGGTTTGGATGGACTCAATTAAACATACAGAGGAAGTATTTATAAATAGTGGAATTGTGAACATGTTTCAGACAGATTAGAAATTAACAGTTTAGTGATTGAATTGAACAATGTGTGGAAAAGTGAAAGTGACAGAAGGAAACTTTCACGATATATGATAATGCTGTGCAATGCTAGAAATTCCTGAGACAGAGTGATGAGAGTGGAAACAACTAAATGTATGCACATAATTAATTGAATGTAACTGTAGAGAATGGTATTGTAGAGCGTGAAAGATTTGTGTGCACAGATAAGATTGTAATTGGCAAAATTAAACATGAGCATTAGGTTACAACGTATGAGAGAATGAATACTATGTTAAATATATTACTTGTCTCGACACAAGAGCGAGTATAGAAAAGAGGAAGGAAAGTTAATAGAGGACTGAGTGACTTGTATCGAGTGGCTATAAATTACCAGGGATCAAAATAAAGTTTATCTTTTGTTCCGAGGTTATAAGTAGTGTATTAATTATGTCCCGTCCTGAATCATAAGTGAATCGTAATAGGTTATGGGCCCAGAATTTTCGGTGTAACAGAATTACAGGTAGAATGAAAAGCTATATTGAACCCAATGAAGAAAAGTTTAGTTAGAAAGCATTAGATATAAATATCAATTCAACACAACTGGATCCAAAATGAAAGATAAATCAAATTGACGTTTGATCATATTATAAATGAAACAAGATACTATAAATTAAATTGGGCATTGTATGGCTTGAGAAATTCACCTAAAGGTGGGAACACGAAATGAGATAATGTTCATCTTGTTGTATTTGTTGATGATGCCCTAATAACAGGACCTGAAAATCAAACAGCAAACTTGATGCAACATCTGTATGAAATATTTAAAATTAGAAAGATAACCGAAGTTAAACGATTTCTCGGAATCGAAATGGAGAAGACAACCGATGGACTGAAGATACACCCAAAGGGGCATCATTCAACGATTGTTAAACGAATTCAACATGCAAGACGGTAAAACAATAGCTACGCCAATTGAAGTCAACTTCAATATGGATAATAGTGAAGAAATAATTAAAGATATACCCTTTAGAAAATATATAGAGAGACCATTATAAGGCGAGCATAGAAAATTCCAAAGAAGAATCCGTGAGTAAACCGATGAAGACAGTGTTGCAACAAGAAGAAGAAAACAAGAATGTGAGTGATGATGAAAAAAAAAGCATTCAAGAGCAGATAACAAACAGTGATGACGAACCTGATGAAAATGAACCTATCTTGTACAAATTGAAGGAAACGAATTCTAGAAGAAAGACCTCAAGACCAAGGAAATTAGATGACTATGAACTATATGTCGCCTATTGTCTGCTTATTTCAACAGAAAAGATACCAATAGTTGAAGGTGATATGTTTTCATTAAAACAAGCCAATGATAAGAGAAAGTTAAATAAAGTAATGGATCAAGAACCTGATTATTTAGCTTTATCCGAAGACGAAAAAAAACATATTTAAGATATGATAAAGACGAACAGCACTTAGACAGTTCTGGGTTATATTAAAAAGATAAATAGAGATAGATAACAGAAGCAAGCTCATAAAGCAGAATAATGGTTTGAAAGAGATATATGAATGAGTTGAAAGTAATAGGTGAAGAAGCAGAAAATGGGGATAGTGATGACCAATTAGTTATGATACCTCAGTGATACCAGAAGACCATGGACTATGGTATGGTAACCAACTAGAATGTTTTAATCGATTCATACCATTTGATAAAAGCAACCCAGAGGCATGGAAGAAATTCATTCGAAGAGAAATACATGTGTATGTTTGGCAGCCCAAGAACGAACTATATAATCGACATTAAATTGGACAGAGTTTTGCCGACTATTTCTATGGCTGTTCAAAGTTTTTTTTTGTTCAAAGAGAGAACTGTTTTTAGTAACAAAGTAAAAAATTGATCTTTGTTTATCACATAATGGTGTAGGTTTATTTGATTAAATTATTAATTAAAATTAAATTCTGACCATGTAAAAATAGAATAGTCCTAAGTTAAAACAAATTTCAATGTACAATGTTGTAGTTTTGTTCTGGCAATTTAAATGTACTTTTGTAATTTTTGTTTACAATCTTAATTAGGTTAAGTTATATAGTACATTTAAATTGAAGGGAAGTGTTAAATATATGACTTGTCTCGATACAAGAGCCAGTATAGAAAAGGGGAACGAAAGTTGATAGAGGGCTGTGTGACTTGTATCGAGTGGGTATCAGGGGTGTGCAACTCCAATGTAAGTAGTGGGGCAAAGTTTTGCTTAGTTCAATCATTGGCGGCGCTGACAACGTGAATTTGATTGGTGAGTTTAAAATAGTAATGTAGAAACCTGTAAGGAAAATACTTTGCTTTGATTGGTCTGCCATTTCGCCTGATTACTTTCTGACGTCACATTTATTGGCCAATAGTATTTAAATGAAAATCAAATTTAATTTTTAAAATTAATTTATTAAAATAAAATCCTATACAAATATACATAAGTGTAAATAATATAAATGTATATAAACAAAAAGCAAAAAAAACAATTATGAACTTTATTCTAGGCAAAATTAAAATATCTATAATTCTTCTATAACGCCTTCCCATATTTGTTTAGTGCCATCAATTTTAAAGGATCTATTAGAGTTCTAACTTATCTTGATATATTGAAGGTAAACTTTAAATCCTTACCTGTTGATATAACATTAACCAAAAATACAATCACACCTCATAATAACTTAAAATTTGGTCTTGAAAATTATTATGGATTGGACAGTTGAAACACTAAAAATTTATGTGTTTTTAAACATATTTAGATTTAAGAGTATTTAATCTGTGGAACTACTTAATATAGAATGTAGACAAATATTGCAGGTTAGTTATATGGTCATTTATGTCCACTCAAACGCCTTACTAAAGTATAGACCTAATAAAAGCTAACACATCATATTTTTACTATAAATGTAAACGCAGAATGCCTAGATTTTAGTCTCGCTTAATCCTTGTATTGTAACGTAACAATTGTTGTTAAAGTGTAAAGCTCTTCATTATTATTTTTGAAATAAAGTTTGTTTTTTTTAAAGACATTCCGAGTTTCAAATTTAATTGGCCCAGTCGGTAGGATACTTCCGGATTATCATATAGTTCGTTGTGAATTGTGATTTACCGTTTGTATCTACAATTAAGAAGATTGAACCACCACTCAAAGTTGTTACTTCAAATAATTGGAAGGCGGACTCCTGCTTTGGAACTGGACAAAGAATCCCAACCAGGAGCAGTTAGCATAAGGAACCAGGACAACTTGGCGTAGCTAGTGTCCAAGTCGTATAGCAGACCAGTCGAGAGGTGAACTCTCCTCGCAGACGGCTTCTACTATTACGACATCAGGAGCAATCCAGAGACAAATACATTACTGTAAGTCGCTTATTGGTCTAATCCTGATTAATTAAGATACAAAGAAGAATATTAATTATTGAATTTTATAATCGATAACTTTGATATTTATATACTATTTTTATAACAATTATTGTAAAAAGGAAATCCAAGGATAACTTATTCAATAAAGTTGTATCCTATTGGTACATTCCGTATATATACTATAATTTCATACTATTTACTTTGATATTTACATATTATTTTTTTATATAACAAATATTGTAAAAGGAAATCCAAGGATAACTTATTAAGTTAAGTTGTATCCCATTGGTACATTCCATATATATATATATATATATATATATATATATATATATATATATATGTATATATATATATATATATATGTATATATATATATATATATGTATATATATATATATATATATATATATATATATATATATATATATATATATATATATTATAATTTCATTATTTTTATAAACTAGTTGGATAAAAAGATTTACGAAAAAACTAGAGGGAATAACATACCCAAATATTAGAAACAGAAACAGAGAAAGCTCCGACGAAAATTTAGAAAGCATTTATTCAAACCTAATTAATTTTTTCGAACCCGATATGGCAGAATCACTAAGATCAACAGTTCAATTATTGAAAATATTCGACGGAACTTCATCTAAACTAGATAGTTTTATTAATAAAATAGATACATTTTATGCTCGATATTATATAAACGATCAATCCCAACAGGAATATGTGCTGTTAGCAATTAAATCAAAAATTATTGGCGAAGCTGAAGATTTCATACTTACACGTCCCGATCTAATTTCTTGGGATGAAATTAAAATAGCTCTTCAACAAAAATTCAGTGACCCAATCACTAGATGTAACTTACAACAACAGCTCATCTTCTTGGTGAGAAACAAAAATGAACCATGTCTAGATTATATTCAAAGATGAAAATCCATTAACACCCAAATAAATACTAAGATTTGTATAGAAGTACAAAACTTAGAAGCAGACATTTTAATCCGACAAAACGAATTGACAGCTACACAAAATGTACTTGCTAATATACCAAACAAGTTAAGAACTTTACTGATCGTACAAAATCTGCAAAACTTAGATTCCGCTATTGATATTATCACTAATTATGAAATATTGTCAAGTCAAGATAGATTTAAAAATAATTTTACTCAGAATTTTGAGCCAAAAAGTCAAAACGTTAATTTAAGATATCACTTGTTCCTTAAACAAAATCTACCAATACATCCAAAAAATCGATTCCCTAGTCAACCAATACCCATTAAACCACAACATGTTAAAACATACTTTCCTCCAGCTCATGCAACATTTGGCAGAAATTTCCAAAAAACTCAAACTCATCATGTTAAAACTCAATATCCAAAACCCATATCAGGCGTTAGTATAACTCCACGACAACCCCAACAATCCAACGTTCAATATCAATATCGAAACCAACCACAACATTTCAATACCAATCATAATCATTTCAAAAATCAATACCCTCCAGGTCAACAAAGATTTAGGATAGAAGAATTAACGCATGTCGAAAGAAACCTATCAGAGTCATCCCCAGAATCCAACGACTCTGAAATGAATAATCAACCTAATGATTATCCTTTCCCTCATGATGACGAAAATCCAGAATTTTTATGTTTAAACGAAGAAGAACAAAATTATTACGTAAATTTTCCTCCAGAATTAGAAGATAACGAAAATTTTCGATTACAAGCTTCGGAAAATCATGTCTCCAACTAAATACTTTTCAAGTCAACCAACTTCCTTATATATATCTATATATCTATATATATATATATATATATATATATATATATATATATATATATATATATATATATATATATATATATATATCCCAAATTTAGATTTAAGATTATTAATTGACACAGGTTCACATGCCTCTCTGCTTAGACCTTCTATAGTCGAACATTATTTCCCAGAATCAATCAAACCTCATATAACAACACTCCATACTTGCGCAGGCAGTCAAAAAGCATTTTCAAAAGCTATTATTCTAAGCTCTATTTCTTAGTTTAGGAATATCCCAATCCATAAATTTTGTATTATATTCTTTCCATGATTACTTTGATGGAATTTTAGGAATCAAAGACTTCAAAAGATTAAATTTAAACATTAATCTAGAAGAAAACCTATTATATAATGAATATCTCAGAATACCATTTTATTTTCGCGAAGACTTTAACACATTCATTGTAGAAATTCCTCCTAATTCAATAAAAAACACGAAATTATTCACCAATCTTCCTGAAGAATCTTCTTGGTATATCCATGAATATAAAAGTGACGAATTAACAATTCAACCCACTATCGTAAAAATTAAAAATAACTCTTTCTGCGTAGATATTAAAAATCCAACTAACAAACATCAAACAATTAGTTACTCGATAACAGACCATCCCCAATTCAGTCCATTTAATGAACATAACTTTGACATTTATAACTTTAATATTGGAACTAATGATAAGTACTATAAATCAATCGTAATTAGCGACAAACTAAATCTAAAAGAGCTAATTAGACATTCCCATTTAAACCACGAAGAACAAAACGCTTTATTCAAATTATTACAAAGTTAACGTCAGGTTTTACATAAAACTGGAAATAAACTGACCTTCACGAATGAAGTAAAACACATTATCAAAACCACTGACGAAATTCAAGTACATGCTAAGACATACAGATATCCCTATGTCCATAAAAACGAAATCGAAAAACAAATCGCAGAAATGCTTGATAATAAAATTATACAACCATCCAGCTCTCCTTGGAGTTCTCCCGTATGGATAGTGACCAAAAAACTAGATGCATCAGGACAGAGAAAATGGCGCTTGGTAATCGATTACAGAAAAATTAATGAAAAGACCATAGACGATCGATACCCCATCCCGAACATTTTCGACATTCTCGATAAACTCGGAAGAGCACAATATTTTACAACATTAGATCTTGCTAGCGGTTTTCATCAGATCGAAATGGATCCAGAATCAATCCAAAAAACTGCTTTTAACGTAGAACATGGTCACTACGAATATTTACTAATGCCATTTGGTTTAAAAAACGCACCTGCTACTTTCCAGCGTACAATGGACAACGTATTACGTGGTCTGTAAGGAAAGATATGTTTAGTCTACATGGACGACATAATCATCTTCTCTACTTCCCTACAAGAACACTTGGAATCCTTAAAAAAAGTCTTCGATCGCTTAACCTCCCACAATTTAAAAAAAACAACTAGATAAGTCTGAATTTTTAAAGAAATCAATAGAATTTCTTGGACATGTAATTACTCCTCAAGGAATTAAACCAAATCCTAAAAAGATATCCGCTATAAAAAATTTGAAATCCCTAAAACTCCTAAAGAAATAAAATCGTTCCTCGGATTAGTAGGATACTATCGTAAATTTATTAAGAATTTTGCGAAAATCACAAAACCCCTTACACAATGTCTAAAGAAAAACTCCAAAGTCAATCATGATAGAGCCTTTATAGAAGCATTCGAAACATGCAAGAATATCCTTATGAATGATCCTATACTTCAACATCCAGACTTTCAAAAACCCTTTATCCTGACAACAGATGCTTCGAACTTTGCTATTGGTGCTGTATTATCTCAAGGCACAATTGGAAGCGATTTACCCATTGCATACGCTAGTCGAACTAAGCACAACGGAATGCAATTATTCAACTATAGAGAAAGAACTATTAGCCATAGTTTGGGCAACCAAATACTTCCGCCCTTATCTTTTCGGTAGAAAATTTTCAATAGTAACTGACCATAAACCTCTTCAATGGCTCTTTTCCATTAAAGAACCCAACTCGAAATTAGTACGATGGAGATTAAAACTCCAAGAATTCGATTTTACCATACATTACAAAAAAGGAAAGCAAAATTTAAACGCTGACGCTCTTTCCCGCCGTCCTCTTAAACATTCTATTGAATGCATCCTGTAGAAATACCTAAACCCCCTTTAACTCATATCTCTAAAATAAGTGACACTAGACGTAAATACTAAAGACCAATACTTATGGCTTGACCGAATTTTTTTTTTATTACTCTTCGTGAGTCCACAATCTGCCCTATTGGCAATAAGTATTTCTTCTGTTTATATTATATATACATGGCATGTAGAAAATCACTTCATTAAGCAATCTTCTGTATAAAATATTATCTTAATTAATTAGTCTTATTCTAATGCTTATTCTAAACTCTACATATGTCCAGTAATCAGATCAGGTGGTGTTAAATTGTGATTGACACTCTTTCGAAGTACTTCACACAAACACGTTGGATTACACTCGTTATAGGTTCTAGAGGAATATCGCGTTGTATCACTTTATTTGAAATATAGTACGGAGCATCAACAATCGCACCCAACACCTTATTTTGGAACCGTTGAATGATGGATATATTAGATTTGCTAGCGGTACCCCATAGTTGAATTCCATATGTCCAAATGGGCTTGAGTATAGACTCATACAGCAATACCTTGTTATCTAATGATAACTTGGATTTGCGCCCAATGAGCCAATACATTTGATATAATTTTAGTCCTAGTTGTTTCCGTTTAGAGAGTATGTGCTTCTTCCAGGTTAGGCGTCGATCTAAATGCATACCAAGATATTTAACATGCTCTGCTTGGGGGAGTTGACGATGATTGATATTTACTGGTGGACATGTTCTTCTACGCAGGGTAAACGTTATATGCGTGGATTTTGATTCATTGGCTTTAATGCGCCATGTCTTCAACCATAATTGTATTTGCTCCAGGTGGGTTTGTAGGTTTATTGATGCTGTGACTGGATCTTCATGGGATGCTAAGATTGCTGTATCGTCTGCATATGTTGCCACAGTAGTTATTTTTGTGGTGGGCAGATCAGCCGTATACAGAAGATACAGTACTGGAACCAGTACACTACCTTGCGGAACTCCTGAATATATGGGATTTAATTCGGTATGTTTACCGAATCGCCTTGATTTACAATAAAATGTCTGTCAGTGAGATACGATTTTAGTAGCTGATAGTCCGGATGAGGGAGAAGTTTCTTTAGTTTAACCTGCAAGCCCGTATGCCATACTTTGTCAAAAGCCTGAGATATGTCTAGGAAAGCAGCCGAACAATATCTTTTGGCATTTAGGTCAGCGTTTATTTGGTTTGCTTGACCGAATAGAGCACTTTTTCTAAACGCAAGAACAAATACCAGTCTTCGAGAAATTAAAAAAGATAAACAACAGTAATAGAGAATATGAAATTTGGAACAAAACATGGATGAATACAGAATACTCAGGAAAAATTCGAGAAATTAAAGGAAACCTTTTCGAACAATCAACGGATTACTCATTAGCACACTGTGTCGCAGCTGACCTTCGAATGGATAAAGGAATAGCGTGCATATTTAAGCACAAGTATAAAAATCAGAATGCACTATTAAAGAAAAAGGCCAAAGAAGGAGAAATACTTATATGGCCAGACAAAAAGAATTCCGTAACATATATTACTTAATCACAAAACAAAAATCAGAAGATAAACCAACATACCAACTTCTATGCAATACATTAGTCCTTATGAGCAATCGTATAAAAGAAAATCATATTCGAAAATTAGCCATCCCAAGATTAGGATGTGGCCTTGACCATCTAGATTGGAAAAATGTAAAATCGATGATAGAATACATATTTAAAAATATAAACGTTGATATACTTGTATATAACTTGGAAGAACCAATGATATCAATAAAAGATAATCCCAAGATCAATATCATTTCAGACATACAAATTAAACCACCCTACAGTAATTCAGTTATTCAAGAGAAATCACAAAACTCCAATAAATCAAATATCCCGGAAAACATCCAAGATAATATTTCAGAATCGGATACGATCCACATCTCTTTGGAAAATCCTATCCTGGGTGCTCCGTATGTAAATAAGAGCATCAACACATTCAAAAACCAAATAGTTTTTAAATGGACAAATAAGATTAAACCATACATAGTAAAACAAAACTTGTTCAACGAGAAGAAAAGAATATTTATATTCGTAAATGAAAATCCCTCTACAGAAGAAATTCAAAACTTAATCATCAGTTATTTGCCTCCAGATACATATTGTTTACACTTTCCATTCAAGGAATTAGAACCACTCATTCTTCGAGTATTTGCAGAAACCTTCAAGAACAATACTTAAAAATTAACAATATCGAATACTCTACTAGAAGATGTAACCAACACTGATAAAGAGAAGGAAATTATTGTAAAATATCACACGACAAAGACATCTCACAGAGGTATCACAGAAAATATAAAAAATTTAAAGCAAACATATTATTGGCCAAGCCTAGAACGAGATGTAATAGATTATATAAAAACATGTGAAACATGCCAAAAGGGTAAATACGAAAGACACCCGTATAAAGTAATTTTCAAACCTACACCTATAGGATCCAAACCCTTTGAACACATATACATGGACATATATACTATATCATCCCAAATATTCTTAACGATTATAGATAATTTTAATAACTTTGAATCTGCCTTTCCTCTAAATTACAACTCGATAGAGATATGTCAAAATTTAATCAAATTTTTTTCTCAACACGGCACTCCAAATATTATTACCACTGACAATGGCTCTTCTTTCAAAAATAACCTCCTGCAAGAATTGTGCAAACTCTACCAAATAGAAATACACTTTACTACTCCCTATAACCCAAATTCAAATTCACCAATCGAACGATTCCATTCCACATTAAAAAAAGTTTAATTGCATTAAAAGACGAGCATCGCTCTAAAACTATCCAAGAATTAGTAGACATCGCCCTCTTAAACTATAACAATAGTATTCATTCATCACATGACTACACACCCTTTCAAATAATTAAAGGAAATCTAAATTACCAATTAAATTTCAACAGAAGTCTAAACCAAATGCAAACAGATTATATATTTGATTTATCCAATATCTTCAAAGAACTAAATGAACATAAACATTCCAAATTAAATGCAAGAAAAGCAGTCACTTTAGCGAAATTAAATAAAAACCGACAAGACGACCCTGAAATACCAGAAGGCATAGAACAATTACTTCAAAATCCCCATAGGCTACCCATGAAAAATCTTAATCCAAAATTTGTCAAAACTACGTTCACTAATCAACGACATCCGAAAAACGTCAAAAGAGTTAACTAATCAATCATTTCCAGATGAAATCCCTATGGACAATCCTCCTCTTTATAACTTACGGACAATACAATAGAAATACGTACGGACAATACAACATAGAAACCTTAACAAACCCAATATTACCGATTGTTCAAGGAACCAGCTTTATAATAACTGGAAATCACCATGCATACTACCATGTCAATCTAACAAAAATAAAAATCTGTGTAAGAGAAATTAAAACAACATTACTTAACAGTAACCATACTATAACAAATGCAACACCATTTAAGGAACTTCTGATAACCAGAACTAAAAATCTTTTAAATCAAGTCCTTGTCCAAGAACAATTTTTAAAACATTATACTTTAACAAAAAGACATAAACGAGGACTTATCAATGTAATCGGAACTATTGACAAATATTTATTCGGAACACTAGATGCTAGCGATGATGAAAGATATAATTATATTAAAATATTACAAACAAATCAAGAAATACTTCAACACGACACCATGGCAACGCAAACGGTTCTTAAAAACATTTCTAAATCTTTCGATAAAACCATAATAAAAATTAAGACAAATCAAAATTATATATTAACTATGATGGGTAATCTTTTTGTAACGATGTCAATGACGACGCTTACGACACGTTTTATCTTAACAATGGACAATGTGGAAAGCAATTTGCGTATCGTATCAGATTTATCAGAAATATACAAACTGCAATCAACTTTGCTGAGACTGGTACCCTACATCACAGCATAATAAAAATTACAGACCTAAATAGAATTATCATGCAGATAAATCCCAAGACGCGAATCCCATTCGATAATGTAATCAAATATTATGAAACAGCACATGCTGACGTTTTAATAAAAAATAGTCTAATCATATTCCATGTCGCGATCCCGCTAATCTCGAACACACCATATACATTATATCGCCTTTTCGCTATACCGATTCAAAATCATATTGTAAAAATCATGTATTAAAAATCCTTTCCTTTTATTAAATAAGAATTATTATTTTAATACCCGAGAAAATTGTATTAAAATCGAAGAAATAATATTATGTTCAAAAAATAATTTAAATAAAGATGAAAAATGTATAGTCCAGACTATCAATGCTGAATTTGATCATTGTCCCATGATACCTATATTCTATAATCAAACCAGCGTAAGACAACTACAAGATAACTCCATCATAATTATCCCAGCATCTGAAGAAAGAATATCATTATTTTGCCCGAAACAAAATTCTATCGAAATAATTAAAAAACCTTCAATTATTTTCCCAGAAAAATGTAAGGTTAATGTTAAAAACGAACATTATGAATCTCAAAAGATCGATGTAATTAATCTACGGCTTAAATTGCCATCTGTAAAAATTAATACTGACTTATTCCAACAAAACAAACCCGTAAAATTATAATCAGTAAATTTAGAAAATCTTCACAATGACATAAAAGCTGTTGATTCCCTATCAATTCATCCTCTCCACTCTTTCAATGTAGGAGAAGGAATCTCAATTTTAAGTATAGCAATTATATGTATTGTATTCATAGTTTTAGGAATATATATGTATTTTAAATATATAAAAAAGGACGATGTAAAAATGAGCATAAAACTAGACCCACTCGAGAATGCTACCCCATTCTCTCATACTTAAGGAGGGAAGAGTTATATGGTCATTTATGTCCACTCAAACGCCTTACTAACCTTTAGACCTAAGAAAAGCTCACACATCATATTTTTACTATAAATGTAAACGCAGAATGCCTAGATTTTAGTCTCGCTTAATCCTTGTATTGTAACGTACAATTGTTGTTTAAGTGTAAAGCTCTTCATTATTATTTTTGAAATAAAGTTTGTTTTTTTTAAAGACATTCCAAGTTTCAAACTTAATTGTCGCTTTTTCAGAAGTTTTGTTAAATAACCCCAAAATAGGACTAAAATACAATATTAGACTTTTTTTTTCTTTGTTTTTCTCATCGCAAAGTTCTCTGGAACTGAAAATATAGACTCAACTGGTGATTTAACAACCTCAAGTGGTACGATCTCCCATTTAAAAAGAATATAAATTATCTAATATGTTCATCTTCTTCACAATTTTCATCACCACAAAGTGATGATGTGCCCCTTTAAAGATTTCTCGAACATACTAGGTGAAGGATGCTGTTTCTACCTCCATGACTTCTAATAGATCCAACAAAATTCTTTAGGCAATCTTGGTTAAGATTTGTTAAGAATAATTTGTTAAAAAATGTTATTTGTAAATTTAGACAAAATAGATTTCTTTAAGGTAATAAATCCCCTAAAAAAGCAATTAAATTTTTAATTGATGGCACCGTAACAAATATTTTCTTAACAAGGCAATCAAATTTAAATATACAATAGCTCTACTATAAAATTATTGAACACTGATTGTTCTAAAAAGTTAAAGTATTAGAAATACTTTAGGGATATTTTAAAATTAAGAGTAATATTTATTACTACTAATTATCCAGTTATCTTAATTATTACCTTCTTGTAAGACTTCTTTATGTAGAGACATCACACTGACAGCATATGAACAACTTGGTAGATTAATTGAATTTTATTACAACTAACATCTTCATAAGTAGGTTTTGATTATCTGTAAACAACCAATATATAAAGAGACATATAGTAGATAGATAATTTTATATGTACCTGCTAAAAACAACGTTGGATATGCACTTACCCTAATACCTGTTTGTGAAAGAAGGGTAATTCTAAATTGTTCACTAAATGTCCGTGACAGACACCATGACGTTGATATATTTGCATTGTGGTTTATCCAGGTAACTTACTACTATTTACTTGATCAACCCATTTTTGGAAAGGAGGGAAACTTTTTTTTAGGAAACTTTTCTTTGGGAAACGATGTTTAATTTCCGTAGTAGATTTTTATCCCGGTTCACTACACCTTTTACTACACTGACGCATTGTCATCAAATTTTATATTATTACTCCATAATAATTAACGTAAAACAGAAAATATGCACAACGTAAAACGAAGATTTCTTGGTCTAAACAAAAACCAAAACCTTCAAACAACAAACCTAAAAATGGACGGCTATAGAAAATGCTGACTTTAATCGACCAATCACGTTCCAAGTGTAGTGGTGGCACCAGGAATTTAAACTAGCCAATCACAATTTGCGATCGCTGCGCTACCGTTGATTGAACTAAACAAAACATTTCCGCAAGGTCGCCTATACCGTGAAATTTCTATTTTTTCTATGGTGGGTATAAATTACCAGGAATCAAAATAAAGTTTATCTTTTGTTCCAAGGTTATAAGTAGTGTATTAATACCGTCCCGTCCCGAATCATAAGTGAATCGTAATATACTAACTGTTTAGTAGATATGGTAAATGCATTAGACAGAATTCAGTCATTAATTTTATGAAGAATGGTGTACACAGATAGTTGCAGAAGAAATAAAATATACAGTGATACCAAGAAGACTAGACAAGTAAACACACCATTGAAGGAAACAAGAACTAAACGAAAAAAGTAAATATGCTATCGAATGAAAGTAAAGTACGTTTCTCAGATATACAATTGTTAATTAGGTGGATTAGGCCTCCAGGGTATACCACTACATAAAAAAACGCGCCTAGAAACTCTACCTCATGGATGGTGTGGAAAAGAGTTCAATGTAAACAAAACAAAACTAACGTACAAACTATTATAGTTGTGTCTTGTAATTGTACTTTTAAGTCCTTCGATAATATATGTATTAGATTTACTATAATGTTAAAATAAATTATATTTCATAATATTTTTGTTCAATTATTTTATTTAAATTAGAATTTTTTTGTATGTCAAAGCCAAACTGAACTAAAATTCATAGTTAATTCGGCAACACTGCAATATTTCGACGTCACAAATATCCATGTTGCATTACTAAAAAAACTTTGAATAGACCATATGTGTTATAAGTACCTTCAACATACCTCGAAAAGGTTATATCGTTGTCATATGGTATTTCCATGACCATATTGTTACCTTGATAACTTCGAGCGCGCCTGCTCACTGTGAGTTTTATTACACGGCGGGCCCTTACTTCAATCTACCACATACTGAACGACTGTCCACGACTCACCCAGATTAGAGCTGTATATGGGCTGCAAAACTTTAGAAATTCGTTAACAGGAAAAAGTACGGACAGACTCCTCGGATTTCTATGAGAAATCGATTTCCTTCATAGAGTCTAGCCTATTCCAATAAAAGTGTCGTTGAGCAAATAACCGATACCACTTCGGTGTGGGTGCTAGTGTATGAGTCTCTGCTGTTTGTGTTATTAATTTATTATTTTATATATACACTTGACGACATCCGTCAAACAAAATAAATATAATATATATTAGAAGGGGTGGTAGATCCAACTTTCTACACTATAAGACCCAGTGTAAGACTATTACTTTTTCGGTCATAGAACTATAATACTTGGAAGAACTCATTGAAGTATTGAAACTAATTGCTGCAGCTTCAAATTACATTCAGAGCAATAATGGTTACTATTGTTTAATTTCTTTACTTACTTCTACCTACTTTAATATCTGCAATTTGGGGCATTTCACAGTTATTGCATTGCAACTAAAAGGGAGTTTAAAAGAAAGATTTGATAGGTTTTTTTAAACAATCACCTGAAATAAATGGAGCCATAGTCGTGTCATGTTACCAACCTATAGTCTATTCAAAGCTTATTTGTATATGCGTCATCGAAATTTGTGACGTCCAAACCTCGCAATGTTGCCGCAACAACTATGAGTTTTAGTTCAGTTTTTCTTTGACATACAATAAAATTCTAATCTAAATAAAATAATTGAACAAAAATGTTATTAAACATAATTTATTTTAATATCATAGTACATTTAAAAACAACATTTAATTATTGTATTAATTTATCACTATTGCTTTCAAGGTTTTGCATACGTCTGACAACTAAACGACTTTGACAGGCTCATTTGTTTACATGTTCGAACAGCATTGTGTTTCCTTTTAACTAGAATAAAATGAAAAGGAAAATATTGTCTGATTCTAAAACGAATTTACTAATTGCGGCAGGCAATACATTAAACAACTTGATGATGCATGTACAAATAAACTTTGCATATATTTTAGTTACAAAATGCGTCGGTTGTCAGAAAGCATCATAATAATAACTGCGAGTAACTAGTAAATGATGGTTTTATTGTTTTTTGCGAAAAGGGGCAGATCAACTATAGACATCAAAAAATAGAGTTAGAATGACTAAATGATAAAAGCGAAATACATACCATGTCTGCACACTATCCAATTATAAAAAAGTATTCATACAATATAAGTTTGTGTCGTGAGAAAAACGGTATTTCGATACACTTCGGCAGTTTCCGCCTGATATTTCGACGTTGCCATTTTCAAAGGATCAGCAGTCATTCTTTTGATCATAGCAAGAGCTAGGGTCTAGTATCACATAATTATTCATACCTGGTATTTGATATGATTATATTGTATTTATCATTATATTATATTTGTTATAATTTTATATTTATATATTATATAATTTTACATTAAGTTAGCTTAAGTATTATTTTGTTTTTATATTTTTTGTTAAGGTTAAAAATTTTATAGTTTATAGTGTATCTGTTTTTGTACTGTTCATATTTTTATTAGAAATAGTAGGCAGTAATGGATAAAACATTGATTTGTGAATATTGTCAAAAATGCAAGTGAAAAGATATGTGAGTAAATTCCATCCAAATGCTTATCTCTTTAATTTTTATTTTGAAAATTGGATTCAGTTCTATGCCAATTTCAGTAATACTTTAGATAAATATGATTCGATGTCCTTTACATGAGCATACAACATCAGAATCACAGTTTGTTGGTCATATAGAGCTATTCCACAACATTAAAGTTGAAATTCACACTTATTTAGATTGCGGGTTTCTGCTTTGGTAAAAATACTTCTAAAATAATTTTTTTTATTAAATATGTTTATATGTTAAAAGGGTCACATATGAATCATTTACAGAAATTATAACTTTGATTTGTCATTGCAATATTTATATATTGATAAATAATTGCATATTACATAGATGTGATATATATGTAATATATATAGTTTTATGATTTTTATTTGCTAGTAAATAACAATATATTGTATATTAATATAGCAGTATTTTGGAATGCTATTTTTCAAGATTAATAATGTAATAAGGCAAAAGGACTTAAATTGTAAATGATAAATATTAAAATACTTTTGACTGCTTTTATGGCAATAAGTAATATTTTTTATGATTGACTTTTTCGTTTCGACCTATCTTTCCCAATTTTTGTTCAAGCCCTTCGAAACTTCTTCTTCCTAAAATCTTAAAAACTAAATTTAGATTCGAAAGGTTCCAGAAATTACATGAACACGGAACGATTTGTAGAAGTTTTTACAGTAGCAGTTATATTTCGTAAAAAAAATATTAACGGTAAAGAGGTAATTAACCATATTCAATATTTACGCTAAATATTTCTAATAAATAAATTCAAGACAAAACTACTGACAAAAAATGTATTACATCTGAAGATATTTTGATAAAATAACTAGCTAGAATGAAATAAATTATTACACTAGGTACTACAACAACTTTACAAATTAAGCAGTATTTGGAAATGCCACTTATTGGGCGTTTAGAAAACCAACTAGATTTTTGGCAAACTCATAAAATGATTTTATTTGAATTATATCAGTTACATTTAAAATATTCTGCTATACCCGCAACATCTATCCCCTCGGAACGACCTTTTTCAAAATCTGGCCAAATTATTAATGATCGAAGAATCGCATCACAAGAGAAAAGTCGAACATGATTATATATTTGAATAGTGATTAGAAAATATTTTCATTCAATAATAAATTATACATTTATTTAATTTAAAAAGGCTCTGGCAGTTATTGTGCGTTCATTTTTAGTATGTCATGGATTCGTTTTTTTCTATGATTAGGTTTATGTATAGTTTTTATTTAATATTTATGGTTATTGTACATCTTTAGTTTTTAAGCTTTGTTTAAATTCTATTGTATTATCTATTTTTATTACACTATGTTATTTAAATATAGCAATTAACATATTATTAAAATGCGATAAAATATTTGGGGAGTTCGTTATTCCATTCTTTTTACATATCCACAAAACATTCAAATGTAAAAATAATTCTACTTCCTTTAAAATGAATTTATTCATTGCATGATAATAGTATTTACTAATTATTTCTTTCCTTTTCTTTCAAAATTAGTAGGAGAAGGAATATGTATCTCCGTCTGTCTTATACTAGGGTTGAAAAAAATTAAGTACATATATAATAAACAGCTCCCAGCAATTACCTCCATCCTTTTGCTCTTTCACAATGTATACAGTAGGAATTCGTACATCATTGGCTGATATCACAAATGAAAAAAAAACGGTGGAACCGTGCATGAAAATAGTAATTACTATTTTTAGTCGCTAGTTTTTTGACTATCGACTTTTTCGATTATTTTTAGTCGATAGTTCCCAACGCTAATATATATAATTGTTGGATTCTATGAAATGTAGAGATTTATTCGTGATAAGTTCAGATATGTATCCTTTTCTCTCTCAAAATTAGTATGTGATGGAATTCATACGTCTCCGTCTTACTTAACATCATGTCATAGGTGAAACAAATTCAACAATAAAATACTATTTTGATTCGCTACATTTGGGACTATCAAATAGTTGTTTGTTGAATTTTTAGTTGTTGAATGTTTTCCGGCTATAGACTGTCAACTTTTATTCTATGCTGTCAACCAAATGTCACTTTGATGTGTTGTTATTTTAGTTGATTAGTGTAGTTATAATGGAATATTCAAAGGAGCCAAATTTTCAATTATTTAGTGATTCAGATTTTATTCCTGAAAAATATGTACGTGATACATCGCAAAATTACGTAGGCGGTTCCGAACTACAAAATATAAAGAAGAAAATACAAACATTAGCAGATGATACCAGTAACCGTTTAAAGAAAAATGTTTATCAGAATTATGTTCAGTTTATTGAAACTGCAAAAGAAATTTCCCACCTAGAAAGTGAAATGTATCAGCTATCACATTTACTGTCTGAACAAAAGTCATTGTTAAATGCTCTTTCTGCAACTTCAATATTGGAGGATAGAAATCATATAAATATTGAAAAGTCTAATAAATTAAGTGAACAAGAAATTGAGGAAGAGAATAAACAAAAACTTACAATGATTCTTGAAAAAGTAGAGAATTGTAAAGACATAGTGGAAGTTCCGGGTCGTATATTACTTTTTGAAGGAGATTTGCTTGAAATTGATCCTACAGAAAGTACGGCATTAAAATTTGTCCATGTATATTTATTTAATGATGGACTTATGATTACTAATAGGAACTCAAATAGCAGAGGCATCATGAGATTTGCATTTGAGAGTCTTTATGAATTGGGTAGCTTAGCTGTG
This sequence comes from Rhynchophorus ferrugineus, assembly GCF_030347505.1. NCBI lineage: Eukaryota > Metazoa > Arthropoda > Insecta > Coleoptera > Curculionidae > Rhynchophorus > Rhynchophorus ferrugineus. Next base: position 23,693,279 of record NW_027472588.1, on the reverse strand, counting down.
GTAAATGTACGTGACTTGGGTAGTATCAAACATGCTTTTAAATTATTAATATTTCCTGATACTAGAGTATTCCAATGTTCTTCTAATACAAGTAAGGTAAGAATCCTATAATATTAAAATTGCAATTCGATCCATGAAGTAGATAATGACTTAACACTATTAACTTTTCTATTCATTAGTCCAAGTATGGTTCTTAATATGTATTTTTCTCTATACTTTGCTTTTCTTTAATTTGCTTATGATTGACATTGCTTCTTCATACATTATTATTGGTTTTGTAAGTGTTATCTTATTGGTAGTTATATGTTACTTTTGGGATAGATTTACTTTTTAACACTCCTTTGTTGGAGATAAAAGGTTTTGTTAATGTTTTATCTCAACTGACTTTATATACCAATACAAAGTTATTTCTTTTTTCTTATACTAACTACTATTAGCCGAACTAATATATTTGTTACATTATTATTATACCCATTAAATTTTATATTATAAACCCAATATGTATTCTCCCCTTTCTCCATTTTATCATTTGTTTTATAATTATTATAATTTCGTACCGTAGTATTTACGTTTGTTCCGTGTTTTCCATCTGCTGTTCCTTTAATCATAATATCAATCGTTCCAGACTCCCTGTCATAATACTTGTTTCATCTATTCTACTTCATTGCGCTGTTGTCACATTTGTGAATTCATATTATCTTTTTTTCTCTCCCTATGTCATGCTCAAAATTTTCCTTGTACCTGTACTATGGTCCTGTATTTTTCATCGTTTAAGAATCCTCAGCGACTTTTCACGGTAGCCCGCTAGTTTTGTTACTCTATCGAGACCATATGTGGTCCACGTCCATATTGTTCAATTTGGGCCAAAAAAAATACATTATCAAAATTGATGGGATGGAAAAATCGATGGCATCACTGGTCAGTACCAGCGCTGCCACCGACCAGTACCAACATGCCCCAATTCCTTATTTAGACACGTTCATCGATTCATATTTAAAAATAAAACTTGTTATTTCTAGAAAGAATGGTTGGATAAAATAGATCAAGCAAAAAAAACAAAGTTAGCTCTGGAGCAACAAAAAAGAGAATCGGTAATTGAGAAAATATCACCTTCTAGATCAACATCTGTTGACCTAACTGCCATTAGTAAATCAGAAGAAACCAGTCCTATAAACCACCCAGAATGGTTCCTAGATATACCTGATGAACTTGATGTGTGTGTAGCCCAAAGACATTTTGAGGATGCTGTTTCGTATTTACAAAAAGCACAGTACTATATAAATAAACTAAGTTCTCAAAATGTTCAATCCGACCCGGCCGTTATAGATATTCAACGCAAAGTTGAACAGAAACAAAATGGTTTGATAGATATGTTAATGAAGGAATTAGAAGTTAGCCCTGATAAATCGTTACAGGGTGGATTGAGAGCAACGCGTCGATCTGTCAGATTATTGAATCAGTTGGGTAGGTCAACTCAGTCATGTGACCTATTTTTAAAACTCTGCAGTAGTATGTTGAAGACTCAGTGCAAACGAGTAAAAAGAGAAGGGTCCACTACAATGTATGTGCGACATTTAGCTAGTGTTGTTTTCACAAATATGTGTAACATGTCAGAAGAATTTCTGAGAGCCTTTCCGGATTCTGTAGATTGCGCATCAGCTTTTGTAGTATGGGCTAGTGGAGAACTTTCCCTATTTACAACCCATTTTGTCAAGCAAGTATTTATGCCACAAACAAGTTTATCGACAATCACAGAATGTGTTGTATTAGTAAGATCCCAGTGCGATAGACTATGTGCATATGGTGTCGATTTCCGTTACCAATTGGATGGGACATTAAGATCCTCGCTTGTAAAGGCATTTCGAGATACCAGAGAAAAATTAATCGATTCCATCAAAATTAGGGCTACTGAAGATAAATGGATACCAATGAACTTGGTTACAAAAGCAAGTTTAGCAAGGTATAGTTATTATATTTTTATTACAAATACAGTTATGAAAATAACACTTGCTAATTATTGGAAATTATCAATATAATATAATAATTTAAAATTCAAAACTATATATTTTATTATGTTGTGTTTATTTGAACTTCATATGTTATTGGAATATAAATATGAGTTATTAAAACGTAACTTTCCTGGTTCAAGTAATGTTCTTATTAATGGACTCTAATATGTAAATATTAAGTAAAAAAAGCATTTTCATTTAACACTTTTTTAATTAACACAATGCTTATATTCAATTAGTTCCAGAAATGTTACTAATAATCTAAGTTTGTTGTTGTACAGTATTGGAGAGTATAACATATAAAAGGTCATATTTCTAAACCCAAGCTGATACTTATAGTGATCGCAATTTATCAAAAACATTGTTCACGTGAACGTTAATCAATAACCTTTACTTTTTCAATTTTCAGATATCTTCAGGAGTATGCTACCATGGGCTTACGATTAGATTCTTTTGTAACAGGAGATGTCTGGCTTCAACTAACATCTTCTAACATTGCTTTTACAAAAACATTCGTGACATTATTAGACGACTGCCTTAAACTTAAAACTACCGAACTATTGCACGTTATTGAAGAAACATTATATATAGTTTTTGACGCTCAATTGCGACATAATATTATGTCCTACAATGGTGAACAACAGCTGGAACAGAAAAAGTTCATTTTGAAAAACACCGAATTTTTGTTGACCTCCGTTCTGGAGCTTTCACAAAAACGCTATAAGGAGGAGGTTGGATACGAATGCGAGCATTTAAACAAACTAAAGAATGAATATTCTACTTTATTAAAGCCATCTCCTCGGAATACCAAGACAAAGTACTCATCAGATTTTCTATAATTAAATAAATTATATTGTTGATACATATTTAAATATTTTCTAATATTAAAATAATTTATTATATTGTTACCTAGTATACATATACATATTTTAGTCTTTTGGTAATGGAACCGAAACTCACACTCACTAGACATACAAAATTTAGCGCTATTTTTTGTGGAAAATATGGCGTTAATAAATTATTGTCCGTAGGAAAATATAACTTTTCCAGGCTTTTCTGGCAATTTATCAATGCCATCGCAAAAAACTTCTTTTAAATTTTTTTTTTCATTGTTATTTGGATAAAGCCGTAATTTCAACAAAAAAAGCACAAACATTAGCATATATCCCATATATATTTAACATATATAGAATATACATACAGTCATATATCACAGCAAACCTAAAGTAACAAAAATGAAACGAAAACAAATGTTGCAACAAATTTACTTTTAAAAATATAAACTGTGACAAATTTTGGCATTTATTTTAGTTGGTAGCCTTTGCTTTAAAAACATGTTTTATTAGGATTATTTGGTCTCTTAGGTATCCTTTATACTTGACTAGATCATTTCCTTTAACTCCGCAGTAAGAACTAGTTATGAAAATAATATTTACCATAAATGTTTTAGTAATAATTTTTCTTTTAAAAGGTACCAACAAAATTGTATTTTTTTAAAACATCAATAGCACGAATTTAACCCGAATAAGAAACGCTATCAAAGTAGAAAGTTATCTTTAAAATACCTTCTTTAATAGTTTTCTAAATCCCTTCTTTTCCTTTTTCGGAGTTTGTTCATTATAACTCGAAACACTCCCGTTCGTTGAAATCGGGCTTGGTTGTCGAGTCCTGGTCTCTTCAACGCTTTTTGATTTCTTTCTGAATGTCGCTCTATTCAATCGCATATTGATAGCGGTATTTATATACTGTGGAAGTTCGCACATTCGTTCCAAGTAGGAATGATCCGACTCGTCTAGAGCAAATGGAATGTCTTCAATCACTCGCTTACACTCCACCCAATCGGCACTAGGGGATTTTGTCAAGCCAATTTTGCTCGATGTACACCGCGGAAAGAACTTGTCGCCAGTTTCTATACTATCTGATTGAAATGAAGTTTTCTTCCGTCTCTTTTTCGATTTCTCTTGATCACCAGACGCCGACGTGGCGACTATTTTAAGAGCTTGATCACTAGGACGCCTCTTCTTTTTCTTTTGGCAAGTACTATTTACAACATCTACAGAGTTACGGCGCTGTATCTCAGCATGTTTTGTAGTTCCAATCGTTGCAGGTTTATGAGCTGCATATCTATTATAACAGTAAAGAAGAAATATAATACCAACAACAAAAAACAAGAGTGATGATATAATTTTCAAATTGTTGCGTTCTATCAACAATGATTCGACCGCTATGGTCAACGAATCTATTTTGTCCTCTAGCTGTCTATACCTCTCCTCATTTTTTTTCATTACTTTTTTCAAACTTTGTTCATTCTTTTCTAGTACCCATTGCATTTCTTCAACTTGTTTCTTATATCTTTTGCTAAGCTCTTCCAAATACTGAGCAGAGAGTGACATATTTCGCTCCAAAGCCTAAAATAATGTTTTAATTTAGAACTTGCATTATAGATACAGAATATTAAAGTTAAATTTATTATCAAAACATTAAAAAACTAGATTATTAGAAAACAAAGTAACAAGGAATATTAAATATATGACAAATTTTCATAAATAAGCTTTTGGTATCTTATTGTAAAATATTCAATTGTGATTTCTATCCACAACATTTCGGAGTGACGTCGGTACATGTGCAAATAAATACCAAGTGTACCGGAAAGTTATTATTGGTTTTTAACAGTTGTTAGGCTTAAGTACATATTCATTGTCATTTTACACTGCTGACATCAAGCTTCAAAGTTTCGTGTCTGAAAACGTGCATTTGCGGCACGCATTACTTTTCTTATTTAATTAAAAGGAAAAAAGCTACTGAAAGTCATCGTTTACTGGTAAAAACTTACAGTGAGCATGCTCTAACCTTAAGACATACGTGGCGTGGTTTCGAATATTCAAAAGTGGTCATTTCGATGTTCGAAGTCAAACAACATACTGATAGAAGATAATTGACAGAAGTGTTAAATGTGACCCAAGAAACGACCAGCGAGCAATGGCGAAAACCCTAAAGATGGATGCCACATCAATCGAATGACAAGCAAATAGAAAATCAAAAAATCGCCTGTGAAATGCTGCTTTAACGTATGATCGGAAGTCATTTCTGCATCGAATAGTGGCTGGTGATGAAAAGTGGATTTATTTTGAAAACCATAAACGCAAAAAATCATGGTTATCGCCTGGCGAAGCCGGACGGTCGACTCCAAGACCGAATCTTTTTGGTCGCAAGACAATGCTCTGTTTGGTTAGACCAGAGTGGCGTGGTGTATTATGAACCATTGAAATAGTTAATAGTCATCGCTACCGACAACAAATGGATCAATTTGAACCATGCATTGATCGAAAAACGTCCATTCTGGACCGAGAATGCGGTAAAGAGATTGTACAACATGATAATGCGCCGTCTCATAAAGCAAAACCGGTCAAGGAAGCGTTGAAAGCATTTATATGGGACATATTGGAACCCATCGTACTCTCCAGACCTTGCTGTACAACATAATGCGCCGTCTCATAAAGCAAAACCGGTCAAGGAAGTGTTGAAAGCATTTATATGGGACATATTGGAACCCACCGTACTCTCCAGACCTTGCCTCGTCGGACTATCAATTTATCACATCAATGGGACATGACGGCGCTTGTAGCACTTCGATAATTTCCAAGGTTAGAAAATGGCTCGATAAATGGTTTTGTTCAAAGGACCAACAGTTTTTTTTGGGATGATATCCATAAATTGCCTGAAAGATGGGCAAGATTTTAGAATCAAATGGCCAATACTGAATAAATAAAATTTCCCATTTCCTTGAAATTTATGTAGTTTTTTCCGAAAAAAAAACGGTAATGACTTTCCAGTATATATATTAGAAAAAAATCTAGTTATTTTGTTTTTCTATATCAATTAGAATTTTATGTAAAAAAAAACAATGTTCTTACCTTTATTCGATTTGATAATCTTAAAAATACAGATTCCTTCTGACCTTGAATTGTTGTCGCTGTTGTTAAGGGACTTTGTGTTGGTTCATTACTTAATTCTGTCATTATTTTTTCTATATTATCTTCACCACTACTTTCTGAAGTTACTTCTGCCTCTGGCATATCGCTAGTACTTTCAACAGTTACTATTTCATCTTGTTGTTCCAGAGATACATCTTCAGATGATTCCTCAATAGTAACTAATGTATTATTTTGAGGCAACAATGGATGCTCCAGGGTTACGGATTTTAGTGGAGGCATTTGTGGCAGATATGTTGTATCAGTTGAACAACTAGATTTTGAGTTAATACTTTGCTGTTCAGCTGTGAATGATTCTGCAGGCTTATCATTTTTTCTATAAGCCTCATTATTATTACTTCCATCTGTTACTTGTGGCACAACATCTTGCTTAATTTCCAACGAATGTTCATGTGTAATATCTTCCGTTGTATTTGCATATTGATAACTAATATTATATAAAACCTTATTATAAGTAATTGCTAGTGAATTACACATTGCTCCTATGTAATGTGAAGGAAAAAAAGACTGTATCAGTTCTGGGCAAGTTTTTAAAGTACTCTTTGAGGAGTTATTATTTAAATCAAATCCATATTCTTTGCAAATATTTGAATGTTTTAGTGATTCTGCTATAAATGAAATATTGACAAGGTTGCTTATCTCCCTCTGTTTGCAACTCAATAATTCAAAAATTTTACTAAACAAGAAATTAGAACAATTATTACAGACAATATAATGACTAGGAGAATTACAAGACTTTATAACAGACATGTTAGAAAGTGTATCATTAGTTAATTGACTAGAATCATTCATTACTTTGTTTCCAAGAAGTTGTGCAGCTTTTTTGACCATAGTTAACACTGCATCAGTTGCAGAACTGAACAAATTTGAAGATAAGCCATCACCTTTTAATGCATTATCCAGTACTTCATCATCATCGTCATCCTCAACAGGATGCTCATGACCAGGGTCATCTTTTTGAAGCACTTCAAAGACAGAAGTTCCATACGCAGAAAACAATGATATCGGACAATAATATTCTGACCTGTAATGTGATTTTATTTCTACCTTCACATATTTTCCAAAAGTATCAGTGCTAATATCAAAACTTTGAATATCTTTTTCATCTTTTGCGACAAAATTACCAACTACTAACCAGTCCCTTGTAGGAAACCGGCTACTTACTGACACAGTGAAATCTTTCGGTGATGATGAAAATAATTCATAGTTTGCCATATCAATCTTTTTCAACTGAATTGGTTCACACAATTCCACAATGAACCATATACGGCTATTACATGGGTCAAGTTTATATTCATCACGAGATGGTGATAAAATAGCCCAAGAATTTTTTCCTTCACTGTTGGCAAGAATCACTTTTGCACCACAATCAACTGAAGCATAATTTTTCCATCTTAATTTAGCACCAGAACCGGATTTTGTTGAATTAACAATGTGAGTTGGAATAGAAACATTGGTCTGTTCTTTCTTTTCTGCTTCCAAATGCTTTTGAGCCCATTCAGAAAAAGAAGGTATAGCTTCTTCATTTTTTTCTGTTAAGTTTTTTTGTACATATGCCTCATTTTCAATTTCTGATAAGCTACCATTGCTATTATTACTATCAGTTGCTTTTTCTACCTGTGCCATTGTTTGCTTGATAACATTTGACTCTTTAATTTCAGAATGAACAGGTGAAATATCTTCAGCAGGTGATGGTGGAACATCTTGAAGGTCTTTGGATGCTGAATCAACATGTGAAACCGCAATGGGGGTATCATTATTGATAAACCTAAAATATATTACCACATAAAAAAATAGTGTTGAAAGTTAAAAATGTTCCTATTAACAAAAGCATGCAAAATGAACAATGTAAATATTTAATGCATAAACATTAAGTGAAGGTCATATAAAACAGGAAATTTGCTTCACAAAAATATATGAAGGTATATTAGCAATTGAATACCCTTGAAAATGTATTTAGAATATTAAAAATAATTCAAGGCTCTAATATTTCTAAAAAAGTTATTACATCTTAATTAAATAACTTACTCCTTATTTTCAAAACTGTCAGATATTTCTGGAAAATTTGAAAATTCTTTGATATCTTCTGAATCTATTTGGGTATTATCATCACTTAAAATTTCATCAGTATTATACACACTATCATTGATAGCTGTAAATGATGTATGATTTTCTGAATTTTGAAGATTAACATTAGACTCGTTGGAGTCTATTGGTTCCAAGAGGACACCAACTAAAGGAAATGCGCTAAAATTGGTACAAAATAAATATGAGTTTTATATATATTTATGAAACGTACCAGAGATAAAATGGCAAGAAATAAAGAAAATAAATTACTAATGTTTTCACTCTCTTCATGATAAAATAACATTACAATCCATTTGTTCACTGGCTGACCTACACATTTTATAACAAATAAAAAACACTTTACGATAAAATCCAACTTATATACGGCTTAAAATTTTTAAAATCCTTTTTCATTTACTAAGCAAATTTTTTTACTTGTTTTTACCAAATGTCATCTCTTAAACTGACGTCAGTTTTAAATACCGAAAATTTGATTTCTTCTTTTCATATTCTCGTTATCTTAACCAATTTGTGCAAAAAATATTGATAATAGTATTTTTTTACAATTTTATAATCTAGGTGATGTCAACAAGAAAAATTCCTGTTATCAGATATAAGGAAAAACACTCTTGGATCTCACAGGCGTATCGATTATAAAATACTTTCAACATAACCAATTTACTTAGTATCACATATCAATATGAATTTTGAACTAATTAATAACGTATTTACTACTTGGGGGAATTACGATAAATGTTCTACTATTCCAACACTCGATGCTGCCCATTTATCTTACTCAGATTTTTTCGAAAATTTTATGTGCAAAAATTTACCATGTTTAATAAAAAATGTTTCCGATAACTGGAATTCAAGCAAAAACTGGGTTAAAAATGGAGAAATAAATTTAGAGTACATGCAAGAAAACTATGGACATACAAATATCATCATTTATAATTGTTCAGAAAGGTATTTTAACTCCCAAAAATGTGAGAAAAGTGTTTTTTCAAAATATGTAGATTATTGGCATAATAAAAGTGATAACAGTCCTATATATTATTTAAAAGACTGGCATCTAAAGTTACAATGTAGAAATAGTCCATTTTATGATGTACCAATACATTTTGCATCAGATTGGCTCAACGAATACTTTTTGCAGTGCTTGGATGATGATTATAGATTTGTGTATATGGGCCCAAAAGGAAGTTGGTAAGATATATTATATATTGTTTTCTTCCAAATGTGACCACTAGTGAATGTATTTTCAGGACGCCATTACATATTGATGTATTTTCATCATACAGTTGGTCAGTAAATGTTTATGGTAACAAAAGATGGGTGTTTATACCACCTAACAAAGAGCAGAATCTAAAAGACAATTTAAATAATTTAATATATAATATTGATGACATCTCCACCTTTAAAGACTACATTGAAGTAATGCAAGAACCTGGAGATGCAATATTTGTACCAACAGGTTGGTTTCATCAAGTATGGAATCTTCAGGACACAATTTCTATTAACCACAACTGGATAAATGGTTGTAATATAGAGTCTGTTTGGCACAGTTTAAAACAAACTCTAGGAAATGTAGAGAGGGAAATAATGGATTGTAAAGATATGCAAAATTTTGAAGAACACTGTCAGGCTATGTTAAAATCACTATTTGGAATGGATTACTATACATTTTACAATATGATAGCCTGTATTGTCCACAACAGGATTGCAGGACTTAGTGATCCATCTAAAAGAAAATTATTTCATGGTTACACAATTGGAATAAATCATATATTGTTTGATTTAAAGAAGTGCAGTGAAGTGTTACAAATGTTTGTTGAATGTGATTATATCAAAAAGACAAGCTATTTTACAGAGGTAAAAAAAGATATTTATCAGATTAAAGAAGTTCTTAGTAATAACACTTGAATTGTTAATCTACATGTTTTTATGAAATACGCTATTTTTATATCATAATAGTAATATTTTGTTACATAGTAAAATAAAAGATACCGATGTATAAAATCATATAATTGATGTAATTTTATTTTAACATTATATGTAACTTATATATCAAATGTTACTAATAATTAACTCATAATTTTTCTAATGCATAAAATTGTCAAATATTATTGTGCTAAATTAATGATCTGCAATATTATAAAGCATTAATTCTAGCTTCATCGTAACAGTTATAATGTGCATTCTGATTGTCTAGTCGTATATGAAAATTAACAATATATTCTGAATCTGTACGTTGCACTGAAATGATAAAAGGATCAGTGGGATGAAAAGTAAAAGCTACCAGACGTCTAGCAGATTGTACTGGAATGGTAGAAACATACACACAAAATTTCAGACATCCAGAATCTCGAGCATTAAATCTACAATATCAAGTTATATGTTATTTGTTACATATTTACTCCATGTAGAAGTTTGAAAACTTAATGAACGTTACCTGATAGGATACTCGCCGCATGGTTTTGGTCGTTCTAAAGCTGCTATCCACTTATCATCATAACTAAATAAGGAATAATCTAAATAAGGTGAAGCTGTATATGACTGACAACTAATGGGTATTTGAGTTAATATCCTTCTAGCTGCCTCTGCCCTTCCGCCGAATTTTGCTATTTTTATTGTATGTTTAAGTCTAGAAGAAAGAAAACATAAAAAGGAAAAGATGAAGTATGGAAGATGGAAATGAGTGGCAACGGGTATAGAAGAAACGAAGAAAAAACTTGAACATACCAAATTAGATATACTACCGATAATTGAAATGAAAAATAAGGGATCTAATATTTATCAGCATCGAGAAAGGATCAAGAAATATAACAACGGACAATATATTCAGGAAGGATGTTAACAGTAAAAATGAAACTAAAAGTAGTTATTGTACTTTTATTAATGTATATGCTTCAGGCCAAGAGAAGCTGTTAACAAAGAAGAGTTTTTGAAGAAGTTGATACGGTAACAGAGGATGCTGAAGAAGGATTATACATTCTGGGAGAGATCATGGTAGAACAAAAAGGGCGGGTGGACATATAAGGAAATTGCCCTAAAAACGGAGATGTGAGGAATGACAACGGAGAATGTTAGATTTCTGTCTATTACATAATATAATAACAAATTCGATTTTCGATCATTACACAAAAGCAGTAAAAACAAAAACGAACAATCCATCATAAATTATATATTAGTAGATAGAGAAAACAGAAGAGATAGATACAATGTACACAAAAGTTAGACTTGGAACGTAAATTGGAAGTAACCACTATTTAGTAGTAACAACAATATGGGTAGTATAGTATAGTTATAGAAAGTTACATATTTGGAAATCTTAATAATATTTAAGTTATAAAATGAGCTCATAAGTAAAAAATATCCAGAAATGTTAACTTTGCAAACCAATAGAGGAGCGGATACAAACAGAAGTTTGAAATTATTTAAAAAATTCAGTATTAGGTCCAGCAAAATGAACCTGTAGTAACCTAAGATCTAACCAAAAATAAACAGCATGGTGGTTTCAACAAATAAGAAATAACTAAGATAACAGAAAGCTAAAAATATATATGAAAGCAGAGCAAGGATAAAACAAATAGTCATCATGAATCAATAGCTGGCGCTTTGGAAGAGTATTAATTCTGCTGTTGGTGTCGTCGGCCTCCGAACACTGTTCGCTAAATCTCATCATAACTATTCTACTCTCGAACAATATTACCTACCAAGGTCTTTTCTTCATTAATTCTCAAGCTATTGAAACTCTGCATTGCAGACTTATATCATGCAGAATACCAGAAGTCATAGCATCTGTATCAACAAACATCAGATCGGTTAAGAGGTTCGTAGCATCGTAAAGAACATATGTTTTTAAAAACTTTTCGCATAAGTTAAGAGATCTCATCAGTATAAAATACGCATAAAATTTGTGTGAGTAGAATGTGAAGCTGTTAAAGCGTTGTTTCTTCGCCAGTTTTAATCATTTCTGCTGTCAGGTGGTCTACTCCAACGGCCTTAAAACAACTTTAATTATTTCACTGCCTTTCACAATTCGTCCATTATTGGCTCGTCATCATCTAATGAAGTTTCTGGGATATCAATTGCTTGCGAAGTTGCTATAGGACACCCTGCGGTAGATCAATGATAAACTCCCTCCATCAGTCGAGACGCTCATCGTGTGACTTCGAACGAAAGTTCCGTCCGATTTTTAAATGTTGCCGTTGATAGATACACTCCTACCGCACAATCTTTGTGTTTGTTGCAATGTCCGATATTCACATTTCAATGCAACAACTTCCAAATCGACAGCCATATCATTCCGTTAGACTTATTTTAATGGACAAATGGTACAACACGCACAAAAGAAAACATGGATATAACTTGGTAAAAAAGGTTTCAAAATTGTACAGAAGAGAAAAATCATTTATTTAGACATATAACTATAGAATTTAGATATAGACTTATAGAATAGGAGACGTAGCATAACTGTCGACAAGAAAGCAAGTGCAGAAAGAAGAACAAACTGCAATACAATAAATGACAATCATTGTTCCAGTACATAAAGAGGGATGGCGATAACTGTACTAATGACATTACTCTGCTGTGCATTACTTTGACAATGTATCAACAGATAACCGCCTAAAATCAGTAATAGTGGATCAAATTGGAGGAGTATATCAAAGCGTAATTTTTTCGTATTAATTACATCTTACGTTAGATATGCGTAGTACATTCTTAATTTACAAATTAATTTATTTCTACTGTTCTGGTATACTTGCATTAATACACAAGCAAGACGAGTATGAGATTAACACATCAGTATGTATCTCCCAAATAAAGAGTAAATGAAAAAATAGGATTAATCCAAAATATATAGAGAACAAACATAAATGCTGTAATTGCAGACAAGGTGAGAAGAGTGATAAACATGGCCAGAATAATAAATAGTGAAATAAGCAAAGACCTTAATATAGAGCCTTTAGAAGAATACATCGAAAGGATGCTCATTTGGAGTTAGTTACAATATATGGAAGAGACAAGACGTAGTTAGTAGTAGTAGTAGAAAGTTTGGAAAGCAGGGACATCAACCTAAATGAACCTGGGAAGAAGGTATTAGTGAAGTACATAGTGAATATATAACTCTATAATTACTCTAATAATTCATACTAACCTTGACTGCTTTAATCTAGCATATAAATTTGTTGAGGGATTGCATGTAAATTTGTGCTCTCTTGATAAACAAACATTCCTAAAATGATCACTAAAGTTTTCATATAAGTTTAATAATTCTTGTGAAGTGTTATCATATATTGCAATAACTTTACTACTGCTGATATTATAAACAACAAAAAACTGTGGTTCTGTTGTGTTGGCATCAGTTTGCTTAAGTGTTACAACATCTTCACTAGCATATTTTATTAATAGATGATTTTCATCTAAGAGCTGCATTTTCCACATTTTTAGTGAGTTAAAATTATCAAAATATTGATAAAATCTCCTTATTTCAGTTGGGTTACCTGTACATTCACTTATATGTACTGCCCTTTTATATAAAAATGTTAATAGTCTGTGTTTTAAAGAGTTGATACAGACATCTTTAAAGGCTGATTCTCTTGGATATACAGAAGAATAAAGATAATAATCATCTTCATAACAAAACCTTCCTATTTTTCGTATGTCAACAAACATTCCATCTAATATCTGGAATATATGAATCATTTGATGCTGCACAGAGAGTACAGCTACAGTATCCTTATATAAATATAATCCCTGATTATGTGATAGGAATATCTTATCTACTTTAAAATGTCTAGTATCACAGAGTTTTCCTAAATGTAAATCGACCAAATGTAATGTATAATCCTCTAGAGGAGACCTAAAATAACATTTAACATGAATAATTATATATCATAATAATAATGATATATATCATTCTACAATTTTAAAAATTTAATAGAATACCTCAATGCTGGTGTAACTGATTCATTGTTAGTATATATTTCATAAAAAGTTGGCCGCATCTCTTCAGGAATACAAGAAGCGGATCCGACTATTACATATCTTCCATCGTCACTAAATACGCTACATTCTCTATTTAGTTGTTCATTAGTTGTAATGTTGATAACATGCTTTAACTTAAATGAACCATCAACATTCTATGCAGAATCTATTTAACTAAAAATACATACCGAAAAGAATCTATAAAATATGTTCATTTTAATCTGATTTTGAATTTCTTTAGTTAATGTATGGGAATTCCCAATGTTTTGAAGTAAATCAGCAGCAGCTGCGGGACCCTGATAGTTGTACACTTCTAAAGAGGTTTGATCTGCTGAAAAAGCAATAAAGCATTTTCCATCTGGGCTAAATTTTCGTAAGAAGCAGGGTGGTTTTTCGACATTAATAACAGTAAAATTAGGTAGCACATTACGGTAAAATTGGCGAACTGAGTGAATTTGTGTTCCATGTTTTTTAGAACCATATTTCTCCCTGTTCCCTAAATGAATAACAATATTTTCAGGGTTTCTTTTTTTCGAACGGAATTCCATCTATCAAGTTTTCCTATACGAAAAAGCAATTAATTCAATTATAAAGTTGAAATATTATTAGTTGGTTATATAGTTGATATAAACTTTATTATATGTTAATATAAACATAGAATAAAAATATAAACAGTTTTATATGAGGGTTATTGTCATTATGTTCCTCCTCAAGAAAATATACTTTCAATTTTTCATCGGTAACAATTTTGAACATAACCATAGAGTTTCTCTAAGAATGTAACATAACCTGTATTATTCTATAAATATTTGTAAATCTACCATTGGAGAATCTACGTTACGACTAGTCCATAATTAAAAGTAAATTGATTTCTTAAGGTTATTTGATTACTATTAAATTTCTAGAAGTTTTATAAACGATATGAATTTATTGCCAAAATCCAAGGAAGAATTTAGTCAACAAGAATATTGGAACTTGTTTTTCAAAAAACGTGGGAATGAAGCATTTGAATGGTAAAATAATTACTAATTACTACAATTTCTCTATTATTGGTGTTTAATATTTAGGTATGGTGAATATCCAGAACTCTCGGGATATTTGCATAAATACCTTAAAAAACAAGATGATATATTAATTACTGGTTGTGGGAATTCTACCTTAGGTAAAGATTTATATGATATGGGTTGTAGGTATGTAAACATACATGCATTAAAACTTATAAAGCAATAATTCAATATATTCTTTATATATGCTTTAGTAAAGTGACCAATATTGACATATCAAAGGTGGTAATTAAACAAATGCTTTCTCAGCAAGATAAAGATAGGCCAGGTTTACAATATTTACAAATGGATGCTTTACAAACAACATTTGCTAATGACCAATTTAGTGCTGTAATTGATAAAGGTACTTTGGATGCCTTAATGCCCAATAATACAGATGAAACCATAAAAAATATAAATAAATATATATCAGAAATTCAGAGGTTGCTGCGATTAGGAGGTAGATATATTTGCATATCCTTATTGCAAGAGCATATTTTACATAAAATTTTGGACTATTTTCCATCTAATGGTTGGATGTTAAGAATTGTGAGATGTTTTGAACCTGAAATAAAATCTATTGAAAATGGTGAAAACTCTTTGCCAGTGTTTATGATTATTTGTACAAAGTTTACAGCTTTGCCTAGAAAGGTTTGTATTTTTTTATATCAATGGAATTGTTTGTCATATCTGATCTTTTTAACTGTTTATCTTATATTAAGATTTTAGAAATATGTTTAGGTTCAAATAATAAAATTGACAAATGTGAAACATGTAATGATGTCATCTCATCTATTACAAGCATTCAAAGAGCTGCATTCATATGTTCTTCATTGCGAAAATCATCAATTGAAAATGATGGTGAAATAAGTTTGGACTTATATGAACCTGGTGATCAATCTAATGTCAAATTCTCTGTGCATATTGTTGAAATACCATTTGTTGCAAAAAATGCACCTTATGCATGTTTTATTGTTCCACAAGGGAGGTAAAGTAAAGAAAATGTTACTTATATAGATTACTTTTATTAAAAATGTTATTGATAGAGAGACAGAATGGTTGTTTTCTACTAAAGCAGGTAGACAGAACTTAGCAGCTATGACAAACTATAATAGGTTAGCAATTGTCTCTATGCATAGAGGTAAAGTTTATGGTACATTGGATGAAGTAAAAAAAGAGCTGGAAGATATTGTTTGCAATCTAGCACCCAAAAAGTTGAAATCTCAAAAGGTCTCAAAAAGGTAACTATTATGGAGCAAAATATATTCTTTTTGTTTTCAGATAGCTTTTCTTTCATTAGGAGCTACACTTGGTAAAAGAAACATCAGGTATGAGGGTAAATCTACTTTCTCTGGTGAATATGTCATTGAAGATGTTGAACATGACAGTGGTGATATATATAGAAGATTATTTTATCTTAATGCTCAATTAGTGACTCAATCAGAAGCTAAATTAAAGCAAATAAAAAGTAAAGGAAAAAAATCAAAGTACATAGTTGATTTATTCAGATTGATGTGTCAGCATCACATGTTCATGAGCATTGGTGCTCATCTGGCATGTGCAATGAAACAAAATGCTAAAGTAACAGTTTTGGGTTTAGGTGGAGGTGGGTTGTGTTCTTTTCTTCACAAACTTCTTCCCCAAGCTTTTATTACTGGTGTGGATATTGACCCAGAAATGTTAAAAATAGCAACTGAATGGTTTGGCTTTAAAGAGGATGAAAAATTATCAGCTAAAATTCAAGATGGACTGGAGTACATATGTGATTTGGCTAAAAATGGTAATTACCTCACCATTCCAATTTTTTACCATTAGCAACCACCATTCAAATATTTTTAAATTATACTTTTATAGGAGAAAAAGTAGATGCTATACTTTGTGATGTTGATAACAAAAATTCTGAAATTGGTATGAGTTGTCCACCAAAAGAGTTCTTATCTCCAGATATTTTAAAAGCAGTATCTAATAGTCTTACAAACCAAGGTATAATTATGCATGAATGCTGTTCAATCAATATTAAAACTTTCATTTTAGGTCTTTTTGTTGTTAATGTAGTCCTCAGAGATAAATCTTTAAGACCATCTGTCATAAAAGATTTACAAAACCATTTTAGAAGTTTTGTTAGTTATAATACAACAGAAGATCTAAATGAAATATTTATTTGTGCTAACACAGGATCTGATTTTACTGGAAATATTAAAATAGCTATAGAAGCAATCAACAGTTTCTTTAGAAAAAATAATGTTAATGAAGTTGCAGAATTATCTGAATATATGGATCATCTGAAAATAAATTAAATAAAGATATATTTGTGCTCTTAAAACCTTTCCTGTATGCCATGTAAAAAGTTATATATTTTAAACTTAACCAACTTATGTAAATATAAACAACAAAAATATAACTAACATAAATATAAAACACTGATAATGTTAGTATATATAATGTTTATAAAATAAACAAATTAACCAGAGGTAATTAAATTATTATTCAGTTTTTGATGGAGCAATGTGGTTTTGATTTTTTCATATTCATTATTATTATCGATGCATGATATGAACATGACATAAAGGTAAACATTCCCATTAAATAAAATATTCTTCAATTAAATTAATTAAGTTCAATTCCAACCTTCATAGAGTGAACACGTGTTTTTAACGCGCTCCAAGCTCTAGGAAAATACCATTCTTAACAAAAAATTTGCGTTTTGTTATGATGCTTTAAGTGACGATCTAGAGACGTATAACAGATGCCCGTTTTACGGTGTACCTAAAGCCTAGTGAATACACGTTTACGTAAAACAATTCAAAGGCCTCCGAATATTTTTTATTAAATCACTTCTATACACAGTCTAGATAGCAATATTTTAATTTTTCTTAAACATTATTTTGAACAAAAACCAGTGTAAAAAGAGTACGTTAGTAAAAAATAAAAAAAAGGTGGGTGAAATAAAAATGTTTCTTTTGGAAATAACTACATAGACAATAAACAGACAAATTAAAGATGACGACCCATACTGTATCATTCCAACCACCTACACATTGTGGTACAGGTGGACAGTCGTCCATTACACATAGCACTCAAACAGAATGAACTATTGTAATAAAGACAAAGCGATTCGGGAACCCAGATGAACAGATCGCCCGAAAACAAATCTGTATAAGTGACTTATTGGTTACAAAAACCAATTTCTCGGCGGCTTTTCGGAATAAATCGAAACCAATATACAACTAAGCCCGCAAAAAGTCGCCACCAAGCGACCACCAATAACGGTTAACATCACTAAATTGGAAAGCATAATGACTAAACTAACGGAATAAAATAGTATAATGTTTAGTTTACTCACGACCATCGTCACCAAACTTGCCTAATAGTTAAAAAATAACATACAAAATCGCCATCTGGAATGCTAATGACCACTAACAACATGCCAAGGAACTAAAAATGTTCCTAAGTAAACAAACATTGATATTATTATGATTTCCGAGACACATTCCACAGATAAAAATTATCTGAAAATTACTAAATATAAGTTTTATCATATAAAACACCCAGATGAAAAAGCACAATGAGGTACAGCCATAATCGATTATTGCGATAATTGCCACCTAAACATAATAACAAATTCCGAGCCTTCTTTAGTACGCTAGATAATAATTTTATTACTGGAGGAGATTACAATACCAAACATGTTATGTGGGCATCAAAAATAATAACCTCAAAAGGTAGGGAGCTGCTGAAAGCTATGAAGACCGATAATTTACAATATATCTGGAGAACCAACATATTAGCAATTAAACTTAAAAGACTTCTGCATCACAAAAAATATTGTTAGAAAAGTGTCGGGCAGAATTATGTTTCGATCTGTCTTCTGATCATTCACCAATAACAACAGTTTCTTCAAAAATTATTTTCAAAGATAAACCTTCTTGTCTGTTTAATTATAGAACTAACTGATTGCTATTTAGAGAAAAATATACAAATTTCGCGACTCTTAACAATGAACCATTTCCAAAAAACATATACACAAAATATACAATTCAGGAAAAAATTGCAGAAAAAAGAAAATTTCGAAAGAAATGGCAACGACTAAGAACTGAAGAAAATAAAATTTAATAAAGCAATAAAAGAGCTGAAAGAGTTGATTCAAAATGAACAAAACCAAGGCATTCAGGATTACTTAGAAAATTGACATCAACTGACACTACAGATTATTGATTGTAGAAGGCAACACGAAAATTTAAAAGACCCCAGCAGCATAACCCTCCTATTAAAATAAATGAAAAGAATAGAAGCTTGGGGCTAGAAGCAATAAAGAAAAGGCCGACATCTCAAAATATTTAAAAAATGTCTTTAAACCCTTCCCGTCTGAGCTATCTAAAGATGATGAAAATAAAATTACTTGCTCCCTAATTTAGCCATTTCATAAAATTTACCAAAATTTCAAATATATTTACCACATAGAAGATTCACTGTCAAACAAGTTCAACAAATAATAATCCGAGAGATTAATTGTAAAAAAGCTCCTGGATATGATCTAATAACCGGAAAAATATTATAGGAACTATCAGCGAAGGGGGTAAAAATATTAACATTCATATTCAATGCTATATTACGAATAAATTATTTTCCTAACCAGTATTAAAGCCAACGAAACAAAATCCAGTCATACAACTTTTACTCTATGTAGAAGAACATGTCCACCACCACCAGTTTATGTCAATTACCGCAAACAGAGGATGCTAAATATCTTGGTATGTACCTAGATCGACACACAACTTGCAAGAAGCACATGATCGCCAAACGGAAACAACTTACTCTTAAACTCTATCAAATGTATTGGCTTATCGGGCGCAAAACCAAGGTATAATTAGATAACAAGATATTACTCTATAAATCTATACTCAGCATATTTGGTCATATGGAATCCAACTATGGGGAACCGCTAGCAAGTCTAATATCTTTGATCAATCAAACAACGGTTTCAAAATAAAATGTGTGCGATTTTCTATGCTCCGTACTATGTTTCAAATGACTACTCCAGAACTAATAACGAGTGTAACTCAACATGTGTGTGTGAAGTACTTGGAAAAAGTGTCAGTGCATCCCAATATACTCGCTAATCAGCTAAATATGCGAAGTGACAGTGAAGTGCGTAGACTAAAACGTTTAACATCCGATCTGATTATTGGACATAGATAGAATTTAGAATAATAATAATAATATCTATATATATATATATAAATTTGATTGAATGGATTTCTTCGCCATGTTATTAAATAAAAAGGTACTTATCAAAATACCTCGTATAAGATCTAAAAACGTGTATTAATGAGACATTACATTCAAGAGATACACAAACAAAAGATTTTAGTTAATGATTTATATTCTCATTAGATGTGTTGCCTATTTTCGATTTGGCTTAAATAGTTTCACTGAAAGATGAAATATACCTACTGTAATAAAAGATCTCGGACATACTACATTTATAGTTTACTAACAGACAGGTTTCGTCAGAATATTAAAATTATTTACTGTGTTGTTAATATACCGATAAGACTGGATCATTTCGGTAGACTCATTAGTATCTATACTAATTGGAATGTTTTCAATGGCAAAAGGCAAGTCTAATAAAACTAAACGATTATCATTCTCTTTTTTAAAAAATCTTGTTTTCGTTTGACCTTGCACAGACATGGGTACGGAATAAAGTTCATATAGCACGCATTCGTTTTGTTTATATAAAATTCTAAAATTTAAATTAAAAGTGTGCTATGGATAAGCTGTTGAAAGGCATAATGCAGTATCGTGCTACTGTACGTGACACAATGGTGCAGCAGTTTCTAAAAGTAAAAGATAATCCTACGGTAAGGAAATGTTTAATTATTGCAATTTAAATAAAATCAGGTCATGTTGATAAACACGGCGCATGTGTAGCTTTATTAAGAATTAATGTCATTGTGATTTTGTCAATTTAATATATTGTTAAAAAATCTTAAATTATATAATAAAAAATAGGTAATTTAATTAAGATAATGGCTTAATTATGATCAGGCTTTATAGATTAAAAAGCAAATGTTTCTTCTCAGCAATTTTTATATATTTAATATGTTTTAAATAATATATCTCAATTAATATAGTTTGCACATTCTTAATATTGAAATATCATATTAATGATATGTTAACACAATTTTAGCCCAAAGCTGTTTTCTTCACCTGCATAGACAGTCGAATGATTCCAACGCGGTTCACCCAAACAAATGTGGGTGATATGTTTATAGGTAACTAAGATATGAATTAGTTATAAAGTTGTTCAAAGTAGATAAAGGTTACTTATAGTACAAACAAAATATGTTTAATCTTATTTCTGATATAATTGAACGATTTTATATTTGAAGCAGGATAAATTTTAATTTGTATAAGGTCCTATTCTTCAAAATATGTAACAATTGTGATACTACTTCATAATGTTTAAGTCTTATTAACTTTGCATTTCCATATTAATTATTGTTATAATGTTTAAGTTAGAAATGCCGGAAATATGGTGCCTCACTCTCAGTTTTTTCCCGATGAGCAACACTCTAATGAACCAGCGGCTTTGGAATTGGGATGCGTGGTAAATGATATTCGACACATCATTGTATGCGGACATAGTGATTGTAAAGCTATTAATTTACTCTATAAGCTCAGAGATCCAGAATTTGCATCTAAGGTAAACGAGGTTATATGTAGAATTTCAAAAATCATAATTAATAACATATTTTAGGACAATAGGAGGTTATCACCCTTAAGATCTTGGATGTGCGCACATGCTCAAACCAGCATAGAAAAGTTCGAAGATTTATTAGCCGATGATTTTAATAAACCTCTATTATTTCAAGGAGAAACACCACTTAGAAAATTTGCAGCCTATATAGATCCTGAAAAGAAATTTAATATTGAAGATCGTTTATCTCAAATAAATACATTACAGCAATTACAAAATATCGCGAGTTACGGTTTCTTAAAGAAAAAACTCGAAAATCACCAATTACATATTCACGCTTTGTGGTTTGACATTTACACTGGAGAAATATACTATTTCAGTAGGAGGCACAAACGATTTGTGATTATTGATGAAGAACATTTTGACAAATTATTTAAAGAAGTTATAGTTTATTATTCCTAAATTAAAATAGAAATTGATAAATACTGACCAAAGAAATTCATTGTTACAAAGTATTTATTGCGTCATAGTGTAGGTATAGAGCATAATTTAATGTCTGCCATTTTTTTACATTTGTTAGATTTAAAGTAAGCATTCTGTTAGATCTTATAGAATTCCTATATATAAAATTAAATATACATTTGTATATTTTATAATTTATTAAAATAAATATATACATTTTAACATATAACAGTAGAATGTTTAAATACAATAACAATATGTTCACCTACAAATTATACAGATTTTGGCACTAAAAATAACTATTAGATAATCATTATAAAGAGTGCTATATTCAATTTTGTAAAAAATGTACCAATTATTCTTTGTACTAGACATTTTTCAAAATGTTCATAATTTCTCAAAATAAATTTCATATATTTTTTTAATAAAGCAATGGGTTTGATATTTACATCAGCATACTTATTCAATTTACATTGCAAAATACCAAGACATTCTAATAATTAAACAACCAAGTATGTTATAATAAAGCAACAATATATAACAAAATGTGCAGCAATACCTCTTTTAAAAGCACCAACTTTTATATTTTTTTGCTTTTGTCTCTTTAATATTCAAAAAGACAAATAATATGAGAACATAGAAAGGGCTCTTAAAGAATTTGTAATAATGACAAAACATATAGACTTAACGGGTCATAGATGAATTAGAGACTTTTTCTAATTTTTCGAAATGTTTTCTTGCATTCCTTATATTCATAAGAGTTACTTCAGATGAAATTTGTGGATCTGACATGCATACCATTACATATGTATTACTAGTAAACAAATCAATATAAGCTGCAAATAGAGAATTCTTAACTTCCATACTTTGAAACTGTGCAGCTAGTTTGGAACAAGATAACTTAAATTGTTTAATTATATTCGAGACCTTCTCAAATCTATGGACATCTCTGTGTTCTTTCCTTTGACAGTGGGATATCACCAAAAAAGTTGCCCTTTCAAACAATAAAACCTCATCTGCATCAACTATATCAGCAAACTGCTGCAACCTAGTTTCTAATTCCTTAACATTAGGTATTAACATATATACAATACTTGACCATGCACGATATAAAGTTTCATCCCAAATGGATGTTCTAAAACATGTACAATCTAAAGGTTTTGACAGTCTAATAAGATCGGCTTCTCTTTCCTTAAAAATAATATCTCTTTGATCATCAGCTACTAAATCCATCTTGTGTATTAAACAAAAT
This sequence comes from Rhynchophorus ferrugineus, assembly GCF_030347505.1. Lineage (NCBI taxonomy): Eukaryota > Metazoa > Arthropoda > Insecta > Coleoptera > Curculionidae > Rhynchophorus > Rhynchophorus ferrugineus. Next base: position 23,669,760 of record NW_027472588.1, on the reverse strand, counting down.
ATTTTAGCTTCTCTAGAGTTTTGTAAAATAGCTTCTAAACATGACTGATAATAATGCATATCTTTCTCCAATTCTCTACTTTCTACATCAAACACATAAATTAACACTTCTACATTTTTAAAAATGTTATCTCTTTGAGAAGCAAAATAATTTTCCATGAATGCTTCTTGTCCACCACAATCCCAAAGATTTAGTACCAGGTTTCCGAGAAATCGGACATGTGAATGTTCAACATCAACTAAAAAATTATATTTATATCATAATTTACAATCATTTCAAATATAAGCTATATTCAATAATGTAAAAAATATTAGTTCTTTTGAAAAACTTGAACTTTTCCAGTTTCAATAAAATAAATTTGTATACTCATATTCATAACATTGCACATTCGTTCATAACATATTCACATTTTGAAACATACTTGTAGCCCCCAGCCTGCGGGTATCTCTTGCAATATAATTTGCAAATATAATAGATCTCATACTAGTCTTTCCAGATCCACTTTTTCCCATAAGTAATACCTATAAAAATACGAGTTGTCTTCATTGTTAAACATAATAGGTTTTAACTGAATGTAACATTAAGTAATAATTACCTTCTTCTTCATATTTATAACTTAAATTATATGAAAAAATAGTATCAAATTGTGGAATGAATTTCAATAAACAACGAACAGGTTATAATACTATCTTGACATATAATCAAATAGAAATTTTTTTGGACTAATATGTATTTAATGAAAAACTACTATGTTTTGGTCAGGTAGGTGAAATTTCCTCTACCTTTCTAAACAAGCGTTAGACGGAAAAAGATATATATTATATGTAATATGTAATATATTAATATTGGATAGTCAAATGTGTTTGTTTTGTGTGTTGCCAATATAAAACATATAACTGTTTAAAGTTACCGAAATCAAAGAAAATCCCTAGCGTAGGATTTCATGTGAAATTAGCTACGAAGTACGTAACTTCTATATTTCTATATTATTATTGCATTTTATACGTATAGAACAAGAAGAGTATGAGACTACATAATCAGTTGTACGTCGTTAATATTTACAGTAAAATGAAAACTGCTATAATATCAAAATGGTAGTCATTCCGAGTAGTTTTGGATTTTTAAACTAATTGTTTTGTACATATCCCTTATTAAATGTTCTTATTTTGACTTCTTTCAGTTTATTTAAGTGCTGACTTCTGTTTTCAGTATCGTTCAGTTTAGTGCCTCTTATTTTCCAGTAAGTATGATAATGACGCATTGTACCGGCCCGCCCATATAAATAGAATTTATGTGAAATGTATATGTACCTGACTATAAATATGCTGCTAAAATTCTGTTTGTGAAGTGAATGCGTAATTTTAAAATTTCCTTTTCCAGAAAAAAATGTCTTCTGATGATGAAAAGCCTCCTGCACCTCCTGTTCGATTAACATCAAACAGGGGTACAGATTTTGTAAATCCAATATCAGTGGATAGGCCACTTCCTAAGGAACCCGAAGATGCCGATAGGAAGAAAAAAAATCTTAAAGCCAAAAAGACATCTACACTATCAAAATATTCTTCTGATAAACCAAATATTTCTTATCCAACAAATTTTGAGCATACCGTACATGTTGGTTTTGATCCAATTTCCGGAGAATTTACTGTAAGTATTTCACATAACATATAAAATAGTAAAGTTAATATTTTTGTTTAGTAGAGTAGGTGCTTGTTATTATTTTCGGTTTAACATCAGTAATAATATGATTTAATTTTGTTACAAGCTGCCTTTGAAAGTAAGTAATATGAGAAAATGGTATTGGAATTTTTGTTTAGTTGCATTCAGATTAGAATATTTACAGTTTATTTTCATTTTAATGTAGGTGTTTGGTAATGGAACTGTTGCATGATGTTTTTTTTTTAATTAAATCAATTCACACTTCTATATACTCTCAAATATCTTTATTCACATTTATTGTTTGATGGGCTCATTAGAAAGTTAGCAAGTGATAATACTTTATCATTTATCAAAGGATGTAGTTATGACTCAAGTAGTTAATAATTTTATGCTTTAAATGACATCATAAAATTACTTTTATAAATAAAACACTTAATTTAATATTTAGTAAAATTTCATTAACAGAATTTTACATATACATCAACATTTAGTTTAGTTTTTATTAGAGACTTACAAAAATATATTGCAGAATATTATTAATAACAATACCTGAGCTTTTGATCCAATTTTAGCAGTATTAGCCGTGATGACGTTTGTTTATTGCTATTAATACTAATTCATTATGCAGTAATTATATATTCTCAGCACACACAACTCCACAAATCGGGAAGGGCCGGATGTGTAGTTCAAAAATATCAGCTGTTATGAAAATAATATAAGCCTTCAGAATATTAAGTTTTTAAATTCAGAATATTAAATTTCAGGCCTATAGAGGTTATTTACATTAATCTCATATAAGTATCATCTATTGTGATATTTATTTGACTTAATTTTACAATTTCTGGAAATGGTGGATTTATTTTATGCATTTGGTGTATTTCAGTTTTAACCTAATGTAATTAAGAAAATGTTATTTAATACTGCAGGGATTTGAAGTAGACAGCTTAACATTTTTGGATGGTCTTGTTTTCTTAATTTTAGGTCTGGTCTTATGTGTTAAAACAAATAATTATGGTAATTTAATTAAAAATTTTAATTTAAAAAATACACTCGTTACGGGATGCGATCAACAAGTAATCTTTCCTTATTACTTGACATTCACCTAATATGACAAAAAATATTGATTTAATTGCATATAAAATTATATTTCCTGACATTTTATAGTGGTCATAAGCAAATTTATTTTCTTTGGATTAATTTAAGCTGTATTTTAAGGTCAATATAAATAAGGTATTTTTTGTCCATACCCTCGTACATTGTTTATGTGTTTTAATCATGATTGGAAAGTAGTAAAAAAATTCTACATTTTAAAAGTGTGAATGTATCTTAATTTAGATTATTTCCTTTTTAAAGTACATTGGTGTTTTTGTTATAGGGGATGCCAGAAGCCTGGTCAAGATTGTTGATGAACTCAAATATCAGCAAACAAGAACAGAAAAATAACCCACAAGCTGTTCTAGATGTATTGAATTGGTATGACAATAGTTCCAAAGAACCGCCTAACACTAAATACATGACAAAGGCTACCCCCACTACTCATTCTGGTAAGTTTTTAAATTAAGATTCATTCTTTTATTTATAGAGTGTAGACAACTTTTTATTATTATCATTCTTCTACTTATGCAAATCACTTTTATTGATTATATAGACTGCAAATCTTTTAGGTTTTTCTACTAAATGTATGGTTTTTCTTTGTAAGACATTTTGTAGTGTATGTAAGTTGTAAAGCTTAGTCTACTTTTACTATGTTTACAGTTTTGAACTTTTGCCATTTGATTCATTTGATTTTAAGACCATTATACAATATAAATGTGCTTTAATTTTGCATGATATGTAAGTAATTACACATTTTAATTAGTTACATTTTTGTAGTTGTTTATTTGAATCGTGGATACTAATTTGAGAAAACTATTAAAAAATGACGTTTTCAAACTAACATTATAAAAAATAATAACAGTAGTTAGCATAGAATAAAAACCAAATCGCGGGTCTGTAGATAAGATTTTCGCATTCTGCCAGTTTATAGAGTAACATTAGACGTGGAAAACGTTTGATTGTCGTTTTTATTGATTTTTCGTGTTGCTTTCCACCGGATATACTGATTCTCACTTTAGAAACTGAACATGGTCCCCTAAAAAATATTAAACTATTATTGCTTCTTTGAGCATCTTATGATGATCCCATTAGCTACGTAGGAGTGTGAAATTGTCAAATTTATTTGAAATCCGAGTCGGCGTTTGCTAAGGAGATGTCTCTTTATTACTTGTCAACATATTGATGGACGCAACTATGTGAAGAGTCTTTAAAAATAGACATAAAAATAGGCGTTATTCATGGTGCTACAAACTTCTTGACTGATGTGATGTGATGTAGCGTACATTTATTGTTACAATTGTTAAGGCATTCTTCGTGATATAGTTCGATTTATATATGAACGAACAAAACGAACATCGTTCATATTGCAGAGCTCTATGGCCTGAGAATGAGTGAAGGAAATACTAAAGCATTGCCAACTGACGGATCGCTCGCTATTGCAAAGCTCAAAAAAATCCAGTTAGAGTAAGTGCAGTGGTTTAAGTATTTAGGATCAGTAACACTGGAGAAGAAAGTTACGTCTACTGCTGAAGTAATAAGCTGAGTCATCCAAGCCGCAAGAACTTTTGTGTTTTTAAAACAATATTGTATGTGAAAGAGAAAAGATCACATTCAATAATAAAATTCCCCTTATCTTGCTAATATTTTTGTATGGCTCTGAGACTTGGACACTATTACAGTCTGGCAATTGTATTCTACGTACTTTTCTTTGGAATCAAATTAACGCATAGTTGACGACCAACTCAGAGATGTAGATAATAATTTGGATATGTCTATCAAGTGAAAGGTGAACGTGAACACAGAGTTCTGTGACGAAATCGAGCTTTTGGATGAAAGATGCACCACGAGCAGCTCCAAAAATATATGGGTCAAGACCATAGGAGATTTGAAAACTAGGAGACCCAGCATTGTCTGATACCAGATGATGTTTGTGGCCTATAGCCAACTGTAGTGAGCTTCTGTGAAAAAATCATTCGACATTAACAGCAGCTTATTGTGTAGGAATTAGACACTCTTAAGGTCGGCTATAGATTAATGATGAATTAAGATAATATCAAAATGTCTTTATATCATGTTTTTTCTTTCTGATATTTGTAAAGTATATAATTCTTATCAAGTTTTTCGTTTTATAAGTGAGATTGAGCATGATAATTTAATCATAGAAATGAATGATAACTTAATCATAGAAAAGTACATTAAATATATTAAATGTATTAGTATGGCCTGAAAGTACTTTATACATTATTATTATAATTTATTTTTGTGAAAACAGATTTTTTTATACATAATAAAGATATTATAATTTTTTATAGGCTCATCATTAAGTCATGTATCAAGTTCAAGCCCAAGTAGTACAACTCCAACTGACCTTGATGGTGCTCCACATTCGTACCATAGTCCAGTACATGCACCAAGTTCAGAAATTGAGGATGAGGCCCCACCTCCACCAATAGTAAGCAGGCCTGAGCGCACCAAAAGCATCGTAAGATATTAGAATAGATTATTTTAGATATTCAATAACTTGAAATAGTCTTTTTTGTCCAATTTTTTAATAAGTTGTGACACATTCTTTGATTCTTTTGCAGTATACTAAGCCGATTGAAGATGAAAAACCGGCTAATGCAAATTCAACTTCAGTATGTCATAGTCCTTCGCATGCCAATACTACCGGTACGCCATCGGCTACGTCAAATTCAAATAGTGCGGGAGGCGCTCCCACAGTATTGGATAGAAACAAGGTTTATCACTTTATTATGTTGTAAGTTCTTTTCATAATACATCTATTTATATAGAACCCTCCTGGTCCAGAGATGTCTAGGGCTGCGTCAGAAAAGAGGAAAAAGAAAATGAGTGATGAAGAAATTTTAGAAAAATTAAGAAGCATTGTATCGGTGGGCGATCCGAATAGGAAATACACAAAATTGGACAAAATCGGACAAGGGTTTGTTGTAGTTAATTCTAGCAAACATACAAGAGAGCAAGGAATATATATTTTAGGGCGTCAGGAACTGTTTATACAGCTATGGAGAGCAGCACAGGCATGGAAGTTGCTATCAAACAAATGAATTTATCACAACAACCCAAGAAAGAACTGATTATTAATGAGATTCTAGTAATGAGAGAAAATAAACATAGTAACGTCGTTAACTACTTAGATAGTTACTTAGTTAATGAGGTAAATATTTTTATAAAAGCGTTGGTTGTATCTAATTATTATTCCAAGTAGTTCTAAAAGTGTATTATTATAGGAATTGTGGGTTGTGATGGAGTATCTACCAGGTGGGTCCTTAACTGATGTTGTGACAGAAACTTGTATGGATGAAGGACAAATAGCGGCAGTTTGCCGAGAAGTTTTACAGGCTTTAGACTTCTTACACTCCAATCAAGTCATCCACAGAGATATTAAGTCTGATAATATTTTGTTGGGATTAGATGGTTCAGTTAAGTTAAGTAAGTATCATATTTTATAACTTTAATTGCTTTATTATATATAATATGCTTATATAGCGGATTTCGGGTTTTGTGCTCAAATAAGTCCAGAACAATCAAAAAGAACAACCATGGTAGGAACACCTTACTGGATGGCTCCAGAAGTAGTTACTCGAAAACAGTATGGGCCGAAGGTTGGTATGATTCTTAAATATTTACTTTAATTATATAACTTTTATTCATTAGTTATTTTTTAGAAATTTTATTTCTTTAAAATGTTTGTTTTCTTGCAAAATTATACCGGTGCTTTATTTTTTAGGTTGACGTATGGTCATTAGGTATTATGGCTATTGAAATGATTGAAGGTGAACCGCCATATTTAAACGAGAACCCACTTAGAGCACTTTATCTAATTGCTACTAATGGAAAGCCTGACATAAAAGATAAAGAAAAATTATCGGACCCTTTCCAGGACTTTTTAGACCAATGTTTGGCAGTAGAAGTTGACAAAAGAGCTTCAGCTCGAGATCTCTTAAAGGTATGCATGTTGATAATCTTCACTTTTTAAGTTTTAATATTCGAAATCAAATAAATAGTTTAATGGAATGAGTTAAATAATATATTAATCCGGTATGTTATATTTTTTAGCATCCATTTTTAAAATTGGCCCGGCCTTTAGCCAGTTTAACACCCTTAATTTTAGCTGCTAAAGATGCAGCTAAACAACACTAGCGTTAAATGCATCAGCTCATTTAGGGCTGATAATATTACAGACTATGCTCTATTTTACTAGGAATGCATACATTTACAGAATTACCAAAAATGTTAAGGTTTGAATTATTTCATCTCATCATTTGTTAGTTTTAATATCATGTATTTTTGATCGGTAGTTCATTATTTTATTAGTTGACATTTAATTTGCTTTATGACGCATAAATCGAATATTTGGATAAATAAACAGAAATTAATAAAATTTGAATACAGCATTGTTAATGTTACAAAAAGCTTTTAAGCAAATAAAATTGTATGCTGTTTTACGTGCCCTTATTCTTAATTTCTTTTATATCCAAATCTTCGGTTTGTTGGAATATATAAAACCTCCATCATAAAAAAGTTAGTTCTGCAGTTCTAGTAAGATAGTTGAGCGTTTTTTTTTAAGGATGTAAGCATTTATTAGAGAGCTGTATGTAAAATCGAAATCAGACTGTGCCTAATTTCACAATAATATGTGCGCATTTTAAGATGGTAGATGGTAAAAAAAAGTCTTAATGTAAATATTATGGCAAATATTATTTCCCTTTTATATCATCTCAATGATGCTGCAATTAATTAATAAAAATATATTACAAAACAGACTTTTATCTCATCCTGTAAAATCTAGCATGCCGTTCTATTTGTTTTTGTATCGTTTTGTTTGCTCAAGACGCCACACTGTCAACTAATTGACAAAATTTTATGTGTTAGTTGACAAAATTGAAATATATATTCGTCATATATTTACATTTTAGTTGCATCAGATGTGTTTACCGAAAAAATAAACAGTTTCATAAAAAATATAATCTAATTTAATGTAAACCATCTGTTGCTGTACCAAGCATATTTGCATATTAGGTTGCTTAGTTTTTCTCAACTAAATGGTGGCTCTTGCTTTGGGATTTGAAATTTTATAACTATTTTCATAGGTAGCTCAAAATTCAATGTGATACACACCCAACTAAAACTAGAATAGATTAACTTCATTTGCTTGAACTTATATTGCTTTAACACGGGCGGAAGTACCATTCATTTATCTTTATCTTACTTTTTTTCTAATTTATACTTGTGGCTAATAATATTCTTAATTTCAAATGTTTAAAACATGTTTAATTTAAAACGTTGTATTCATAAGGTACTAAAATAACATGAATCACTATATTAGTGATGCGTTTTTAATTATTGTAAATGATATAGCTCTTATTATATAAAAATATATTAACAAACAATATCAATAAAAATATATAGATAACTTAGCAGATGCAATATTTTTGTGTATTGTATATGTTAAGTTCTATATTAATTTAGCAATAGTAATTTTGTTTTAAGAGATTCTATATTTTACGGAATATATATCTGTTAAAAATTATGTTGGTAATTTATATATGGTATTTTTTTGCCAAGTGTCACCATTGCTTATATTTTGACTTATTTATTATCACAATTGGGGCTTTGTTATGAAATTGAATTTCTCTATAAACTCAATTCGCATTTATTACTTTTACAACTATAAATCGACTGATTGCCTCAATTCTTGGTAAAGGTTTTATGCTACGTTCTTATGTCCATTTATTTTATTATATATTACAATTTAGAATTTTTACTGCAATGATGCGGAAAAATTATTATACCTATTTAAAAACCCGGATATTTCGTGTTCCAATTAGCACCGATTGTATTTAGTGCCATTTTTCGATTAAGCGTTATTCAGAGTAAGTTTTTAAGCATTTTTTGAACTGATTTATTTTTCAATTTATTGTAAATACTTGTTGTGAGCTTTATTAGATGTAAAAACTTGTTTGTATATTTATTTTTATTATATTTAGCCATATCATATGTTTCCTTTTCTAAGTATATATATTTTGTAATAAAAACTAGAATATTGTATACTTATATAAAAATGAATATGTCGAAAAAGATGTCTATCTGTATGAATGAAATTGTTTACTGAGACTAGTTAATAGTATTTTTGCACTAGTATTTATGACAAATTGTGATTGAGTAGACATACTATTGTTGCCAACAGAAATAGTGTGTGGTATTAAATTCTTTTTTAATATTGATTAGTGTGTTTTAATGACAATCTTTTCTAAATTACACAAAGTATTGATCTAAAATTGTCTATATTAAGATAAATAACCTGATGAACAAATTGTGTAAAAACAGACCAGGAAAACAACAGAATAGAAAACAAGTTTTAGCAGTCAGGCGAAATTGATACAAATATAAGATCAAGCTAAGAAAATGTAGGAGTAATCACACATCTGCTCATAAAGTATCGAGGAGTAATTATCTACTAAAAATCATTACATCTAACCATTTGTATATCTTAATATTAATATATACAATTAGGTTTGAAATAATAAAAACACAAGTGTTTGACACTGAGCACTTAAAAACAGTTATAAAGAAATTAGATCACAGAAACGCGATGCCGCATATTCAGACCAAAATCTGAGAAAAGTTTGTGCTATACCACGCTACTTTAAGGCCACTAAGGTAATTCCAGTCGAACAATGTCATGATGTAAATGTACATAGCATTAAAAATCTAGAAAATATCATAATTAAGTGTATGCTATATCACGTGTAAAATGAGTGACTACAATGTTTTTTTTTCTTTTCTTTGGCCTGAAACCAGGAAGGGGAATCCTGTTACCCGCAGTAATAAGCGAGTTGGACTGGTTATGTGCCGTATAGAACAACTGATCAAACCAGCATCTTGTACAGGAGAGATTTTATTGAGAGAAATCCTGCTGGTCCGGTTGATAAGTGGGAACAGCAAATTAACAATACCTTGACCTTTATGGAGGGACCTGTGAATCTGGGAATTCCACCTAAACTCTTGAGAATGAACGGAGTTGGCCTTCTTAATGATTTCGTCGTTTTTAGCAGCGTTTATATTTGTAGCAGGAGGGAGGCGTTCCATTTGGGCCTCATAGGTTTTAGCGAGGAGCTCAGTCTTTTCGTGGTCGGTGACTGCGAAAGTTCCTGTCTCCGCTGACTTTAGGGAAGGGCTTTTAGAGAGTCGCCAGAAAGTTGGGATCCAGCCTTTGGTCCGCTAGAAACGAGTTCCATTTGTCGGATTGCCAAGCTTTAACGGTTTCCTTCACTTTTCGTTTTACCCTGTTGGCCTCCCTTTTGTCTGTCGAATTGAGGGTGGCACGATCTCTACGATAGAGACGATTTTTGAGTCGGATCTGTGACTCGATGCTTTCAGGAACTGGCTCACTTTGAGAGTTTGAATAAGATAGAACTTTGAATGATGAATTCTCATAGGCGGACTGGATGTCTGTATTTAGATTCGACACAGCACGCTCGAGTTGGTCAGGTTGATACATTTTCGGGATTGGACCGGATTCCAGGAGAATTTCCTGATATTTCTTCCAGTCGGTTTTCTTCCTGACTTTAAAGCGGGGAATTTCGATTGCACAGCAGTCCCCGAGAGTTAATATAATGGGACGATGGTCCGAATGTAAAGCGTGGAGAACTTGTACATCAGAAGGACGATTGATGTTCTGGAGAATGAAAAAGTCTAAAATGCGTGGAGTACTCCGTTGTCCAATAGCGGGGTGATGGATAGGCTCATCCGGCAGGGCGAGACCGAGCCTAAGTTTGCGCTGAGTGCTACGATATCAATGCATGCTCGATTTGCGCGCTTGCAATCCCACGTGGGATGGTGAGCATTGAAGTCTCCACTGATTATTTTTGAGGTTGGGCGGTCGAAGAGCGTTTTGAAGGCAGACGAGTCATGCGTGGAGCATTTCTTGTACAAGGAGGTGATCACGATTGGACGATCTTGAGTATCCACCTGGATAGAAGTGGATTCGATGTTTGGTGACGATACAATTGAAGGCAGAAGGTTGTGTTTTATTCCTTTTTTGACTAGGATAGCAGTTCCGCCATTGCAAGCTGGGACACGGTCATTCCTGTAAAACGTAGTTTAGAAGGGAAAAACGATGAGATGGTTTTAGGAGAGTCTCCTGGATAAGTGCTATATCGATGTCGGAAAACGAAAGAACGAGTTACAGTTCCACTTTTTTATCGCGTAGGTTGTTGGCAATCCACATGGTTTTTATAGCACTTTGGAAGCAGCCATTTCGACGAGTAAGCAACTGCTGAAAGCTAGACGGGAAAGGGGTCGCCGCTTAGGCGGCTACATTGGGAAGGAATTGTTGGGATTGGATGAATTGCAGGATGCTGAGCATCTGCTGCGGTGCAGTGTTGCTAGAGGCTTGTCTAGATTGAATTGGTCTCAGATTCCTGGGGGCAGGTCGGCAGCTACAGCCTGTGACTTTACAATATATAAGGTGTCAAGCGCACGGGGACACAAGTAATGTCACAAATCCTTTGGATACGTAAAATATACATAAAACTATAAACTGTGCGCAACGATTAGGTTAAATGCTCCAATTGCAACGGCAATTAGCTAGCAGATTACAAGGGTTGCTCGTCGTACGAGAAAAAGAAGCAAACAGCAAAGAAAACAGCCCGTACCATCCAGCTTACTTAATAACAAATGGTTGACAAAAGTCTTGTACAAAATGTGCAAACAATATGCACTTATTGAACCAGCCAGATAATAGAGCGATAATAAATTGAGGCATTGCTGTAAAAACAAAAACATTTACAAAGACTTTCAACAAGCAATTTGTCTAACTATAGAAGTTCATGGACCACTATCAATGTTTCCTATATACTGTCAACTTAAATATAGCAAGGCCAAATATATCGTAACATTTTTAACACATTAATAAGTTATCGATTAGTTGTGTCAAAGTAATGAAAACAGAAAATCGATAACAATTGGCGAACCAACATATTGGCAAACAGAACAAACGCCAACACTACATATATTTCTATAACGAAACATATTGATACAAAAAAGTATAGACCAGAATAAGCTTTGACATCTTGTCTGATCATTCACAGTAACAGTCGTTTCAGAAATTACCACAAGAGATAAATCCTCTTCTTCGTACAGAGAGATGTTATATAAAATAACTTCTCTAAATTTCACTTTAACTGAAAAATATAGAAAAACAGCAATAAATATAACAAAAAATATAATATGTACGACCGCTAACAGCGAATTGCTTCAAAGAGAAAACCATATATCATCCAAAATTCAACAAAATGGTAGAACAAATTGGCAACAAGTAAAAACTAAAGATAACGAGAAAATTTAAAAAATCAATAAAAGAACCGAAAAAATTGCTCCGCGACGACCAAACCAAGGACTAGACATAAATAAGGCTCAAGATATAAATAGCATAACCGATTCTTTAAGAATAATTAGGCAAAGAAAAGTAAAGAAAACGGCGTTTTTTTTCTAATAATTTAAAAAATGTTTTTAAATTGTTCTGATTACTGACATCTGAAGAAAATAAAATTACCGACTTTCTAGACCCCATAAAAAAAACACTGTAAAGTAATTTCTGGAAAAGTTCTAGAAAAATTATCAGAAAAGGGCATAAAATTAATAACATTTATATTTAACGTAATGTTTCGAATTTATTGCTTTCCTAGGAAAAGAGGTAATCTCTTAACGGCATATCAATTTATGACCTATGATCTTAAAAGCTTTTGAGAAACTGTGCTTTCAAACAATAATAGAAAATATTTATATATACGGAACATTACTTTGGGTTTCATAATAAGCACGGAAGTGTAGAACAAATACATAGCGTATTGCATTCTCCTTTGTCTGCATTCATGGACATATGTCAGGCTTTTGATAAAGTATGGCACTTTGGGCTGCAGGTTAAACCTAAAAACTTATGTCTCATCAACATTGAAATTTTATTTTACAAATAGACAGTTTATTATAAAATAAGACGATGAACACATTGGTAAAACTGAACGGCAATCTTAGATCTCATGAAGATCCAGAGGATAACAGCATCCAGGAGTCTACTCACATTAATAAAATGTAACTGGGGCTGAAAACTTGGCCTATTAAAACCTTTGAAGATCTACCTATGTAACATTTAACTTGCGTAGAAGAATCTGTCTACCATGTTAAAATCGGTAACTACCCCAGGCTGAGGGTGCTAAGCATATCGGCATGCATCTAGATTGACCACTTATTTGGAAGCAACACATACTTGCTAAACAAAAACAACTTAAACTAAGCCAAAGTTATTTAGAAAAGTTGGATAATAAGATCAATACTTATGCCTACTACAGGGCCTTTCTAGCAAACCTAACATAATTCAACAGTTCCAAAACAAGGTGTTATAACGGATACTATGTTTCTAATGAAGTGATACAACGTTATATCCTTCTAGAACCCATAACGAGCATAATTCAGTTTTAAGTCCATCGAACAAGCGTTACTGCACGATAATGGACTTGTCAAGTTTATTACTATCCAATTTGATTAATGGACATAAAATTATAGGTTTAAAATAAGATATTTTACGCAGGGATCACCTACTGAAATGATCAACATGTACAGATTATTGTTGAATTACTAAGGGTAATAAAAATGCTGTTGAGTTTCGCTACAATTAGGTAAGTTTTGTCTAATTACTTAGCACAAATTAACATAACTGAGATTTTATTTCAGGCATCACACCTAAAAAACTTTACTATCAAGTATGAGCTATGTTAAAATTTTGGAGTTCTATAGAACTGGCAAAATTACGATGTATTTAGAATAGCTGAGTTGTTAGTAATATGTAATTTATTCCAAGAACACCCTTAAAGAGTGCTGTCTAACATCATTTTTTGACACAATATCGTCATATTGCCAGAAAGATTAAAAAAGTTGTACAAAATGATGGAAAATACTAATAAATCATTTATATAAAATGTAATATGCATTTTCAACAAAATAAATGAAATGATTATTTAACAAGCTAAAATATACTAAGAGCTATCTGAATCTTCAAGATGCTGGCATCTGACATTTTTCAAATACCATTATTAATTTTACATAAAGTTAGGTAAAAATATTACATATAAAAAAGATTATATTTTTCAACATACTAATGTTTATTATTTATTAACAAACAATATAAAACATATTAGTTTTAAAAAAATAAATATATTTTTCACATTCACAAGAGGCACACAAACTATGCTTATCTCGTCAACATAAAAAATTCTTAACAATTTCACCAGTTAAAAATGACCAGAAAATTCTTGTATTTATCTGCAAAAACTGTGTAGAATACATATTAATCCCACAGGCCTGGATTTATTTTTTAAAACCCTTAATACATATGTAATCACCAGTCTCAAAATAAGACCACTTTTACTTTTTGTTAAGTAATTTTTTAAAATGATTTGTGATTATATTATTATTTACTTAGAGAAAACATTTTAGTCATTTAAAAGATATACAATTAATTTTAGTCAAAAAGTTATTTTATTATTTAACTTGATATCCAGTGAATTAATATTTACAATAAATAATTCATTATGTGAGTTTTAATTTGGTAGTCATATTGTTTTAAATGATTAATATTGCATCAACTTTCAAATATATACATATTGTATTAATTTTCAAATAAAATATATTTAGGCCTTGACATAATGAATTAAGAATTGTGTAACCACCTATTATGATAACATCACTCTGAAAAGTTTTAATTACTAAATGTGAAATATTTTATCATATTTAGTTATGTATATTATTGATGTAGTTTAATTTTGATACACTACAAAAAAGTAGTATTGATCCTAGCTATTTCCACCCTCACTATCCTTTGGCGTGAAGTTCAAAGAAGCTGAATTAATACAGTATCTTTTCTTTGTTGGTGCGGGTCCATCATTGAATACATGGCCAAGATGTGATCCACATTGAGAACATGTAACTTCCGTCCTTATGCGGCCTGGTTGGGATATGAGGAGTAAAAGGTTTGCTCCGACTAAATGAATGTATGGGCGGGAGAGATACGAGGGGATAAGGGGAGAATAAGGAAATGAAACGTGCGGTAACCAAAAAAACCATAAAAAGCGGGTGAATGATAAAAAATGAATAAAATAAATAAAATAGAGTGTGATATGTTGTGTAATGTGTGCGTTGACCGGACCAGAGAAGGAACAAAAAGAAAAATAATTACATTAGTTTTCCAGAAGGAACAGTATTCCAAATAGAAAACACAAGCTTTGTTAGGATTAGTAGACACACATGTACTAGCAAGTCCAAGGTTAAGGATTTTTCAGGATTCTAAGATTAAACTTACTCAATTTGTTTTCATTCACTAATATTTATGTTCCAATTAAATATTTTATATCTGACGGAAAAAAATTGGAAAAATATATTGGAACAAGATAATCGAAATATATTAGAGGTGGTTCACGATAATAAACACAATGTTCAAATTAAAAGTTACTTAAGGATATTTTAACGTTTTAACAGATAATGAGCAAATCATATATTTTTTTAATTAAACTGAGTTGTTTAATTAAACTATCTTTAATAAATTTTATATTCAAACTGAAAACAAACATCATAATTAATTTCTCTATCAATAACAATCATATTATTCTAAATTGTCAAATTCCTTGTTTGTAAACATAATTTGATCTATTAAGTTAACTTTGCTAAACAAGGAATTATGTGTTATAGCTTTTGTGTCCTTGCAAAAATAAGATCACAACAAAAACAATCAATGCAAAATGAATCATTCACCCATTAAAGGACAGCCGATTCTATTATTTTCAAATTCAGTCAACCATAAACAAAATTATTTTCTATTAAGGACACAATGCTTGATGATCCACACAAAACTCAAGGTAAAAACTTTTAAATATGAGACATATAAAACAAAGTATTATTAAATACAAATATATCTAACTTGAAAACTGATAGTTTGCTTTAAATGTCAACCAACGCTAACTAAAAATTGTAAGGAAATACCTCCACTAGTGTCCGGAGTAAGTTTAACTTTCCCTTGATCCAATACATCATTAAACGCTGGCCATCCACAACCAGAATCATATTTGGTTTCCGATGCAAAGAGTGGCTGTTGGCATACTATACATTCATAAGTGCCAGCATCATATGTTTTATTATAACATCCTAAAAATCTATTTGTTTATATAATTTAATTATAATTTTAAAAAGATCCCATGCCTGAAAATGGTCTCTCAGTCCCTTTTTCCTGCGTAACATGATACTGTAGAGGAGTTAATTTGTTCTTTAATTCTTCTTTATCTAATTTATCACCCATACTTATTGCTGTGAAATAAATAAGGAAAAATAAAACATTTAAAATATATGTATATATATATATATATATATATATATATATATATATATATTCTTTACCTGTGCTGTAATTTTTTGGAAAATTTGTACTTTTCAACAATAAATGCCTAAAACATCGCCCCGTTAACTTATAAGACGTTTTAAACATAGACCTATATTTAGAGTCCTCAATTGAGATCCTACGAACCAAACCGTTGCGTAACCAAAATAACTTTATTTTAAAGCGATTTTATATCATTTATATATCGTTCTCTACCTCCACTAAAGATAGAATTCAACAAGGTCGACAGTATACCACAGAATACAAAAAAATAAGATGTTATAATTAAACAAATCAAATGTCAAAATCATATTGCAAAGGCCAAATTATTTTTAAGAACGTTGATAATATGTCATCGTTGTCACTGTCTTACTAGTTGATAAATGGTATTCAGATATAAACAATGGTTGAGATGTGGTTGCTAAGAAATGTTGTACATTTTTAAAATCAAGTTCGATGGATTGAATTATGAAGAACGTATCTGTTCAAGTATTAGACAGTGACATAACACTTCTGTTGCCTAATGGTACTTATCAAAGTAAACAAATGGAAGCAAAATCGTTGCGATTAAAGCAAATTTGTCTTTTTTGCCTGGCTTTGTGTCTTTTTGGTATATTTGGATTCGGTTATTTTTGCCCTGAAAAAGTAAGTACTTTTACAGTGTTTTTAAATAAAATAATCCATTACATAAAAAACATGGTATATTTAATCGGAATTAATTGTTTTATTAAAATTATTTATGTTATATTGTAATATAAAATTTTTAATAGAAAATAAAAAACTATAATAAAATATATTTTCTCACAAACATAATCTGATCAAATGTTGAAATATGTAAAGTTTGTACATAATGTATAATAAAAATATAAATAATATTAATATAAATAACATAAATTATGAACGTTTATTACTTTTTATAAAATCGCTACCAATAGTTGTTTCATTATATAATAAAATATTTATTATTTTAAAAGTTAAAAATATACAATTAAATGAAGTAATTAAAAATTATATTTTAATATATTATTCTACCAATAACATATTTTCTGAAGTCATTTGTTTTCTCAAGACAATTTAATTATTCGTGGAAATTATTATTAGAGATTGCTTAATAGTTTGCCTAAAAATATAACATTTAAAAAACAAATTTTAAGATGTTAAAATATAGGAAGTAGATGAATATTTAAATCAGTTTAAATATATTAAAAGAAGTATACCCAAGTCAAGTTGGCAAGTATTTTCATGATCTCATAAATGTGAACCCATATATCATTGGTTAATAAATGATTAGTTTTATTTTTTTCTTTAATTCTTTAACAAATTAAACGCCAGGGTCAAAGGCCATTTGAAAGTTATCTCTTAAAAGTAAGTCAAATAAACTTTTTTAAAATTTTGATACTTAGGATTTAATTAATTTAAGAGATCCGTTTAAAAGAGATTTTAAAGCATCTAAAAATGCACTATAACAAATACAATGCATATATTAGGTTACTTTTCCTTAAATAATTTGTTATATTTCAGGTATGTGCTTTGAAAAATCCGATTCCGTCGATGGATGACAATATTGGAAAGCCTCTGGCTTTGGAAAAAAATAAAATAGGATTGAGCTACGATGATATGCTCAACGATGACTTTTCCTTTGATATGGATTCACATGATGTCATGGTATTTCTGCACATGCAAAAAACAGGTAAAAATAATTATCGTTCAACAAAACTAAGAAAACATTTGATAAATTTTATGTTTCTAAATATTAAATAGTAATTGCTAATAAAAAAGAAATAGTAAAATAGAGGGTAACTACCATTTACGATACAATTTTTGGGCCTAAAGCTTTGTGTTGAATTGAATTAAATAATTTATAACAAAATTGTCGCCTTTAATGTTGGTAAAAATTTGATGAATTTCGCCGAATGGCGACCGCTATTTTATTGATTGTTAATACCGTCATCGACGCCAACAGTTCCAGTGACGGATTCTTCCATTGACAAGTGTTTTACAACAATGTGTAATTACAACATTAATAAATATTTTAATGTACACCATAACTGTAATCATCAATCACGTGATTTTGCATATCTTACTTTTCAATTTTAATCAGTATTTATTCAAATAGAAGTTTTTTTGAGAATCAGATCAATCTAAATATTCCTTGAAAAATAACCGTTGCCACATTGGAAGATACTCCCAAGTCCGGCTCTAGTGCAATTATCAGTTGTGCTTTTTCCCGGAAGAACTAATAATAGGAATTTGTTTATAATAGAGCTGTATAAATATAAACGATTTTTTTTGTTTTAAAACTGGCGCCAACGCGACGCCTTATAAGATTAATATCGAACATTTATGATCATATTTAAATTGATATTATATATTTTTCATCAGGTTTTTGGGCTGTACCTTTTTTACACTTTACAATGTGATCAATTAATTGGTCAAAATGAACTTGCCTGAATTTGAATGATCTATCCTGATCGCCCAAGTTGGTCTTATAAGGACAAAATCACTGCCAGTGAGTCGTCAAATTTTGTGTTTTTTTTAAAATTAATTTGGCTTTATCAATGATCATCTACATTAATTTCATTGTTTGAGTTGGCTTTTTTATCTTATAAAAATGTCCTTTTGCTAACATGTATATATTTACAAATATATGTATTTGTGTGAACTTGACAATGGTTTTACTATTAATTTTATTGCAATTAAATATTCAGGATATAATAATGCTCTTACAATATTTAGATTATATTCATAAATTATAACCCTCAGAATATCGTTTATAACAGTATTTAAATTTTTTCTAAATGAAATAAGCTATAATGACCCCACACCCCAGTGATGAACACTCTATTGTAGGTTAAACTTATGTATTTGATTGTTTTTTGTGATCTTCTTTTTGTGCCATTTCATTTTTCGTCGTTTGTTTTAAGTTAATTACAGTATTATGTTCTATGTTATATGTTTATTTATTTAAAATGTTTATGTATCAAATTAGTGTTTGTATTGATGCTGTAAAGAATAAAATGCGTACTTAGCAGATTAAGATAGTGTATTTTGAAATCAAATCATTCGGGCTTGTACTGGTAAAGATTTAGAAAAATCTAGTTTGACATCAAACAGTAGTGACAGCCCTAAGACGTAGGGTAAACGTTTAATGTTTATTCAGACTCACAATAATGCTATTTGAAATAAGAGTTAGATATATACTGTTTTTATTTACATCAGATAACATTGCATATGAATACCTTTTACTCTTATCATTGCGGTCTAGAAATAGGTACTTCCTTATTAATGAATTTGATAATTAATTTATAATGGAAAATGTTTTGATAATTATCTTTGTCTATATCGTAAAAGTTCAATTTTATCATATAATTGTGTCAGTTGTTCACCAGCCAGTTTGAATATTAAAAGAAGAAATTAATTTTTAATGTTTTAAATATTTTATTGCTTATTATTTAAATTGTAAATACTGTGTCTTTTTACCATGAAATAGTTGTTATACCGTCGACTTTAAAGATTAATCTTACCGCCAGCGTTTATATAAAAGTTGCATAGAAAATAATTAGCAATGCAAATAAGGTAATTAAATTTTGTAATACATGCGATACACGTGAAGCAGTGTGTTTTGCTTGGAAATATGTTTTAAAAAATTTCGTGTATTTTTGAAATACACCAACTATATGTCGCGAAAATAGGATTAATAAAGTTCAATTAAAATCCAAAGCTATATTGTTTTTCTCTTTGAGATATTTTAATCATAGTATTTATACTAATATTTAGTGTAGCTGCAATACAATAAAAATATTTCCAACAAAAACCCCAGTAGCTTAATATTTAATAGTATCAATACTTACCTCACTAATGCATTTTATTGGTAAGAACAGGCCCCTATTCCTAATCTGGTTCTGACTATCTATTTATTGGCCTCCGCATTTTCAACCAGAGTAATTACATATATTAAGCAGCGATTTGAAATTTATCAAAACAAGCAAATGGCCGAAACAACGTTTGCCGGTTTATAACCTCTTATCGCTAATTTCTGAAGAATTTCACAGACATTTGCAAACGACTTTTGCAGGCTGATTCGGTTACATGTTCATATATATCAGACAGCATTGTATCTCTTTTTAACGAGAATAAAATGAGAATGTTGTCTGGTATTAAAAAGCATTTACAAACTGTAATAGGCAATACATTATGCATTTTGATGACGTGAGTACACTGCTATTGTGGATAGACTATATGCAGTACCGATGTAATATCAATAGCAGTTGTTTCATCTACGTTACTAATGATAACATCAGGCAAATATATGCAGTCCTCTGAACGAAATCTTGCCTGTTTAAATATAATATATCGTAATCGATCAGAATGTATTGATTGCTGGCGGCATCGGAGAGTATTATTATCTTGATTGGTACAGATCATCAATCGGTATGCTCATCTACGCCTGAACAATAAAAACATGTAGTATATACAATAAAACCACCAATTCACGTCATCAAAATTTATGACGTCAGCACGACGTAATGTTGCCGCATTAACTTAGTATTTTGGTATACAAGGTTTGGAGCTCTATAATCTCTAGTTATTATTACTAATATGTTGAAGAATTTTAGAAACAGTAAATTTTACAAAACAATCTTAAAAATTTGGCAGCATATCTACATCATCTATGACTATAAATAACACACGGGCTGAGAAGTCACGGGCGCAATAAACAAAACGCGTTTTTTTTGCCCAAAATTGGCTTTATTCATCAACATAATCTCCAAAAAGAGCCACACAATTATTCCAGTGCCGCTCTAACATGTCAGCTCCATTCGAGCAAAATTTCATACCGATGAGCATATTTTTTGAGATCTGCTAACAGCCAGTAGTCGCTGGAAGCCAAATCTGGCGAATACAATGGATGTAGGAGCAATTCGAAGTTCAAGTCATGTAGTTCTGCCATTGTTTTGATTGACTTGTGACACAGTGCGTTGTCTTGATGAAACTTTTTTTTTCTTTGCCTTATGCTGCCGTTTCTTTCCAATTTCGGCCTCCAACGCTCCAATAACGCTGTATAATGTTCACTGTTGATGCTATTTCCTTTCTAAAGATAGTCGATGAATATTACACCACGAATATCCCAAAATACCGAGGCCGTAACCTTTCCAGACAATTGTTGCGCGCTGATGTGGCGCTTTGGGCGAAGTTTACCAGTTGCTCGCCACTCAGATGGCGATCATTTTGAAAGCTTTCTCATAGTCAAATACGCATTCAATGTAAAACCAATATGTTCTTTTGATATCTTTACGATGTTAGTTAACTACGCAACTTCACTTTTCGATCATTCAAAAAGATTTTGTGGATTTTGTTGATGTTTTCTATCGATGTCACTACGACCACGTTTGAAGTCAACAAACCAACGTTTTATTGTTGTTTCTGATGGAGCGGAGTTCTTATAACACTTTTCAAGCCATTGCTTCGCTTGAACGGTATTTTTTCCATCAAGAAGCAGTGTAAAATTAAAACGCGGAATTGTTTTTGATCCATTGTTTTGAAAATAACAAAAGTAGCGTGACTCTTAGCACAATAACTCACAAACTTATGAGTAGAATATCATTAAAATATATCAGCTTTCTTTTGAAGGTTAGTACTAACTGAAAAAGCGTTGAATGCAATAAAACTCCATCTATGTGTTGTGTGTGCAAGAAATATATATGTTGTACCATATTCTTTCAAAAATATCAATGAATATTTCAAAGCATCATAAGAAAAATTATTCTTTTTTATCTTTCATCGTATGTTTTTTTATCATATGCGCTGTCTTATCTCTGCGTAGTATATGTATACGACGACGATTAAATGGATCGCCAGCTATAACAATTGTAGCTTCATTAATATTTGGTACTTTGTCTGGTTTAATGATAATAACGTAGTTGTTGTTTGGTAATCTATTGGAAACAGTGTTGAACAACTGGATCGATTGGTTATGATTTTGTGAATATGTGTCCAAAGTTGCCACAATTTCTCTCTCCTCCACCTGCCTGCTGTGTTTATTTTTGCTCCTCGATACCAATAAAATAAATATTGATGAACATGGAATAGATAGCGTTAGAGCACTTTGGTAGTAATTTAAATTTTTATCAAATTGTTATATATTTTCTATTGCGAAGTTGTCCATGAATTATGTGAATCTTATCGGAGACTGTTATTCATGAGGAATTCGAATGAACGATTTGGGTATTTTGGTTCCAACATTGATTCCGGGAAAAAACAGTTACTAAGGTTTTTTATCGGTTTTCCAAGTAAGAATAATATATGAACGATACAATTATTTGTCAAAGTTCATGCTGCAACTGTATTTTTTTCCTTCAAAGAGCAATATTTTATCAATACGCGAAATTCCTTTTTATCCATTTTATCTTTCACAATAACAAAAGTTGCTTCACTCAAAATGCTACAATTCACGAACTAATGATCCGAGAGCTGTCAAATTTATACACGCATTTTTTGAGGGTTAGGGCTAACTAAAAACATATGGATTTAATTCTAGTAGCGCCACTATGTGTCAGGCCGGGGACTTTTCAATTGACCTGTTAAATGTATTATAGACCTGATTATGAATCTACACATATTTTAATCAATGCGATTCAAGCCAATATAAAAAAATCAAACACAATAACCCCTTGATTAATTGTATTTTACAGTATATTTATATATTCAAATGTTTACATTTTGACACATGAATTGCATCAACCAAACACATGTTATTTTACGGGCTACTGTAATTTTTAAATTTACTTGTGAGGCTAGAAGAGCTGTTTTGTTTGCTTGTTTATAGTAAAGGCGTCTTGGCCAATGACTTGTAAAATTTAAATCATCCAACTTAGGCATTCTAACAGCGTAGACCACGTTAAACGCAGAGGACGTGACATGAAAATTTAATAGGTTTTGTAAAAATAGTCTTTTGTAACCTTGGAATAGGTTATGTTGGTCTGGCTATCGCCATAATTATTAATAATTCGAAGCCTTAATCGGAAATAATTATGGAAAATAATTTTCAACAAGTACAAATAGTTTAATCGTAAAGAAGTATAATTGAGATGCGTATAAACTTAAGCCGTCTTATCTAGGCAGATAAAGGAAACAAAGATGGTATTTCCTTTTTTTGAAAATATATATGTTAGGGTTTTACATTAAGGGTGGGCCGATGTTTATTGACTGTGGTGACCATATTTGTTTTGTCGACATCTGTCGACCGTTTAAACTTTTAAACTGTTATTAATTAATTTAATTGAGCAGCAGGTCCAAATTAATTGCATTTTATTATAAAAATAAACTCTTTGTGAAAGAGTGTTCGTCAGAATTATAATTTTGACTCAATGTTCATCTTTTTGATAGATGGCAAGAAGCATAATTTTCATACTTGTTACGACGTCTTACTGCAAAATATCCACTAATATAGTCTATCCATTTGGCCGCATTAACTTGAAATTCAAGTTCACGACGTTTGCAGGTTTACAACGAATTTTGCAAACATTTGACAACAGTGTCAGTTCCCGACACATCAGACATAATTATGTTTCTTTTTAATTGGGGTGAAATGGGGAAAATGAAGGAAAGGAAAAATCCGCTCCGAATTTAGAACGAATTGATATTATATTAGACGTTATCTATCTATGGCGTGCATTGTCTGTTTTATTGGAAGGACGATAACCAATTTATTTTTTATTAAAAAATAAGGATGTACCTGCCATTCATATATAAAACGCACATAGCACCCATATTACAACTACTAGTAATTTTTCATTCGTTATCTCGTATTTTTTTGCTTAATAAATCCATATCTAAGATCTCAGACCCAAATTTAATTAGCGTTTAATGGATGCATTCCCACTGGAGCACTCTACATACGTTTAAAACACGAAATTGTTTTTACTCTCTGGGTAGGTCCACTGTTGTTGAAAAGTTATACTAGATGAGTAGTCGATTAGTTACAGTTTAACAGTAAACCGTTTAATTTCTTAGTTGATCATTGGTACCCTTAGATCTTTGTGGATGTTCTCATTTGTAACATACCATGGCGTGTTAACAATGGCGCAAAGAACTTATTGGTATTGGATATATTTGTGCAACTCAGTTGTACAAGTACATTATCTACATAAAGACGTCATTTGTTTTAAGTGATCTATTTATGTACAACTTACTTATTATTACCAATTTTTAAGATATATTAACAGGTCAGTTGAAAAGTCACCGGCCTACCATAGTAATACGCATTTTTGTTGACAAAATTCGTTTTTTTTATTCAACATAATTCCCTTCAAGGGTTTTTTTTGTTCTGGCGTAAAACCAGCCGGTGGAATGCATGGAGGATACGTGGTCGCGGAGACTTGCCCTGGAGTGACAAGTTGGACCGGGTTATGTGGGTCTGCCTCTGGGCTTACCAATACACTAAACCGAAACCGCCTCACAGTTGACTCCTGTGGATCGCTACTGCTACTGCATTAATTTGGGGATATGGCATCCGCTGATCGGTCAGCCGTTATTGGGCATGAGGACCCGGCGATTCTATTGATTTGCGAACTTGAGTTAACACACGACTGGATACTGTCGTATGGGATCAAAAGTTATGACTGCAGCGACGGATGAGGTTGTTTCAGCCTGGAAAAGGGGGGAGGTTAGCAACTTACGGTGTCGTAAGAGTTACGGGTGACGCGGTGCTAAGATCCCAACATGTCGCGAACAAGTGCGCTTTCAGAAGAACTTGAGCTGAGTTGTTGGTGGTGGAATGATTGAGATGCGAAGTGCTTGATTTCTGGAGTGTCAGTTTCCCTATGAATTTGATTATTCCTGACAAACCATGGAGCATATAGGATTTTCCTGAGGAGCTTATTTTGGAAAACTTGAAGCCGTTTGACCTTGTTGGGTGTAACAAACTTGAAGTAGACATTAGATCCGTAGAGGAGTACGGAACGAATTAACATCTTGTAAAATAAGCATTTGATGGAGATGGGAAGTCTGCTAGAAGGGCAGATCAGAGAAGATAGCAGGTTTGCTATCCCCGAGCCTTTCTGGATTGCTTTCTGGATTTGGGAATGCCAACCGAACCGTCAGTCGAAGTGGAAACCTAGGTACGTGACGTTATCCAGCCATGGAATTATTGCGGTGTCGATCTTAAGTTGCGAGACGCGCAGTGCGTAACGCTTCTTATGGAAAATGATGGCCCGGGTTTTGAACCACTTGAACCACGAGCTGCTTCTGTAAACGTTCATGAATTGTAACTTCGAACCTGGCGGCCGTAAAGAAAGCTGTGTTGTCAGCGTAAAACTCGACGTCAATGTGCTCCTTTCTCGGCAGACCTGAAATAAATAGGTTAAATAAGGCTGGGGCCAGCGGGGAACCTTGAGGTACGCCAGCATCGATTTGTTTTCGACTGGAAAGTGTTTTCCTGATCTTGACCTGGAAATATCTGTTCGATAGATAGGACTTGATGAGAGTGGTTAGATCTTCTGGGAGACGTTAGGCGCACGCATTTTGCGATCAAACCGCCGTGCCAGACCTTGTCGAAGACTTTGGTTAGGTCCAGAGGGACTGCTCCAAGCTTTTTACGTTGGTCAAGAGCGTGATGGATGCGCGCGGCCAGACGGATAGTCTGCTGAACGGATGAGTGGTGAGCGCAAAAGCCGAATTGTTCATCAGGAATGATGTTGTTGTCCTTTGTGAAAGAGTTGAGAGCGTAGAGTATTGCCCTCTCGGAAAAATTCGAAATGGTAGTGAGAAGACTGGTGGGTCTGTAGTCAGATGGAGATGATTTCGCTCCTTTCTTGGGAATCACCGCTATATGTGCGTGTTTCCAAGACGACGGGCAATGTTTCAGCCTCATGATGGAGTTAATGATGTTCCGCGAGCTGCTTATGCGGGAGTTTTTTTAACTGGTTAATCGATATTCCGTCGAAAGCTGGAGATTTTTTGGTTTGAAGTTTGCCGATCATAGTCTGTAGAGACATTGGAGACACGAAATGGTTGAGAAGAAAGGCTGAGGTTACTGGTCTTTTGATGGACTTGGATTCGTTAATGACAGTGTCGTTGTCTTTAACTTTAGTGTTCTCTGAGGGTTGGATGTATTTCATCTGAGCCTCGTAGGTCTCTGCGAGGAGCTTTCATTGTCAGTGACTGCGAAATTTCCTGTAACCGCTGACTTCAGGGGGGGATGACATTATGCATTTTCCCCACGAGGCATTTGGAGACACGCCAGAAAGAAGGGGGACCATCCAGTCTTAGGTTCGCGAGAAATGAGTTCCATTTCATCGCTCGCCAGGTCGAGATGGCCTTCCTTACCCCCTTGCATGCTCGGTTCGCCTCCTTTTTTTCTTCAGCATAAAGAGTGAATCGAGCTAATCTGCATATACCGTTTTTGATGCGAATTTCACGTTTAAAAGGAGCGGGAAGGTTGTTTCTCCACTGTCGGTGTTCGTGAGCAGACTGAATATCACGAGGCTTCCTCAAGCTGTTCTGGAGTATTAATTTTCGGAGTTGGATCGGATTCCAGGAGAAGAGATTGGTAATTCTTCCAGTCGGTCTTTTTCCTGAATCTTGTCAGTGGAACTTGAGTGGTGGCGCAGTTTCCGAGTTTGAGAAGAACCGGACGATGATCAGAGTCTAGTTCGTCAAGGACTAGAACTTCGAAAGAACGATTTATGCTTTGAAGAATAATGAAATCAAGGACTCTTGCTGCGCCTTGAAGCTGAACTGGGGTACTGGGTGGGTTCATCTGGCAAGGCAAGACCGTAGCCCAGATCTGCACTTAGAACTACTATAGCGTTACCCGCGGGGTTCGCTCTAGGTGGCACGAAATTCCTTTTTATCCATTTTTTAACAGTAACAAAAGTTGCTTCACTCAAAATTCTATAATTCACAAATTAATGATCCGACAGCTGTCAAATTTATATACGCATCTTTTGAGGGTTAGCGCTAACTAAAAAATAAATATGGATTTAATCCTAGTAGCGCCATGTATGTGACAAGCCGGGGACTTTTCAACTGACCTGTTAGATTAAGTAATTATGGTATGCAGTTTAAAATAGATTACCGCTAAAGGTTTGAATAAGGCTTATTGAAATGTGACTATTACTGTGTACAAATACAAAATGGTGAAGGTTAACCCTGTGAATAACTTACAATGATATTCGTATGTAATGCCAGGTGAGAATCTACGCCTCAGAGCTCTCCAGAATCTACTCCTACAATTTGACAGATTTTAACGGAGATTCTTTTGTATTACAAGTGGTACAGAACACGTTTCCTCGTGCTGGAGACTGTACGCTTCCTTGTAACCCTTGATGACGGCTATTTCCTTACGAGTTGATAATTACTTGTTTAGTTTTCACGACTTTATTTTATGGTAAGAAGACTCTGTAGATGATACGAGCCTGGTTTCACAGTTAGAACAGCGTTTTATCTCTCAGCTTTCTCGTGATGTTACAGAAGGCTGAATCAAACATCCCTTTTTGTAGCTTGATTTGTTAGATTTTCTAGAATGGGAAAGAATGACCCAATCATGATTTTCTTGTCTTGTTAGAAAACGTATGCCCGTAAATTCGTAGATACCTAGGAACATTAACTTAGCATTTTCAAAGTTAATGCCAAATCATGGTTAAATCTTCCATCGGGTTAAGATATCCATATACCTCGTTCCCTTTTATGCGCCTACACTCAACTAGCTGCTTGATAAAAGCGAAAAGCTGCAATTTCATCTTGTCCCATATAAGTCACGCCTAATTTATGCATAATATATTAATAATTTGTTTAAAGCTTATTTAAATGGGCTAATAAATTAAACTCCTAGACTATCCACATGCACAAAAAAAAATTGTATTTAAAACACAATAAACATATCAAGAATCAAAAAGCATTGACAAGCAAACAACAAATACACTTTGATCAGTCGCAATATGATTTAATGTGGAGTTATTCTGTTTATCGTCTAAGCAATCATCCCATTTTTATAATATAGTACATTATGCAAAATGCTCTTTCATTACGTACATTATGCTCTTTCCTCTTAAATTTGGCATTTAGTGTCATGCCCAAGTATTTTGCTGTATTCGCATATGGAATTACTCCAGAACCAATTATCACTGGCATGTATTTTCTTGTATATGAATCTCATATATGTAATGGTATAGGTACACTCAATAATGGTATTGACAGTTGTTTGTACTCTATTTACAGTTGTCTCAATATTGTTACTTGTAGTGAGTAAGGTTGTATTATCAGCAAATGTGGCTATTACTCCTTCATATAGATATCCTTAAATGGTAAGTACAATATTGGCCCAAGAACAGTTGGCCAATATGGGCAGTAAATAACGCTCAAATTTCAAAGTCACATACAAAGTTTTCATATATTTTTTATCTAAAATAATCAGAATTTGTGTATAATGTTATTGCTGAGCGGAAGTCGTTCAGTGCAAAAGCCATTTTCATCACTTTGAAGTCAGTGCTGAGCCCAAAAAATACAAAAATGAAAATATAATTTTGTGACATACAAAAATTAAATTACCAACAAAACAAATCTAAATTAATATAACAGTTTGGGTTCGGCACCGACTTCAAAGTAGTTAGTAGGTAGTAGTAAAAAAAAATACTGTAAATAGATAAATAGGTTTAGGTAGGTATTAAAACAAATTGTGTGTGTATAGTAGAATATAAAATACGTGTAGAGGATAGTTTAAATAAGGTTTTTGTTTCTTTTTATTTAGTTATTACAAGGATTATTAGATACATATTTTATTTAATTTTTTTTTATGTTAAAAATCCAAGTTTTATTATTTTTAAATTTTTTCCTTATGAGTTCCTTATTTATTTTTTTGAAGGCGGTTTAATTTTTTGGTTAAAAATATTTTATTTTCAAAAGTATTCTCAATTACACCCGTAACACGGTGTATTTGATCAATCGAGTGTTTATTTTCGAAATAATTTCAAGCAAAACAGAGTAACAGTAAAAATAATCATTATGAATACCCATACAGCATGTTTCGTTCTGTTTTTGGTAATTTGCTGTTCATTGCCATACATCTAATGGTAAAAAAAATGATAGCGCCGAAAAAAATTTTGGGTTAAATGGGTTTTAGTAAAATTGTCATAATACAGTTTTTTAAAAATATTTTTATTACTAGCGCAGTGGCTAATGCGATTATATAGTCCTTATACTGATGAAATAGTCTCGGGTTCGAATACCATTTGGAGAATAGATTTATTTTAACTTGGAAAAACCTAGTTACGCAAGTAACTAGTCTGGGTAAATGCTCTTTGGGATGGTCGATAAGCAGTAGTCAATATCCCAAATCAATTAATTGGTGTAATATAATTGTATATAATATATGTGTTAATATAATAAAAAGTTATTATTGGACTGAATAATAAATAAATATTCTTATTTCATAAATTTTAACGTGTTATGCCGCCTGTAATGTTTTAAGGCGCTAATGTTTATTTACTTTAAAAATGTGCCCACATGTATCATGTTAGTTAAGACATACATCCAAACAACTGTTTTATTATCAATACGAAGCCAGATTATTTTTTATTAATCTCTTGGAACGTCAACAATTTATCCGTGGGCAATAAGTATTATTGTTTGATTTCCGTTATATAATATAACCATACTAACATGTAGAAGATCACTTCAGTAAGTGATCAGCTGTACAATTTATAATCCAAATCTTATTCTAGATACTATTCTAACTTATTTCAAAGTCTATCATAACTTATTCTAATGATTATTCTAACTTATTCTAGAAATTATTAAATTTCACTCTATGTGTCTATTAAGCAGTTCGTATGGTAGTTTGCGTTTGAGCTTACGCACTTCACTGTCATCGCGCACATTTAATTGTTTGGCGAGTGCATTAAGATGCACTAATAGTCTTTCAGAGTACTTCGCACTAGCACTTCGAATCACACTCGTTATGGGTTCTATGTGGATATCGCGTTGAATCAGTTTGTTGGACACGTAATATGGGGCATCGACAATGACTCGCAACACTTTATTCTGGAACCTCTGGGAGATATCTATGTTAGATTTGCTAGTAGTACCCCACAGTTCAATACCATAGGTTCAGATGGGTTTAAGTATTGTGTTATATAGCAAAACCTTATTATCTAATGATAATTTAGATTTACGTCCTATCAGCCAATACATTTAGTTTAGTTCAAGCTTAAGCTGTTTGCGTTTCGTCACTATATGTTTTTCCAAGTCAGACGTCGATCAAAATGTATTCCCAGATATTTAACGCTGTCTGCTTGCGGAAGTTC
Organism: Rhynchophorus ferrugineus; assembly: GCF_030347505.1. Lineage (NCBI taxonomy): Eukaryota > Metazoa > Arthropoda > Insecta > Coleoptera > Curculionidae > Rhynchophorus > Rhynchophorus ferrugineus. The sequence continues at coordinate 23,639,259 of NW_027472588.1, read as the reverse complement.
GTGATTACTCAAGTTTACTGAGGGACATGTTCTTCTGCAAAGGGTGAATGTCATATCGATAGATTTTGTCTCCTTTGCTTTGATATGCCACGTTTTCAACCACAATTCGACATTGTTAAGATGAAATTGGAGGTTTTTTGTGGCTGATATTGGATCCTCGTGCGATGATAAAACCGCTGTATCGTCAGCATATGTTGCAACAGTAGTGTTTCATGAGGTGGTTAGGTCAACTGTATACATAAGATATAACAATGGGCCGAGAACACTGCCCTGCAGAACACCCGAATATATGGGCTGTAGGTCAGTATATTCGTAACCCTGTTTGACAATAAAATGTCTGTCTAAGAGGTACGATTTCAGCGATTGAAAAGTGCGTATGGGGCAAAAGCTTTTTCAATTTAACGTACAGTCCAGTGTGCCACACCTTGTCGAAGGCCTGAGAAATATCTAGAAATGCAGCGGAGCAATATTTTTTATCCTTTAAGTTTTTGTTAATTTGGTTTACTACTCTATGTATTTGTTCTATTGTTCCGTGTTTATTACGGAAGCCAAATTGATGGTCTGGAATAATATTTCTTTCTTCTGCGATTAATTTTAATCTCTTAATGTATAGTTTTTCGAAAAGTTTTGAGATGACAGGTAACAGGCTTATAGGACGATAAGAGGAGACGTCTACTGATATTTTCCCAGGTTTAAGAATCATAATTATTTGAGCCACTTTCCAAGTGCTAGGAAAATAATTAAGTCTTAGTATGGCATTAAATATGAATGTTATTAATTTGATGTACTTTCCTGAGAACTCTTTCAAGATTCTTCCAGTAATTACGTCAAAACCAGGAGCTTTTTTATGATAGATTTCTTTAAGTATTGTTTGTTTTACTTCCTTAACAGTAAATTTCTTATGTGGCAGATTCATTTGAAACGGAGTGTTAAGAGAGTCTATTATGTTATTTTCTTCTGTTGCGGGTATTTCAGAGGGGTACGGATTAAATACGGTTTTTAAGTGTTTAGTGGAAACTTCCGCTTTATCTTTATCATTCCTAGCCCAGGTATTGTTGTCAATTTTAATGGGTGGATTATGTTGTTGAGGTTTTTTAATCTTTTTTTTTTGTTACTTTCCACAGAGAATATTCCGTTGCATCAGTTGGCGTTAAGTTTTCTAAATAGTTTTGAATTCCTTGATTTTGTTCCTTATTTATTAGCTCTTTCAGCTCTTTTGTGGACTTGTTTAATTTTCTCTTGTTTTCTTCTGTTCTGATTTGTTGCCAGGTTTTTTGCAGTTTTCTCTTTTCAGCAATTTTTTGTTTAATTGTAGATGGAATATAAGTATAATTAAACTTTTGATATGTCGCTCTATTAGGTTTTGCATACCATGCGGCCTCTTGTATAGTTTTTATTATATTTTTTGCTGCTCTTTCTGTATCTCTTTCTGTTTTGAGAGGTAAATTTAGTGATAACAAACTATTTGATTTTTCTCTAAATAATGGCCAGTTGGTTTTAGTGTTATGCAAAGAAGGTGATTTTGTTTTGTTGAGAATATTTGAGTTCACTGTTATAATAACTGGGGAGTGATCAGATGATAGATCAAAGCATGATTCAGCTTTGCATGTTTTGGTATCAATATTTTTTATAACACAAATGTCTATGGTATCGGGAATTTTATTTCTATCTGACGGCCAATATGTTGGCTCACCAGTAGAAATATGCTGTAAATTATGTGCCTTCATTGCTTTAACCAATTCTCTGCCTTTTGGTGTTATTAGTCTAGAACCCCAGATAACATGTTTTGCATTGTATTCTCCTCCGGCAATGAATCTATTATCCAGCGTGTTAAAGAAACCGTGGTATTGTTCTGCCTTGTTGTGTTTAGATGGACAATATATAGCATTAATTGTTAACGGCCCATGCACTTCTTCAATAGTTTCACGGGTGGCTTCTAAATATTCCTCGCTGAATCCATCTGGGTATTTTGTATGATACAGCTTGTATTTCGGAATGCGTAAATAATTTCTATCCGTGAAATGTGTTTCGGATACCATCATGATATCAATATTTTGTTCATATAAAAACATTTTAAGCTCCCTGGCATATTGCTGGAGTTCATTAGCATTCCAGACGACTATTTTGTATTTGCTGTAGTGGCTATCAGTCATTAGGCTAGCTTGGTAACGACGACGGTGAGTAAATTCATTATTGTACTCATTTGTTCCATAAGTTTTCCCATCATTTCCTCTAATGTACTAATAGTACTTATAGGTTCAGTAGTGATTGGCGTTGTCTGTGTATTAGGTTGGGTCTGACTGTTGGTTACTGCGTGTGCGTATGGAATGTGAGGGTGTTGTATTGGTGTTTTAGGCGAGTTAGATGGTATGGGCTGTTTTGATGGCTGTAAGTTTCTTTTTTCTCTCAGTGCTGGATTCAGTTTTCGTTGCAACGCTTTATGGACTAGACATCCCCTATAATTTGCAAGATGGTCACCGTCTCAGTTGACGCATTTTACTTTGTCGTCACGTGTTTTGCGTGTGCAATTATTGGTCGCATGCTCTCCTGCGCATTTCACGCATCTATACAACTTGCGACAGTATGTTTTGGTATGCCCATATGCCAACCAACCCATATGCCCATGCCATTAACATTTGTGGTCCACATTTTATGACATTGTGGTCCAAATACTTAATCTCGTAAACATGTTTATTATTTTCTTTGGCTTCAAATCAATATAAAACATGGGCAGCGGTTCCTTTGTTGCACGACGTTTATGTATATTTAGAACTTCGTGGCCTTGTTCAGCTAGGGCTGTTTTAATTGTGTTTGTATGCGTTGCGTGATGTAGTCCTTTTATGACGAATTTTTAAAAATTTTCGGATTTTGGTCTGGAAGTATGATATTGCGTGTTGTCAGACATTGCAAGTCATACAGATGTTTAGCAACACCTACCTTATATACTGTTATTGGGGTGGTCTGGGAATTGCTTCTGGTTAGTTTTCATTGTTGTTCTGGTTTTCTTTGTCTCTTCTATCAGGGCACTGAAACTGTTGTATGTTGGGAGGGGTTTTTGAAGCCAATAGTCGCTGATTTTCGTCTGTTTTCGGGCTAATTATTCTTCGGGACTTCTTAAGTATTTTTTGTTTGTAACCGTGTTCCATTCGTGCATTTGAGGGGTTTCAGTTATTGGCATTGGATTGTTATTTCGAATAGCGGGTGATTCAATTGATGAATCGACAGAAAGATGTTGTGGATTAGCCATTACGTATTAAAATTAACAATACAGATCACTTAATAGTTATTAAATGTTTAATTTTTTTACGCGCGTCATATTTTGCTCACTCTATTTACCGTTCTGAAAATAACAAAGAAAATTTCCAGAAGGTAGAGTCTTGCTTATAAAAAATAAATTTTAAATTTCACGTTCAATAGTTCACGTTTTAAATCACGTTCTCGCCCTAGAATGATTGAGATTAGGTTTACACTTTTTATGACCGGCACTTTTATGACACCAACAGTAACACAGATGTTTTTTTTTTACAACAGAGCGTTCTGAAAGGTACGTCTGCACTCCACGGTGGTTTGAACAGATACATAAGTCAGATTATGAATTATAAACATTATTAGATAATTCTGTGTATTATTAACAAATTTTCGCTATTAAAAAGATATTCTTTGTGAATTCATTTAGTTGTTTCCACCGGATGTTTTTATACATTTTAATTTAATTTTATCATATTATTTGAGGTTGCGTTTTGAGGTAGATAATGTTTGATAATGATTTATTTTTTATCTACCCATGGCTGTTTACTCATTAATAGTTATATTAATTAGTATTATTCAATTATTATTATATTTTGATCCACTTAGAATATGACATTACATGAAGCGTTAAACAATGTTGTCATTGCACGAAAAAAAAATTTGTAAGGAAAATAAAAATAAAATATTATATTAAATTTTTTTAGTTACTTATCATTTGCTAGAAATTTAATTGAATTATTAATCAATAGTCTTTCAATGCTTTAATCTATAAATTATAAGAATTACATATATTTTTGCATATAATAGTTTATATGTGATTGCTCGGTGTCAACATAACATTATTAAGATTACAAACTTATATTCTTCAATTATCACATGTATAAAATAAATAATTAATATTCCAATTGCTATAGCAATCTTAATCTAAATTATATTAAAATAGATTGAAGGCAAACACTGCTATTGGGTTAGGTACATATAATTGTGTCATTTAATAAATTCATATTGCACTTCATTTACAGAGTAAAAAAATGGGAAAAATCGGGAGCTTCCCAAAACAAACAAAAAAAAAACAAAATTGAATAATTTGTTCTTAAGAATTAATTTTAAAATAAAATATACAGTAATGACAAGACGAAATTAAAAATTACGATAGTTAGCATTGAAAAAACGGCCCTACTGTCCATCAAGTTACAAAATAATGCAATAGAGAGACTTATTTTCAAAATTAGGCTCAAGGTTTATTGTAGGGGGGTCTTTAATGTGAAACACAAAACTTGGGGTTCACGATTCCTGAAAAAATAAATGAATTACTCAATTAATATTACGATTTGTAATTATCATTCAGGGCGCGAATCCACTTGTTGGTGCACCGACAATAATAAAATGCTAGACCTAATGTATTTTTATATTTCGAAAGGCATCAATCATCAAATCAGTTTGAACATACGACTCAAAAGTATAGACGATCTTGAGTAACCCGAAATATAAATGAACAAATTCGGTCAGCTGCAAAAGAAGCTACCCAACATCAAGAGAGAGATCAGAATATGAGGTAAATTACCTTCTCGGAATTAGGAAAATGATAAAATAAAGATAAAAGTCTAGAAGAGTATGGCGCAGAACCGGAAATGCTATAGACAAAACAATGTTTAACACAATTAGTAATCAGACAAATCAAACGTTTTAAAACAACATAAACAGAATTGCTTTGAAAAGTATGTAAGTGAATTAAGCCCGGAAACAGACAACGATTACTCGACAGGGAAAGCAAATCGCAAATTTAAAACACCAATTATTAGGGCAATCATCGTGATAACATACATATTCAGTGCTTGTTTGAGACTAAAGCACGTTCCGGAATGTTTTAAGATTGCAAAACTGGCAGCTATTTTACTCTTACCTGTAATATCAAAATTTTAGAAAATTACCTGCTATTAAAACGTGTTAAACCATTTATAAAAATGCCAGATTTCCAGTTTGGATTTAGAAATCACTACTCAACAATCGATCAAGTGCACAGCGGTTATTGAAAAAGCACAATATTCTTGGACGTTTTACAAGCTTTTGGACGGATATAACATTTGGGACTAATCTACAAGATGAGCAAATTGCTACCTCTGTACTATTGTCAACTGCTGGAGTCATACCTTTTCATATAAAAATTTAGTCTTGCATGAAGATTAGATTCTCAACACCTTAAAGCTATTTCGGTTGGAGTTGCCTAGGGTCGTGTCTTGGGACCTCTCCTGTATCTGCTCGACACTACCGATATACCAACTACAAAAGAAACAGTATTTGGAACATTTGCTTACGACACAGGTATTATGGCAAAAAACTTATCTCTGCTTAAGGTTGTAGAAAAAGCACAATTGACAGTCAACAAGATCCACAAATAGACTAGAGACTGAAAAATACAGCTAATGTCTCCAAATATGGTCATGTTAATTTTGCGTTGCGGCGAAATAATAAAATCCTAATTATATCACATGACGGATGTCCAATTCCTCAAGCAGAATCAGCTAAATACCTCGGCATCAATCTTGATTGTAGGTTAAATTGGAAATATCATGTTAGACAAAAGGCAGAGCAGATCAGACTCCAAATGGAATGTGGTTGCAATACGGCTACTAGACAATTCGGAAATCAGAAGATTGAAGCGAACCAAAGCACACGAATTTGTATAGGGACTATATTATAGATTATATATTTTAATTTGGGAAATATATAATAGTGTATTTATCTCGCCGATCAGTGTTATTTCAAAAATGTAGATTGGGAATGAAACTGATACATTTGAACCGCCAATTGAAGGAAAAACAGCATGAATAGTCCGCCCGAAAGAGCCTACAGAATTATTTTTCAACACGGCAATGTTCGTCAACAAGTTTCAAAACCGATCACATATCTCATATATATCTCAAAACACTCAAAAGTGTTGTTCCGTCCAAATACTGTTTGTTCCGGTTAACTCGTTGAGGCAAGATTGCAAGAATAGGTTAAACCAGGAACTGCATCTAAAGATCAGGAATTATCCGTCTTTTTTCGTTTGAAAGAGGGGAAAATTATAGTTGGTGATTGACAATATTTTAAATAATCATATCTTTTTATTTTAAATGAAATGAAATTAATTCTAACGCGTAATATATCCCCTTATCGAAAGCTTTATGTTGGTATAAATTATTAGCCAGCTTTATCCAACCTTCAAAATAGATAGTTCAAAATAAATTTCCATATTTTTAATCACTGCTTCAATTAACAAACAACAAAATAACAAATTAGCGTTTTCAAAAAATATTTTTTAATGTGACCTTGTATATTACTATATAGGTCGATGTAGCAATAAGACTCTTAATTTCAATTGTGACTCATTTTTATTAATTTAACGATAACTTAGATGTTTTTCAAAAACAAAATTTTAAAATCCAATGTTCATCTGGAACTATCATTAAACTAGAAATTAATTCGTGATACAAAAACGTAAAGACCTTAAATAATAAGTTTATAATATGTTCAACATTGATTTTGAGATACACAACGTAAATATAATTTCATTGTCTCTAAGCTACAATGATGAAACGCTGCCGAGAAAAGGAATAACATTTCACTGTCCACCAATAATAACGTCTTCCGTCCTGTTTATTTTTAGTTTTCAAAGAATAATACGTCGTTTTTCTACCTAGACACCTATGCTGTATGTATGGTTTGAAGTATTTCGGATCAATTATTCTAATTTAACGCGGTTATAACTATAAATAATTGTGTAAATAAATATCTAGTTAATACGTGATATGAATGCGGTAAACATGCATAGATATATACTTGGTAGCGATGAGAATATTTATTTTTTATTATTGAAATAATTTAAAATATTTACAAAAAAATTATATTTTAACTTAAAGCGGAAGTATACCAAAATTACATCTATACCCAAAATTATTCTCAAAATAATAAAATTATTCCGTAATCATCGAATCAATATTAATATTTTTATACAAACATATCAGGAGATATTAGCAATATCTCTGATATCAGTTGGAGTCACAGGAAATCGGGTTCATTAAAAATGCATGTATTATGATGTTCTAGGAAAGAAACAGGAAGAAATCAGATTATAAAGAATGCTTTTTTATTCCTCATCAGTGTAAAGAATGTTTTAAAAATCAGTTTATTCTAATCATACGTTGTCATACGACGTCCTTCCTTGTTATAATTTTACCCATATGTGTAAAATGTTTGTTGTTATCTGACACCAGTTAATATCAAGATCAACTTGCCGAAGCTGCTTTACTGCTTTTTGAGCTATATATCTTGATATCACTGACCCCTTTGCTCAACTAATTGTGCGGACGGATTCAAGATCATTAAAATTCAATATTAATTAAAAGTTCGTTTTGAGACATTTGCGAATGAGTGGATATGTTAAAAATTCTTGGAAGACTATAAAAAGTGATAATAGTTTTTCAATAGTGAACTAGTGAACACAATTAGAATGCTTATATACGGTTCGTGTTACAGGTGGTACATCATTTGGTAAACATCTAGTGCATGATTTGGACCTAAAACGGCCTTGTACATGTCCACTAACACGGAAAAGATGTTACTGTTTCCGACCTCACTCGAATCAAAGTTGGCTATTCAGTCGCTATACAACTGGATGGAAATGCGGTCTTCATGCCGATTGGACGGAACTGACTGGCTGTGTCGATGAAAAGTTAGATGAATTGGAAGACGTAGTAAAAAGAAGATATTTTTATATTACTCTCTTACGGGAGCCCATAGCAAGGTCTGTGATAGAATTACGATTTTTGAATTATCAATAAAAGCCAGCCGTTATTTTTCTTTTAGGTATTTATCAGAATTCAGACATGTCCAACGAGGAGCAACCTGGAAGGGTTCTCGGCATTTTTGTAAAGGACGAGCTGCCACAATGGAAGAAATACCTCCTTGTTACGAAGGGGAAAATTGGGAAGGTGTGGAATTAGATGATTTTATAAGTTGTGAGAGTAATTTGGCTGCTAACAGACAAACAAGAATGCTTGCAGATCTGGAATTAGTAGGTAAGATACCAAAAAATCCTTAAATAATTCATTTAAAGCTTGCGGATAAAACTTCCTAGTCCATTTATTTTTAGAAAAAAAATTAATAACTTCGACTGAACGTATATGTTTTTGATATCAAAGAGCAGAGGTGATTTTTCATTATGTTTTTAAACCTAACGTTTTAATATAAATGAAGCAACTGAATAAGCACATACTATTTATACCATACAAACTAATCCCCCTAGAATTCTGCATTGTATTGATATCTGAAAGTAGTAATTTGCATTCATTTGACTTTTAAATTGATGGTATTTGTTTGATCCTCCCATTGACAGTGAAATACATTTTATCCATTCTTGCGAAAGTGATTTAAAATGTTATTCATGGCTAAAAATGTTTAAAGCATGATTTTTATTGTTTTATAATATTAAATTTATTTTCAGTTATATATTTTATTTAATGAGATTGAATTATTTATTATAAAATTATTAAAAAAAAACAATAATATTTTAGGTGTTTGTATGTATTTTGATCAGAGATATATATTGGAGAAAATGTGAAATTTCAATGTAAACAACTATGAAATTCGATGGTTTTGGCATTCTGTGCATAAAAACAGTTTTCATTAGTGTTTTCATAATCATGGAATGTTCATAATTGCATTTTCGAAATTCATTACTTTTATTGTTTGATTTGAAGGCATCTGTTGCCGGAGCCCATCAAGTGTCAATTTTGATGTCATTGAATAAAGAAAAGTCCGGAGAACCTAAAAACTTCCAAGATAATTGACCAAAAAATTTTTATTTGAAACCGTTTCAACATAGCAGTTATAGGCAACAAAGAAGAGTTTTCAGTGGCATATTGTGATGTTGAAAAACGGATATACCACGGTAATCCCAAATGCAAAATATCATGGGTTAGTTGAGAAGAGTCAGAAATAGAGGGACGATACACGTCCATGTTGAAGCGGAACATTCATAGTCATATAGGCTGGCTGTGCATATGGTGAAAGTGTTGTGTATTACTAACAACAATTGAACAAATTAAACAACGTATTGTTGTAAAAAGACTAGCAATAGCGTGTAAAAGTTATGGAAAATACTTTGATTAATATAAATTGCCTTAATTTTTCCTAATAAATACCATTTTAAAGTTAAAATTTTCAGAATATATACAACCTAATAACTTTCATAATTCATCAACAGAATTTATCGTTTAATTTAATTCATGTATTTATTAATTTTTAGGATGTTATGACCAGAAATATATGGCCAAAGCCGATAGAGACAGAATAATGCTAGCAAGTGCAAAGAAGAACCTTCAGTCGATGGCTTTCTTTGGCATGACTGAATATCAAAAGATTTCCCAATACATTTTTGAAGAGACGTTTAATCTCCGTTTCGCTATTCCGTTTGAACAAAACAATTCTACTTTGTCAAGCTCGACGATAACTACTCTTACACCTGAGCAAACTGCAAGAATTAGAGAACTGAACAGTTTGGATATTGATCTGTATAATTTTGCTAAAAATTTGTTAATGTCAAGGTTCAAAAAGCTAAAGTCTAGAGACGAAGACTTCGATGAACGTTTTAAGCATTTAGGCGTGTTGAGTGGGAGAAATAACCCGACCAGTTTCGATTGGGATAAATTAGACGATTCATCTGATCTCGATAGAAAATAATAAAAGAAAATCGAAACTTAACTCAGAAAAAAGAAAAAAAAAAGAACATATGTTACATATTTCTGATACCCAAGTGCTTTAAAAAATTTAGACACTAAATCAGTATCCCTATCTATTTTATGTAACTGAAATAATTGTTCTTGTGAGCGCCATGAATTATGGGAAATTATAGAAAGGTTATTCTAATGTTACATCAATTGTTCCTATGCAATTCATTATTGATTACTGGTTGAATAACTATGAGAGGAGATTTTACTTATGAAGGTAAAAATATGATATGGCAAAGTACCTTAATATGTATAAATTATTGGTGTATTACATATATATCTTTATATACATTACATTTGTTTATCAGGACAAATGTATTGTACAAATATATATTCACATTTTTTGGTTTAATATGGTCAAGATTTAGTGGATTTAGCGTTTGTGCAATACCCCAATATATTTAAATAAGACAGATCATATCTGATATTTTAACTATGCTATTTACATCTCCTTATAAGCTCATCTAAACTTTTTTGTATATATTTAAATATGATTCAACTATTTAAAAAGCATTTACCCCGTTCCAGCCTGTAACTAACTTTTCTTTGTGCCATAACAACTTTAATAATTTCATTGCATTTTCAACTTGTGATGCTTTTAAAAAGGACACTAATGCTTGTATAAGTACGGATTTTGACTAGTCACATAGTAAACTGAACCGTTACATATTAGAAATAAAATCAAAATCTGTGTAGATATGTTTGCAAGTCTGTTTTAAATTAAAATGATTGTATATAGGAATTAATTGTATTTACTTATCAGACAATAAACATATTATATGTTACTACCTACTAAATGACCAAAAACTTAGAAACTTACTTTGTCTTTTCACTTTAGTGAGTATGGACTTAGACAAATTTGGAGATACCAGTTTTGATCAAAATTCCATCCACGTGAACTTGGTAATAAACATGTTTGATCTCAGAAATATTTCTAAATTTCTTAAATATTAGAAAATCATATGTGTTGATTTTATATCTGAATAAATCCAAACTTTAAATCATATAGTGTTAACTGGACTGAAAATTGATTAACTTATAGTACGGCTGTTAATGCTCACAAAGCTTTGCAATGTACAATTAATTGACCATGTGTTCCTAACACATTGAGATTTATTTCATGTTGATAGATTTTGCTTTTGATGTTATGCACATTCTTAAAATTTGAATTTGTCAAGAAGGGCAATAAATAATAATAGAGACTACAAATCTATTATTGATAACATATATTTAATTTCGGAAGCATTAATATATTCTTGAAAGTTTTTATTTTATAGTCTAATTTTTGTGATCAAAATATATGCATTTGAAATTCCGGGATTATGAGAAAGCAATAATAATCAATATCCGAGATATTATTAATTGAACCAAATTCCATTTTACCCAAGAATGAATGAGGTAGATCGTTAAGTCTGCTTTTAATATATATCGTATGGTTGTTACATTACAGGAAATAACAGCGGCGGTTGCTTTCTCTCCAGAAAAATAAGAAATATCTTTAAGCTTTTAGATATTGTGCACAGATAATATATTTTCCTATAATAGATAATCATGTAACCACTATTTAAATAAAAAAGCTCATCAATAATATTAAATTGTATAAATAAATAGTTGTAGTTATTTCAATATTGGCTGATTTCATTGTTATTGATGATACAATTGTTCCATATACAATTTAATATTTATTTTAAATGATATAAAGTCACCTGAAAATTTTATTGAATGAATATGCCGCAATACCGAGATTAATCTTAAGTAACGAAGTTTATATCGTCGTTCTTCGTTTCCATGTGTTCATTTTTGTATTTGTGCAAGATTCGATGTGACTTAATTATTATTTGATGTATGTTATCATTTTAGTTGGCTATACTATAAATCTCAACCAAAGATAATATACATGTTTAATATATATTAGTGCAATTAACCGAATTTTTGACTGTATATTTTGAAATTTTAATATTTTTGTAATTTAAAATCATTCATTTATGTATAGCATATATTTATGGTACATTGTAAATTTTTCACTTATTTAGCGAATACAAAAGGAAACTAGACAATCTTATGATTACATTTTATTTGTTTTAAAAATATTTATGTATGGATTTTCCTTAAATGGACTTTTAGGTAGTATATATAATTTGACTGTGCTTTAGTTTATAAGATATAGTGATTGTAAAAATAGTATGTATTAATTATGTAATAAAGATATCGTCATTTTTACAAAAAATCTTTTTTATTTAAATTGCTATTATTTTATCAAATTACTATATTTTCATATATGGCATACTTTAGATTTTTGAGTAAATAGTTCTGCTCGTGAACGATATACGTTGAATTTGATTTGTGTAAGGAAGAAAACATTTCTATTTTACAACAGTTTTATTTAAGAAATAAGAAGTCGTGGTATGTTAGATTAGCTGATGCGCTACAATACTATCTCTTCGTTTTCTAAATTAAACGAAAGCTTAAAATATGAACACTTGCCTCTAGTTTAAACACTTTAAATGTAGCATGGTATAACACATTTATAATATGTTTGTGATTGCCTATATGCAAGTGCATAGAATGTAAAATTCAACAAGGGACTGGCCATTGACAATCACGGCAATAATCAAAACCTATTGTCTGTTTTAGCTTCTTAAGTCGCTATGTTGTTGATATGGAATCGAGGAACGTCATTAATTAGTGAAGTCCATTCGAGGCAAAGCCGAGTTTATAAAAAGTAAATACTAAAATTTAATAACAAAAAAATATATATCTAAATTAGTTGTATTTTCTCTCTGTCAAACTTATCATAAATGAACTGCGAATATTTATAAAATCAATTGCACTAAATGTTCGCCAAAGCAGGCATGTTTTTCAATTATTTTTTACACTTAACATTTATTACTTACCTCATTTAATCCATTTCAAACTTATTAATAATAGGATATTAAGAGCATATTTAAAGTAATAAATTTTCTCATAGAAATTAAGAAAATCGTAACAATAAAAATGGAACGTATCTTAAACGATATCACCCAAAGGCTGAAAAGAGAAATATTGGAAATGAACCATTTTAATACAGAATGAACGTGAATGAATGACAGAACGGAACTGAAGTTGAAGAATTGAAGATCTGAGTTTAGGGCTCAAAGTTGATCTAGTATAAGGTTACAACATATACCAAGAAAGGGAATTATAAAACTTACTAACTTGATTAATACAGCATTGCGACTATGTCCTATATGTTTGGAAATTGCTATAGAATTGGACTAAAATTGTTGATTCCCAAACCATGAATCAAAAATATTATAAACCTATTTTACTGTTAGAGATAACAGCTAAGGTGTATGAACTCCTGTTGTAAGGTTAAAACCAATTATAGAAAAAAAAACTAATAGCTGCTCTTCAGTTTGGTTTCATAAATATATATTCGACAATTAGTGCATAGAATCGCAGATGTCAATGAAAAAGCCTAAATATAATAAATATAAACAAATAATACATAAAGAAATCAATTCTAAAAAAGCTCCTGGTTTTGACCTAATAACTGGAAGTATCTTAAAAGAACTGTCAGGAAAGTGCATCAAATTAATTAATAACATTCATATTTAATGCAATGCTAAGACTTAATTACTTTTCTAGCACTTGGAAAGTGGCTCAAATCATTATGATTCTTAAACCTGGAAAAAAATCAGAAGACGTCTCTCCTTATCGTCCTATAGACCTGTTACCTGTGATCTCTAGACTATTCGAAAAATTATACATTAAGAGACTTAAGATAATCACAGAGGAGAGAAATATTATTCCAGACCATCAATTTGCCTTCAGTAATAAACACGGAACAATAGAACAAATACATAGATTAGTGAACCAAATTAACAAAAACTTGAACGATAAAAAATGTTGCTCCGTTACATTTCTCAATATTTCTCAGGCCTTCGACAAGGCTGTTAAATTGAAAAAGCTTTTGCCCCATACGCACTTTTCAATTGCTGAAATCGTACCTCTTAGACATTTTATTGTCAAACGGGGTGACGAATACACTGACCTACACCCAATATATTCGGATGTTCCGCAGGGCAGTGTTCTTGGCCCATTGTTATATCTTATTTATACAGCTGACCTACCGACCTTAAGAAACACTACTGTTGCAACATATGCTGATGATACAGCGGTTTTATCATCACACGGGGATCCAATATCAGCTAAAAGAAGACTCCAACTTCATCTTAACAAAGTCGAATTGTGGTTGAAAACGTGGCGTATCAAAGCAAATGAGATAAAATCTTCCCATGTGACATTCAGCCTTTATAGATGAACATGTCCCTCAGTAGAATTGAATAATCATGAACTTCCGCAAGCAGACAACGTTAAATATCTGGGAACGCATTTCGATCGACGTTTGACATGGAAAAAAACATATAGATAGATATCTTCCACAGGTTCCAGAATAAAGTGTTGCGAGTCATCGTCGATACATAATACCGACACCATATTACGTGTCCAACAAACTGATTCAACGTGATATCCCCATAGAACCCATAACCAGTGTGATTCACAATGCACTCGCCAAACAGTTAAATGTGCGCGATGATTGAGAAGTACGTAGGCTCAAACGCAAACTGTAGAATAATCTCTAAAATAATAATCTCTAGAATAGAATAAGAATTTTGAATTTTTAAAATATGTTAGTATAGACTTTAAAATAAGTTAGAATAGTATCTATAATAAGATTTAGATTATAAGTTGTACAGTAGATCACTTACTGAACTGAAGTTACTCTAAAAATAAATTCAATAAAAATATAAATTCAGGAAAAATAAAATTTGTAAAAATTAGGATAAACGGCAACGACTAATAACAATGTATTACTTATTAAATAATTAACAATTTTAATCAAGTAAAAAATATTAGTTTCAAACATCTAACAACTACTAAAAATGAAAATGTATTAATTAAATTTTTTTTAAATGTTTTCCTTAACTAGCATAGCCCTGGCCAATAGCATTGAGACTTAGACCCTACAGAGCGGACTAAAATATCACGGTACAATTAAAAAGCCAAGTTCACCATCAAGTGAACTACCAATGAACATTTATAATTTCATTTAACATTTTAATTCTTTGGACCTCAAATATAATCTACTGTATAAATATTAACCATAAATATTGACTAAATAATATACACGATAAAGGCATTAGCATAATAGCCTGGCATTTGTTGATGGGGCTTAAAATTATAAAATTTGTTTAACGGGGGCTCCGAATCACGGTCCTCGGCATTAAGCCTACCAACTGGAGAGTGACTATCTTAGAAATCATCCCAGAAGACATCTGGTCTTACCCAGCCTGGTTACTGACGTGACTGGGATCACTTTCTTTGTCGGATTTTGCACTCTTGCCTAGGACAATCACAAATATTAAACAATCACAAACATAAATTTACGACCATGTCCCAGCAGGATTAGAACCTGCGACTATCGCAATAGCAGGTCGTCCGTCCTGTCGCCTTTACCACTGCGGCAACTAAGCCGGCAATTAAAATTTTGATTTATAACTAATTTAAAAATTTTATTATGACATAATGGTGAAGGAAAATGTAAATATGTTCAGAATTTGAAATATAATTATACAATAGTTTCTAGTTTTAAAACAATCAATATATTATATTTCTATATTTAACAGTTAGCATAGTTTTGCAATCAATATTTCGTACTTTAACAATTTTTAAATACCTTGTAATTATTTATTGCTTGTTCTAGGGTTATATAATGTATCTTGCCACACAATTTATTGTGTAATATTACAAAATATTACCTCTATTTCATAGTTGCTCTTGTTTATTCCTAGTTATAATTTATATTCTCTAACCACATTTTTAAATAATTTAAGGCTCTAAGTTAGACGCTTGCGTGGTCTCTGTTTAACTTGATGTTATAATCCGATCAGCTGATTGTATAAGGCTGTCACATGTGGCGCACAATGCAGCAAGTTTGATTACGAACAACTCGCGAGTTTCGATAGTTTTCGGATTTAGATTATAGCTTATTCGTTCATGTTCCAGCAACGCGAAAGTGTCTCTGCTCGAGACAATTTTCGTAAACGTTTCCTCTACAAAGGCACAAAGTTAAGGTTAAATAGGTGACCGTCGACCAATATGTTGTTAAAACTGAAACGAAACATGAACAACTGGCTGGTTATATCATTGCTGTTGAGTATATTTGGCTTCTTGAAAGAACTGCGACCTTCCGAGCCATTCATCTTTGAATTTTTGATTGGAGAATGGAAGAATTTAACAGAGACACAAGTTAACCAGGAAGTATATCCAGTTGGAACTTACAGCTATTTGGCGCAGTTAATTATAGTATTTTTAATCACCGATTTATGCCGGTACAAACCATTGATAATACTATTGGGCATTACCGGCATAGTCGTTTGGGCGATGCTTCTATGGACCAATAGCTTGTTGGAAACACAAATTCTTGAGGTGAGTTTGTTGAATATATTGTTATGATTTTTATTTTATTTTTTGTTAAATGTTTAATCGAAAACACATTTATTCCCTGTACATTTTTATCATTCATAAATTGTTATATATTTTCTATGAAATAAATGACCATAACTTTTATATATTAATATCTTATCCAAAATAAAAAAAAAACTTATTGGCACTTCGTTAAGATTTTAATTTTTATTTGTAATTTAATATTTTCAAAACTATTTTGGAATATTATCGCGGTGTTTGTAAATAAAAGCCAAAATATTCTAAATATATTTGAGTGGGTAAAATTTTTGCTTTTTATTAAAAATCATATAATGGCTAGGGGAAAAGTGATTTCGTTTTTTTTTCTTTTGTTTAAAATCGAATTTATTCACACACATTTCAAACATTAATTAATGAAGTATGTGTTGTTTTGATCGAATGCAGTTTTTTGGTAAAACCGTAATTCCGCACTGGAGAACTGAGATTCCTCGGTGAACAACTGAACGAAGTGATTTTCTCAATCCTTTTTTGAAGACAGCTGTACACAATTAATAGGATTTTGTAGAGCTAGGAATAAATAGTGGTTGGATGGGGCAAGGGGCGGATTATAACAGTGGATGCAATCAACCTCTGTTATTTCTTGCCGTGACAATAAAGTGTGTAATCTAGATGTTGACCATCTATAAAACAAAGTTTTTCCTGCTGATTAATTCTGGTCGTATTTTAAAATAATTTAAAGTGTGTACTTAATTTTAAATGTTTATTACCACTATTAAAAATAGCACTATTTAAAACATTTAAATGATATCGATATTTTTTTGATCCAATTTATAAATATTTTTATTTTTCCTAGAAATATTTTGTAAAATATATTTGATAACTTTTGTAAACTATCTATATTTTTCTTAATCGTTGCAAAAAAATATCGATATTTTTAAAAATATAGTTAATCGGAATGCGCTATTTTTCTTGACGTCTGACAACCCTAGTTATGACTGTGATGAATATCTTCTATCCAATCCCATCAAACACTTAGATCGCCTTTCTTAGAGTTAAGTTTCTTCAGGCTTAAATCACAATATATGTGGAACCGAAGTATCGAGCTTCTTTTGGGAACCAGTCTTAAATATTTAAATAGTTCTGGACCAGTTTTACTGATAATTTTTAGTTCCGGGCTTATGTAGCTAGATAAAATATGTCGGTCTACTTTAATATTTTTAAGAATTTGTCTTTTGCAATTATTTACCAGCAAGAAATAAATTATGTCTGCAGATGCCAATTGATCAAATCGTGTTATACAAAGACGAGTAATAGCGAGTAACAGACGTTAGTCATTCTTTAATAACAATAATTGTGAAAGATACACTGTTGCAGCTTCAATAGAGAGTTTTCCTATTAGCCATAACGCCTCCTGATTACCATATATTCTCGTTCGAGATAATATGGGTTAGCTCATGTGTTTCGAAATATTAAAAAAGCGCGTCAAACCAACATCGTTCTTTCGACTCGGTAACGCTCGAAAAATAGGAAAAAGTTATTAAAAGTATATTGTACAAGTTTTTTTCAATAAAAGCTTTTTTAAAATGAAAAACATGCAAAAAAGCAGTACATGCAAACATTTAGTTTATTCAGAATTTACTATAAAAACGTTTGTTCTGTTTTCTAATAAAAGTGATATAAAATGTTAAGTAACAATTAAATATTGTTATTGTTATATTGTGTTAAAAATAATGTCTATTTTTTGATATTTTGTATGCAGAGTCACCGACCTCTGTTTTTAATAAATATTATATAATTGACATAATAATTTATAACAAAAACATTATAGCGATATAAAGTGCTACATTTAATTTACAATTTTTCTTTACAAAGAGGAACTCTATAAATAATGTATTTTTATTGAAATATATTGTATTATCTAATTTTCTGGCTAAATGAACAGTGAAATTATAATAGAATTTTTAATAGAATTTTATTTTTACAATTGTTGTTGTGGTTTTTTGAACTTAACATTAGAATTAATATATAGTCTATTCAAAACAAGAGTGAACCCACGCCATCACGATGTCGAAAATATTGCCTATCGCAATTTCTAAATTTGTTTCAAAATCATATTTTTCTCCTCATTTTATTCTAGTTAAAAAGAGCTACAGTGGTCTCTGCTACGTTAGAACATGTAACCGAATCAGCCTACAAAATTCGCCTGGTTGTCAAAAAAAACCTCTGCAAAATTCTTTAAAATATTAGTGATAATAGTTACAGGTTATAAACTGGCAAACGTTTTAACATTTTGTTTGTTTTAATAAATTTCAAATTGCTGCTTATTATTACTCTGATTGAAAAATGAAAACTGCCGAAACAATTAGATGGTTAGAGTCAGAAACAGATTGCACCTCTAATCAGTTACTTCGAACAGGAATGAGGTAATATATGTATTAGATCTACTACAATGTTAAAGTATATTTGATAATATTATTTTTGTTTCGTTATTTTATTTAGATTAAAATTTTGTTATATGTTAAAGTTAAAATGAACTAAAACTCAAAATTGATACGGTAACGTCTCAACGTCATAACGGTCAAACGTCTGCAAAATTCTTCAAAATCTTACTATAACAATTAGAGGTTATAAACTGACCAATGTTGTAAACTAAAAACCTAATTTGATGCGGCAACATTTCGACGTACTGACGTCATAAATCTTGATGACGTGCATCGACTGTTTTATTGGATAGACTATAATTTTTTCCTTTACACTAGGTTTTTTTGTCGTAGATGTCAAATTCACCTTGCACTTTTCAAATATCTTATTGCGACACTTAAATTGGCATTACTATATTTTTTTTAATTTAAATAGTATATAGTACACATATAGGTTAAAGCTATATATTCCAGAGCCGATCTCAATTAGCGTTTAGACATTTATAGTTTAGCGATCGATGTACTATGTAACTATACTAATTCAAAGGGTTTTTGTCTCTTCAATTACCAAGTTAGTCCAATGTTGACGGCAAGTTATAGTACTTTCTTATATTCACGTAACCTCACTTGGTATTTATTCACAAACAGTTTAATTTCATCGCTGATTAATGGTACCATTAGATCTTTGATCTACAAACACACATGAGGACATCTGTCCTCATTTATAATATATAAAAGGGTTTATTTAAATTATTATTTTATTTAGTTTATTTAATTTTATAAAAAAGTTTGTTTTTAGGTTTGGATTATATTGATATTGGATTTCTTTGTGTATCCTCATAGTTCAATGTCGGCTTTAAAATTTGAAGTTAATTTGGGAATTATATGGCTAGACTAGTAACCTAATACAGAGGGTATGTCATTTTAGGTTCTCTCATGATATTGATGTGTATGAGTATCATTAAAATTCAAATTTAGATTTTGATGTCATTTAACACATGTAAAAATAAAATATTTTTAGTCACCCAAAGGCTGTATAAACATAATATGAATTGCTTTAATAATATTAGGTCGTTACATGTATTTTGATTAGCTTTTTGATAGCTAGTAACAGACACATGTTACAAAATTTATGGAGGGTTGAACTGTTGCAGCTTGAATTGGTTCTACTGCACTCAGTGTACTCACCAGCCGTAACCAATATCGTTCTTTTTTACTTTTTTTGATAGAAAAGATATTTATTTTGTGCGAATTTTTCTTAATAATTGTCTTTTTAAAGTGACAAAAAAGATTAGGGTATATGCAAACATTTAATAATATATTGATATTATTTGACTATTTATTTTTATGCTCATTTATTTAATATAGACTTAAAGATTTAAAAGCCTTAAATTACAACTACAGGATTTATAGTTATTATATATTTAATTGTCATATTTACAACCTATAAATGTAAGTTTACTTATCCTTACGTATCGTCGAACTTTTTATCTTACTCATCCATGAATGTTTTTAGTAACATGTTGGCCCTCTACTTGAAATTACGTGATCTTTATTTTTGTTCTGTGTACGGTTTCACCTTTTTAAAAGAGTTTCGTCCATCGTCGGTATTTTTATTTCAGTTTTTATTGGTGCAATACGAGGAATTCGGTGATGATATTTTAATTCAGTATGTTTATCCTCTGAGAACTTTTGCGGGAACTTTAATGGTCATTGTCGTTTTAATTTTTGTGGATATTTTAATGTACAAATGTTGGATTACTTTTATAGCTGTGTCGGGAAGTGTAGCTACTGGAATGATTATGTGGACCCATGAGTTGTTACCTTTGCAAATAGCTCAGGTAGGTTTTATGTTGGCACATGTAATTATCTAATTTTTTTTTTGTTAAATTTAATTGTACATGTTTTTTTACAAAATACGTAAATATTTTCGCTTCATTAAATTTAAATATCTAAAAAAACTAAAATGCAACATATTATAATTATTGCATTCATAAACCAAATCAGAGCAATAATTGGAAATAGTTACAATAGAGGATGGTTACTTTACGGTCAAGTTCAGCGTTAACAAACTTTAAAATTAACAAAATTGTGCAAATTCGAATATGGACCGATTGTTCACCTGTATAAAAAAAACCCATGGCTGGCTACTATATTATACATGTGAAATGTAAACATACATATTGTCTGTCTGATTGGCTGATAAAAAAACCTACGACATGTAAGCTTCTACTTCGATATAACATCAGCATTATAAACTATTAACCAATAAATAGCTCTACTCAGCGAATGTGAAGTCGCTTAATTGACCTGATCGTTTTATTTATTTACGTGTTTTGGTTTATTGCTTGAATTTTTTATGACGTTCGTGATGGAAAGTATATCGAAATGTTCGTAAAATTGGTATTAACAGTAAACTAAAAAATACAAGGCGATTGACATGAGATTGGCTCAGATTTATAAATTTTCAATATACAGTTGTAATCAAAAATAGTATTATAATATATCAGATAATGTAATCAACTATTAAGTTACCTAACTTAACTACTAAAGTCGACTGTTTCTACGTAAAATAACAGTTTTCCAGATAGTATTATTGAATTATTCAGTTTGCGTCTATACCATGCCCCCCTAAAAATGATTAATCTTCTTCAGATGAAATTATGCGAAAAGTTTTTAAAGACAGACATGGCATTCAATATGATACAAACTCCTTAACCTATCTGATATTCGCCGATTATAGCGCTATATTCGGTGGTACATAGTAACGGGATCCAGTTGTATTACTGGAGAAAAAACGGACCCGCCGAAGTAATAAGCCCAATCGACCAAGATGCAGTAATTTTTACTAGTATTTTAATCAAGACTAAAATCCGCTTCTTTCGAATGCCTATCTTGACATTTGTGTATGGCTCCGATCCTTGGACTCTGTTACAATATAATCACTAAATTCCACAGTTGGCGATCCATGTATTTTTCGGAGCAGTTAGCTGTATCTTTCACCCAAAAGGTCGATTTCGTCACATAAGTCTGTGAGGAATTCGTTCACCTTTCTTTCATTCGACATAATATATTTTCATATATATATATATATATATATATATATATATATATATATATATATTATCGGCATGAGAAGTTCCTAGCTGGAAGAGTATTTCCCACCCCTATATTCTGAACGAATTGGGATACAGAAAATGGTTTCTTGGACCTGCCTTGTTCACCACCACCGAGAACCCGAGGGAGGAGTTTCTGCGATAAAATGCATCGACAACGATAGACGGTATTAAATTTAGAATTGAGAAAGAAATAATTTGAAGACAGCAGTATTAAAATAATTGAAATGAGCATAATGAAAGAATTGTTATTAATAGATTTTAAAATAAATATTTCTGAACCATTGAAATGAAAATTGAGAAGAATTTGAAGAGAGTATTGATAAAGAAAGATTGGAAGAAAACATTGTTAGCATTGAGGAAAGAATTTGTCAATCAAATATTGAGATCATAGCGTCAATATTTTAATAATCACCACCCTACATGGGATTCCTCAGAGGACAACATTCTTGAGACCTCATTTTTATACTTTCTAAATTGAGTCTCACTTGCGCATCTATGCTTCTCATCAGGTTTTCTATCCAACGTTGGTCTTATTCTCTGCTCCCCCTCACTTTTTCTGAGGGTACCTGTGGCAGTGATCATTTTCCTATTCTAATACAATCCACCAATGTCCCTTCTTCTCTTAGCAACTCTCCTAATCCAAGAAACTTACTTTCCTCTACTCTCTCAAGATGGAAGATAGCAATAAATTATGGACAATAAAACACGATTTCTTCTCCTATATTCTCTCCAGATCCTGCCAAGTTAACCTTAATCGTTTTATGCTAGGACATTGTAAATTCACCCAACGTTGAAATGACGTCGAATATACTGCCAAATATAGTCCGGAAAATGTAAAATTCATTTTAAACTAGGAGCGGATTCTTTCTTCCCACTTACCCTAGTTAAAAAGAGATAGATTGCTGTTTGAGGCGTCGAAACATGTAACCGAATCAGTCTATAAAATTCTATTTGTGTTGGTACTGGTCGTACATTGTTGTCAAATGTCTACAAAAAATCTTCAAAGTATAAGTGATAATAATTAGATATAAATCGGCAAAAGTTGTAAACAAAAAGTCAGAGTCGATACGGCAACATTGTGACTTCGGAATTCGGAATAATTCCTCAAAGACCCTATTAAGTTGATTTAGATCAGCCCGATTTGGAAAAAATGCACGTTTTATTTCAAAAAGGTTGTTACTATTTTTTAAATGGTATTTTAACGTTTTCGGAGGTGTATTGTATACAAATATTTATATATAGATGATTTGGTGTTGCAATTTTTTTAAATAAAGCATTAAGCAATTTACAGCGATTAGCACATGCGTGTTAAGGCAACTAACTTTAACAATTTAAATTAAGTAACAATTTATTTTTAACAACTATCTTAACACTATTTTTGTAAATTGATTTTTTCTATCCATGTATATCATTCGTTTGGAGGAAGTTATTATATATATATACGAAATTTTTGCAATTTTATGGACTTATATTATTTTAAGCTATCTTTGTTAACCATTATCAGAATGCATTATGCCCTTTAATTGTGAGAGCTTACATATGTGTTTTTTTAAAGCTATCATTTCAGCATTCATATTAAAGTTGATCTTTTTCTATAACTTTTATACCAATATATATAATCCAATATATATTCATAAAATAATATTGTTCCATATATGAAAAATATTTATGTTTTATATCATTTCCTATGACATTATCAATGTGAACCTTTCTTATTTCGATATAGATAAATTAAAAACAAATTTAGCCGCCTTTTCTGGTTATTATCGATTACTAATTATTTTTTTCCTTGGTTTATAATTGATATATTTATTATAGATTAAAAAGCTATAATCTCTTAACCTATCACTTTTAAACGGTTACATATAACAGGTCAGTTGAAAAGTCCTCGGCCTACAATAGTAAAACGCTTTTTTTGGAAAAAATTTTTTTATTCAACATAATTCCCTTCAAGGGTGATACACTGATTATAGCGACCCTCCAACATTTCGATACGATTTTTGTAGTACGATTTGTTCTTTGCTTCAAAATAAGCTTCAGTTTCGGCGATCACCTCTTCATTCCACGAGAATTTATTCCCAGCGAGCATGTAATAGTCGGTCCTTCGGTAATAATGGTCCTTCCTCTTTCAAGGTAGTGGTTCAATGAAAATTATTCCATCGCGCATCCCAAAATACAGACGCCATAACCTTTCCAGCCGACTGTGGCGTTTTCCCACGCTTTGGAGCGGGTTCATCGTGTGCAGTCCACTCGGATTGCACTGTCGATTGGATTTCGGAGTGAAATGATGTCATTGTCACATATCGACGCAAAAACTCGGGTTTATTACGCTTGATCATCTTTAAACACTGCTCCGAATCATCAACTCGTTGTTGTTTTTAGTCAAAAGTGAGCTCGCGCGGCAACCACTATGCACAGAGCTTTCTCATACCCAAATATTCGTGGATGATATGATGTACACGTTCAGTTAATATCTTTAGAGAGTCTGCTATTTCATTCAATTTCAATTTACGGTCATTCATAATCATTTTGTGGATTTTTTTAATGTTTTCGTCGGTAACAGCCGCTTTTGGGCGTCCACTGCGTTCACGGTGTCACATCGTCTTCGGTGCTCATTTCACCACATTAAACTTAGCATACCAATCCTTGATGGTTGATTTTCTTGGGACAGTGTCCGGAAACTCGGCATCAAGCCAATTTTTTGCTTCCACTTTTTTTCCCTTCAAAAAGCAATATTTTATCAACACGCGATATTCCTTTTTAGCCTTTTTTTTTTCACAATAACAAAAGTTGCTTCACTCAAAATGCTATAGTTCACAAACTAATGATCCGACAGCTATCAAATATATACACACATCTTTTGAGGGTTAGTTCTAACTAAAAAACATATTCTAGTAGCTAGATTAATTCTAGTAGGTTATAGAATTAATTCTAGTAGCGCCATCTATGTGTCAAGTCGGGGACTTTTCAATTATCCTGTTATATATAGTATACAAAATATTAAAACGAATATTGATTGATTTTTATTTTTTTCCCACAAATACCACACTTTTATTTAAAAAATTGTAGCAAGGACCTATATTATTATACATTATCAGCCACTACTAGAACTTAAAAATTTATACTATGGTTTAAAAACTTTACTATAATTAAGGGAACGAATTAAAACCTCAAGAAATGTTATCGTCCTCTCTAATTTCTAGATTTTGTCTACTGGCATTTTTTCCTCCATATATTTTTATTTTATTTTAACGGAAAGAAGACAAGGAGTCTAATTTTGGCCTGCGCACAAGAATTTGAATTTGCCATGTTGCCTTAAACACAAAATAACAAAATAAAATATCTCTTGAAGTAAATTAATTAGCCAGGTTAAAAAATTTTGGTATAATTTTCATCTCCTATAATATAAAATATGTAATATGGAAAACATTTTATAAACATATTTAATTTCAAAATAATTTTGAAATAAAAATGGGGAAAATAAAATATTATATAAGATAACAAATATAATTTGTTAAAAAATATAAATATAAAATAGGCTACACACTCTTTTCCATACCACCCATAAGGTAGTTCTAGGCTGACTTTTTTATGGGGTGTCCCCCTTAGGTCTAGTTCACAAGCATCCATATCACAATATTTCGATACAATTCTTATTTAATTCAATTTTTTACCTTTTATTTAATTTTTACCAATTTTTTTAACTATGGGTTTATCTGGACTGGGCCTAAAGTTGAACGTGGGCTCCGAATCACGGTCCTCAGCATTAAAGCCTAGCGACTGGCGAGTGACCAACTTTAGAAATCATTCCAGAAGACATCCGGTCTTATCCAGCCTGATTACTGGCGTAACTGGGGTTATTTTCCTTGTCGGATTTTTGCTCTTTTACTACTTTTTTTTTACTCTCTTTTTATGCTCTTACCACACTCTTGCCTAGAACATTCACAAATTTTAAACAATCACAAACATAAATTTGCGATCATGCCCCAGCAGGATTCGAACCCACGGCTATTGCAACGGTAAGAGGACCGTCCCATTGCCTTTACCACTGTGCCACCAAGCCGGAACTTAAATTCAATTCAAAATTCAATCTTATTCTACCAAAATTCTCGTTTTTATTTTCTTTTGGATCTCATTTACTCATGCTTCAACAGTTGTACCGTCACTTTTATGTCTTTTACCTGGTATTCATACCATGATTTCTTTTAATATATTATTCATTAAAAGTATAGCTGTTAATTTGGCCATATTTCCATATGATTTTAATAGAACCAACTTATCCAAGTGCTTTTCATGATGTACATGTGTTTAATTTATTGTATTTCACATTCTCTTCCTTTTCATCCATTAATACTTTTATAAATTCGTGATCGATTACACTTAAATTAAGAAGTAGTAATATTTTTACCAAAATAGAAACCCGCAATCTTATTATTATAAGAGGGGATTTAGTTTTTCTTTCCACACCTCAATATCTTCAAACGAGT
This sequence comes from Rhynchophorus ferrugineus, assembly GCF_030347505.1. Taxonomy (NCBI): domain Eukaryota; kingdom Metazoa; phylum Arthropoda; class Insecta; order Coleoptera; family Curculionidae; genus Rhynchophorus; species Rhynchophorus ferrugineus. The sequence continues at coordinate 23,612,746 of NW_027472588.1, read as the reverse complement.
TAAAATTCCATGTTTCTTCTTAATTTTAATGTTCTTAGTTAACTCTATATGATCAACGAGTTGTCAATTTGATGAGTTATGTTCACATAAAAGACATCGAGTAAATTTATCTGAACATTTACTTTAGCAATGTCATTTATGTCTAAAATATAATATAATGTGCAAAATTAAAATAAATTTAAATAGATATTCACCTGAGTGAAATTTCCTCAGGTCCCAAACTTTTTTGACAATATTCATAAATCAATGATTCAATCAAATTCTCTCCTACTATTTATAATTAAAAATATGAACAGTACAAAATCAAACAAACTATTTTAACAAAATTATATAATGTGTAAAATAAATATAATATAATAATTAAAACAATATATACTAGCTATAATATAACAGACACTAGATATAAACAGTAAAATGTGATACTAGAGCTCTTACCACTGGCAGGATTAAAACAAAAGTGACAGCCGTAGTTCTTTGGATTCTACCTCTCGATAGGATCATCCACAATTAGCCACTACTGAAAAGAAGTGGCCGTTTATTGAATGGACTACATAAACGACGGGTCAAAACCAATATCTATAAACGAAACCTTTAAATGCAAACACATCAACGAATAAAGGGATGTAGGTTATCCCATCTGAACAACTTACAGTTGTGCTATTGTAGATTATGTTATTTTAGACTATACTCTGCACTCTCATGTTTGTGCCAGGAATCCACGGACTGGGGGTGTTTTCAATGCCTTGATCTTTTCTAATTATAATAATTTATGGCCAGGGGGCTGTGAGCACCTTCAATTTACCTTCTGTAACTTTGGAGCTTCAACTGATACTTTTACACAAACTCCACTTAATTATGCTAAATAGTGCTTCTTAAACTGAAACGATTGGCAATACTACGTCAAGCTGTCTCCTTTCCTTGATAAGCAAGATTATTTTCTTTCTAAGACTGAAATCATAAGCGATATTGCCGGCTAATCTTATTCTCATATAAACGAAGTCCTTATGTCTAGACCATAGAGTAAGAAAGAGAAAACCCAATAGTCTCTGGAGAAACGTTTTGCTTTGCCCAACATCCCGATGGGGTTATATCGGCCATGCAAGTAATTCGATTGATCAATTTAAATCTCCATTATAAGCACCTGTAAGAAAAACCTTTCGCTGTGAAGACATTTGATTGGCTCTTTGATAAAGTTTGGCACTCAAGTGCGGCATGTGACACCCCTAACGTTGCGTTTAATTGACCAATAAAATTTAAATAAAAACAATTTAATTCTGAAATAAATTTATTAAATAAAATTCAATATCATATTATATTCAATATTCCCTTTTTCATATTTGTTTAGTGTCATCAATTTAATAGGATCTATTAGAGTTCTGTCTTTTTGTTTTCTTATACTGAAAGCAAACTTTGAGTCTTTCCTTGTTAAAATTCTGTATACAAGTTCTATCCAAAAGTATATGGCGCACCTTATTATTTTTAATATCTATCTGGAAAATCATTATATAGTGTACAACTAAAATGTTTCAGATTTATTTTTTTAAAGATATTTAACAAAAAATATGTTATATTATCAACGTGGCAATATCACGGAATAAAATAAAAGAGATAGTTCAGAGGTAGTTCACGAAATAAAATAAAAGACCAAGATCATCTGTAATTGAAGGTATTAAATCAAGTTGCTATTTCTAAATTCCTGGTAATACATCCTCGTTAGTATGGAATGTAAATTATCCAAATGGCCCTCATGTTCATCCTCTTCACAATATTCTAAAGGCGAATGATATGAAAAAAATTAACTTATGATGAGCACTTGAAATTATTTTTCCAAAACATATTAGCTGGAGGATGTATATTCCTGAATACATGAACTGTAATAGATTAAAAAAACTATCTTGGTTAACTTGTTCTTACTTGGGCAATAAACTAGAAGGACTATTTAAGTTCTGAATCGCTTTACGCCAAAATTCCGAGTGTATTGAACTTCGGTTAATTCTGTCTTAAAAGGTTTGCATTCAGTAGATATTATTTTAGTGGAGTTGCAAATATCAAATAGCTGATCCAAGAATAAAAGTATATATTATCTAGCTATATAAAGTGTGTATAGCTCCTTTCTGAAGGGGATTAATTTCTAAAATTAAATATTTCATATTTTATGATTATCAATATGAATAAACTTACCCCAACTTACAACAACAAAACACCCTGTAATGATCATAAATTACTTTGATACTTAATCCAATAAGTTTGGGATTTTCAACATTATCAATCATTTTTTAAAGGCAGCCAAATACTTCTTCGAAGATAAACGGTTCACTTTATTTATTGTAATACCGACTTATATATACTAATGAACTAATAATAAGATCTCTAAATGTTATAAAACTCTAAACAGACTGTTCCTTACGGCAGGCATACTGAAAATGTTGCCCAAAGCAAATAAACAATAAGCATGCCATAGAAACGCTGATGTCGCTTCGGGTTCTGGGGTATGATTGTTTTGTGGGCGACAGAGAACCTGGATTACGACTGGAACTGTCGTAGTTTGTTTACTATCGGGGTTAGTGGATGGGTAGGAATTTTATCAAGGTGTTAAGTAGGCTGTACACGCTATTTCCTTTGCAAGTGGCGTGCTGTATTTGGGCTGACCATTGGAATCTGCGGTCGAACTGGAGACCGAGGTATGAAACTTTCTGGGGCCATGGGATAGGGACTTTATCGATTTGGAGACGATAGACGCAGAACTCCTTGCGGTGGAAGAGAATAGCCTGAGTTTTGCTAGGATTTATCTGTAGCCGCCAGAATTTGTACCACGCTATCGCTTGATTCAGCTGTACTTGCAATCTGTTGCGGATAGCGTCGGGACAGTAACCGGTTATGAAGAAAGCGGTATCATCTGCATAAAATGCTGTGTGGGAAAGTTTGTACAGCGGGAAATCAGCCATATAAAGTTTGAATAGGGCTGGGGCTAGTGGAGCACCTTGCGGGACTACTGCGGAAGTATGTTTATGAGAGGAGACTGCATCACCGATCCTCACTTGAAAGGATCTACCGTCCAAGTATGAATATATCAGGGATATTAAGTCATTCGGTAGACCTAGTTGTTTCTATTTAAATATTAGACCGTGGTTCCATACTTGATCGAAAGCTTTGGAGACATCTAAGAAGATGGCTCCAGTTTTTCGACTTTTTATCAATGCCTGGTGGATTGCTGCTGCGATGCGGGCAGCTCGATGGAGGCATGAGTGTTTGGCGCGGAAACCGAATTGTTCGTTCGGGATTGAATGATGTGCGTTTGTGAAATCGTTTAAAGCGTTTAGTATCGCTTTTTAGGCAAGTTTGGAGATTGAACTTGATAGATTGATGTGAATTGAATTCGCCTGCTATTTGACTCGATCGCTATGGAAGTGTGTTCAAGACTTGACAGAGACTGCGATTGCAGTTGGATGTGCTTGATGTTATTTTTAACGGCGATGGCTTTGCCTCCGCCGTGGTCTGTTGTTCTGTCATTTCGATAAATAGAATAATTCGCAATGTTGAATCGGATGGAGGGTTTTAGAAAATTTTCCTGGAGAATCAATATGTTCCTCCTTATTACCACGCACGGAAAATGCATTCCAGGGCATTACTATTAGTGATCGCGGAGGGGAATTAACCATGGCGGGCCGATAGTAATTCTTCCAGTAGCTGGGTACTGATAGTGTTGAAAATGGTCTCCTTGATCATCTGAAGATATTTATTTAGGAGAGTATTTCGCAAATGGGGATCGAGTTTGTGATGTTGCGGAAGGAGCAGCCAGGCGAATGTTATCCTGAGTTCCCCACACATGGGTGGGAGGAGGGATTGGTCTTTTTGGTTTGGTTGCTTTAGGGGCTGGTTGGCATCTGCATCCTGAGTAATTCGCAGTGTATGGTTCTCCACAGTTGGCACATTTAGGCGGGGAATTTCTGTCTTTGGGACAGGTACGTGAGTCGTGTTTGCCGGCGCAGGCCGGGGTAGCTTTACAATTGCCCGATGAATGATCGTAGATTTGGCAGTTGAAACATTGGACGCCCGCCATTGTTGCTTTGTGCTTGCACTTTTACCACCTGATGCATTAGGCGGTCGACCGCGAAGATACGGCGTTCTTCTCGGGGGACGACCACTTGCACGATGGCAATTGGTTTTCCCTTCTTCGTTTTCCATCGTTCGACGTGGATTGGATTAAATCCGAGCTTCATGATAAACTTTCGAGAACGCCTTTGATAATGGTCCGGAGATGTCGTTTCTCCGGCGGGCAGAAAATGTGATAGCCGTATTTGCGGTCATTTAGGACATTTATCGTAAGTCTGTAGTCGTCAGGTGTGGGGGTAAATAACGCTACCCCTTCGGGCTTAGTCTGTGTGGATCCGGACTGTATACCCTGGATTGTCAGGATGCAAATCACCTCCGAGTACGTGTGTTTATCGCGAATGATAATCGGCGGGACTCGGGTTTTTTTGGAGCTAGTTTAGGTTGGTATAGGCATATCATTATTTTGTGTTGGAATTGTTTGATCGTTTGTGCTTATTGAGGTGTAATCCATCGGTTCGTCATTTCGCGTCGCGTTAATTTGCGGAGAAGCGGAAGATGTGGTAGCTACAGCGATATTACTGATAAACAAAGCTTCGTGAGCAGATTCACCTCTACTTTGATCCACAGCTTGTCTCTTTGCCTGTTGTTTTCTGTTGCTGTTTAGGTTTGGGAATTCTTCATCAGTTGTTGTTGTTGATTTCAGTCTTCTCTGCCCTTTTTTTTCGGCGAACAGGTTGGAATTCTCCTTCACTATCGGAGCTTGCTTCGGTTTCCGATTTTCCGGTATCGATCAATTCGTTATCGGTCTCGGCGGTCGTCATCTTTGTGTTGATCAATTGCAATACTTGATTTTGTAGTATCGCTATCTGAGCTTCCAGATGCCTGACGTGTTCGTCTTTTTGTTGTTCGGCCATTTTGGCTGCATTTTTTGTTGATTTTGCTGATTTTGAAGAGGCACTTGATTTTGGCCGCGCCTGTTGGCCGGCCATTTTCACAGGACACTATACTTGTGCTTTGGTTATGCACTGTTTCCTTTAATAGTTACGGTACGCTACTGAATTCACGTACCATAAGTCACACTGAAGTCACACTGACCACACTTTCTACTAAACGGAATGAACCAATCATATCCCGTCAAAACTCTTCGCATAGCGATTAAAGCAAGTAATAAGTTAAAAGTAGCGACATCTAGATCTTGGACGTTGCGAAACATTTCCCCAAAATTTCTTATAAAGTTAAATCTCTATTTCTCTGTGGTCTAGACAACTCACTCATTACATCTTCCGGTTTAACATGAACAGGTTTGTTTTCTATGTCAATATCATGTTAATTTTATTAAATTAATTTTGAATTTTATTTCTTTAAATTTTACACCTTTATAACTATTTATACAACAAAGGCATATGTTACTAAAATTATTCTTTAACGTTTATTAGACCTTTAAAATGCACACCATGGTATAAAGACTCCATTCGTCTAGCCAACTCGATCCTCCGATTTTATTTTTTGCTCTTTTATATTTATGCTGCTATTCACCCTGTTATATTTACAATTTCTCTTCGATTCACTCTCAAAACATTTTCTAGATGCCTTGCTTTCTTATTTTTTTAAAATAATTTCTTAATTTTATTTTACTTTGTTTAGAATATTTACTTTACCGAGTAAATACAACTTTTGGATAAAGACAATTTTAATATTAGCCATTTGCGATATCTATTGGTGACAATTATAACAATTTCAATTTGAATCGTTTTCGAATTTTATCGTTTTCACTATAGACGTAACGGTCGCAATTTCCATGTCCATGAGCCTATAGTTCGCTTTTAATATCATGCTGGTTTGTTGACGGTAGTCTTCTAATAATTACTCTGTATCACTTATCACTTTTTAATTAATATATGTGGAATTCAAGTTTACTGAATGGATTATCTGTCGTCCTTTTATTGTTGTTTCATTTTAATGAAATGTTTCTTTATACCTCTATACTCTATTTCGTTTTTACAAGTAACGTTGATAACATTATTTGGCAGAGCTTTGAACTGTTAGTGTTAGTAGCTACTCCGTTTATTTATGAATAGATTAAAATTACCAATATTGCCTACCTTAATCGAGGGAGCCAGAGGAATTTTATCTTCTTGCTTGTTTTTTTGATGTTCTATACGATATTTCCTTAATGTTTTCTTACTAGCGGGGAAGGTGTCATCTCGGACTTTTCCTTTTCCTTCTTATTCTTCACTTCTGTCCATTTGGGTTATTCGCCTACCTCTTATTCTAGTTTGTTCTCGTCGATTAAATACTTTTCTCCATAATTTATTATTTATTATATACTATTGCTCAGGGACGGCTTGGAGAGCTTAGATTTTCGAAAACACTGATTGGAAGACTTATTAAACGAAAACCTAACTCAAACTGTCAAGGCACATTTGCGCAGTGTTTGGTCTGCTTGTGCTCCAAAGTGGATGGTGTGCGTTGAAATCACCCCCGATGAATTTGGAGGTGTTTCTTTGAAGTAATGACTTAAATTTATCTTCAATGAATCGTTTTTTCGACAGATTGACGTGAATTGTATTCACCTGCTATTCGACTCGATTGCTATGGAGCTGTGTTCAAGACTTAATAGAGACTGCGATTGCAGTTGGATGCGCTTGATGCTATTTTTGACGGTGATGGCTTTGCCTCCGCCGTGGCCTGTTGTTCTGTCATTTCGATAAATAGAATAATTCGCGATGTTGAATCGGATGGAGGGTTTTAGAAAATTTTCCTGGAGAATCAATATGTTGCTCCTTCTTACCACGCACGGAAAATGCATTCCAGGACATTATTGTTAATGATCGGGGAGGACAACTAACCATGGCGGACTGATAGTAGTTCTTCCAGAAGCTGGGTACTGATGCTCAGGAGAATATTTCGCAGGCGGAGATCGGGTTTGTGAAGATGCGGAAAGAGCAGCCAGACGACTGTTATCCTGAGTTCCCCACACGTGGGTAGGAGGAGGGATCGATTTTTTGATTTTGGTGCTTTCGGGGTTGGTCGCCATCTGCATTCTGAGTACTTGGCAGTGTGAAGTTCGCCACAGTTGGCACATTTTGGCGAAGATTTTCGGTCTTTAGGACATTGACGTGTGTTGTGTTTACCAGCGCACTTGACGCATTCCGGGGTAGCTTTACAATTTGCCGAGGAATGGCTGAAGATTTGGCAGTTGAAGTATTGGACGCGCCTGCCATTGCTGCGTTGGGCTTGTATTTTTACAACCTGATGCATGACGGTCGACTGCGAAGATACGGCGCTCTTCGCGGTGTACGACCATTTGCACCCTCTTAGGCTTTCTTCTCTTCGTTTTCTTCCATTCGACCTGAATAGGATTAAATCCGAGCTTCATAAGTGCAGATCGAACTTTGTCAACGGATATGCTCTCAAGAACGCTCTTGATAATAGACCGGAGATGACGTTTCTCGGGCGATAATTGTGATTTTCTTCCAATTAGCCAATACATTTTCCTATATTTCATGGTTTGATAATGGTGATTACCCTTCATAATCATCTTTTCTCTTTCCCGTAGTTCTTCTTTCGACAATCTTCTCAGTTTCGGCGTTCACCTCTTCGTTCGATGAAAATTTCTTCCCAGCGAGCATTGTTTTGAGACCTGAGAACAGGAAATAATCGCTGGCGATCAGATCTGGAGAATACGGTGGATGGATGGATTTTTGCCATCGTCTTCACTGACGTGTGACACGATGCACTTTCTTTTTCTCAAAATGCGGCCGTTTTTCAGCGATTTCGTCCTTCAAACGGTCCAATAACGCTATGTAATAGTCGCTGTTGATGGCCTTCCTTTTTCAAGGTAGTCAGTGAAAATTATTCCATGCGCATCCCAAAATACAGACGCCATAACCTTGCTAGCCGACTGTTGCGTTTTCCCACGCTTTGGAGCAGGTTCATCGTGTGCAGTTCACTCGGATTGCACTGTCGGTTGGATTTCGGAGTGAAATGATGTCATTGTCACATATCGACGCAAAAACTCGAGTTTATTACGCTTGATCATCTTTAAACACTGCTCCGAATCATCAACTCGTCGTTGTTTTTGGTCAAAAGTGAGCTCGCGCGGCACCCACTTTGCACAGAGCTTTCTCATACCCAAATATTCGTGAATGATATGATGTACACGGTCATTCAAAATCATTTTTAGGATTTTCTTTAATGTTTTCGTCGGTAACAACCCCACTGCGTTCAACGTTTTCGATGCTCATTTGTCCACCTCTAAACTTAGCATACCAATATTTGATGGTTGATTTTCCTAGGGCAGTGTCCGGAAACTCGGCATCAAGCCAGGTTTTGCTTCAATTGTGTTTTTTCCCTTCAAAATGCAATATTTTATCAACACGCGTAATTTCATTTTATCCATTATTTCACAATAACAATAGTTGCTTAACTCAAAATGTTTTTCATTCTAGTAGCGTCATCTATATGTCAGTTCGGGGACTTTTCAATTGACCTGTTACTACTAAATGTGGTTTGTAAATATGTAAAATTCGTTTTAAACTCGGAGCGGATGTTTCCTTCTCATTTTATCTTAGTTAAGAAAAGACAAAATTATGCCTGATGCGTCAGAACATGTAAACTAATTCTATAAAATTCTATAAAGTATTACTTATTTTCTGTTTTCCCTTAAATCATATCACTTTCCCTACGACCATATTGATATGTTATTTCATTTGTTGCCATTTACCTTTATTGATTCCTGTCGTTATAAATCCAAGTCGAAATTATATTAAAAAACGTTTAAAATAATGTCCTTTTATTTATTATTTAGGTATAACAAATCTACTCCAATAATTACTGGCTTATTTCCATAACCTGGCTTTTGTACTTTAACTATTAATAGCAAGACTAGAAATATTGGATAATATACGATATTTATCATTATTCTTAAAAATTAATTTGCCGCTTCCAAATTATTTATAAACCAAAATGACGCCCCTATAACAATCTTAAAATCGTACTTATTGGGAATAATAAAGATAACACTTAATCATCTGATAAATATTTTTATTGTGTTTTATTCATTTTCGTCTAGAATAAATATAAACTTAATAACGTTTTAAGTTCCTAAAGATTATGCTATACAGATAATAGGCGTATTGAGACTAATAAAAATATTTTGAGATGTGTAATACTAAAACACATTTTAAATAACAATTACGTTGTATTGTCCTTTTATATTAATTTCATGATTTTAAATGTATTTATTACGTATTTAGAGACTTCATCTTATTTTTTAAATAACACATATACAGGTACTAACAAAACATCCTTACTTTATCTATATTTGCAATGATAAAGGCAAGAGTTAAATTAAAAAAATGTTCAAGGTTGATTCCATTAGGCGCTCCTAATTAGATGTTTTTAACATTTATTTAAATACAGTAACAGTTTTTCATTTATTATTGTTGAGTACAGTGTATAAAGTTGCTAATTATGAAAAGTTAATAGTGATTTACATTAGTTATTTTTGTTGTTTGTTTATAAATTGCAAGACTTATTGAACGAAATCAGAATGGCTTAGCAGTAGATGGATTAACTGTTTTGAGACGTTTACATGCGATGAGAAAGGTTCAAAAGAATGGAAAAATCCTACCACACGAATTTACTGACAATTTACGACTGACGATGAAAAGTGGATCTACTACAATAATCCCAAAGGCAAATAGGCATAGGTTAACCTAGGAAAACCATCCACATGTTATTGCAAATGTCCACCGAGTCAATTGAACAAGTTGAACGACATATGTTATTGTTACAGAAAAGACTAGCAATAGCGAGTTACGTGTAAACTCATCCTTCCGCATGGTGGCGCTCAAATTAAAAGTTTCAACAGTTGTAAAGCATACACTGTTGCAACTCTGTTTTTTGCAATTTTTAAAAAAGCCCTAGAGACTGACGGGTCGTTAATTAATAATAAATAAAAAATAATAATACCCGTTGATTGGCTAATCATTTTCAAACTTACATCGAAGATAACAAATCGTTTATTAGCATTATTAACAATGAATATTTCACACTATGATTTACATCAACCCTAACAATTATTTATTAAATAAAACGATTACATTTTTACATCAATAATTGATATTATTTTGTATAAATTGTTATTTCTTCGTGAGCAAATTCACGTATACCGACAATTAGAAGGATTTTTGAAAGTTTATGCTTTGTATTTTTTTCGACTCAAGTTTATTAGGTTTTACTTTCTTTCATTAATAGATAATATAGTTAGAATTATTGTTACACAACTCTTATAGCAATATATTTTAACATTTGTATTAATTTTTTATTTTACAATTTTATTTATATTAGAGTAAAAAAATAGTTTTTTCTACAAATTACTAAAAATAACAAATAGGTAGTTTTATATTGTACATCTAAATTATAGCTGTTTTGTTTTAGGTTTTTTATGGAACATTTGCTGCCTGTGAAGTGGCATACTTCACTTATATTTATGCCAAAGTGGATAAAGAATATTATCAACAAGTTACTTCACATACCAGAGCAGCTATATTAGCTGGTCGGGCGACCTCCGGAATTTTAGCACAGTCGCTGATATCATTTAAAGTCATGAACTACAGAGAATTGAATTATATCACATTTTCAGGTAAAACTATTTACGTTTTCAGCTTGGTTTCCATTTTATCAATGTTAATTGATAGCGGCGAGGCGACATTTCACCACAATATTTTCTTTTCAGCTATGATAGCAGCAACCATTTGGAGTTTATTCCTTCCACCCGTCAAGAAAACCATATACTTCCACAAAGACTCGTCGCAAAAGTCCTTCCTAGAGAAAAACAAGAGTGCCTATAAATTAATGTGGACACATTTTGTTAAAGGCTATTCAAACAAATATAATATCAAGTGGTCAGTATGGTGGGCCTTGGCCACTTGTGGCTTTATCCAAGTCCAAGTCTACATGCAACCTTTATGGACCGCTATTGTGAATGATCAGTCCCAGCAAATATATAATGGGGCTGTTGAAGCTATTTTGACAGTTCTAGGTTTTTTAGGCGCTCTCCTAGCTGGAGTAATGAAAGTAGACTGGAAGACCAGAGGGGAGCTGGCATTAACATGTTGCTCTCTTCTTCAAGGATTTATTATGTTGATTTCCTCTCAAACACCTTACGTGTATGTCAGTTATATTTGCTATATAGTATTTGGAGGTCTTTACCATTTAACAATAACCATAGCTAGTAGTGAGATTGCAAAAAATATTGAAGAAGATAGCTATGGTTTAATATTTGGTATTAATACTTTTATTGCTCTAGTATGTCAAACTATTTTAACATTAGTCGTTGTAACGGGTACTATTGGATTTGCCTTAGACATAAGAAAACAGTATTTTGTTTATGGAATATTTCACGTCGCCTTGGCGTTTGTTTATATAATAATTGGGTTGGCCAATTGGTTATCCAGTAAAAGAGATTATAGAAGAGCTAGCACTGTAGTTCCTCCACCAACTAGAACTATTATAACTTACTGATGATTTTTAGTTTTCACATAAGAAGAGATTTAATAAAGATAATTAATTCCTTTCACAAATTGATATTTTTAAGGTATTATTGTAAATTAAAAATATCTATTCATGGTCAATTTTGTATCAAGATTTTTAAATCAAATAGAAAAATATTCATGAATTGATAATGACATATTTTTGACTAATAATTTATTTCTGGACTATTATTCCCATCTAATGGTGCATTGATGAATATAATTTTTGTAGATACCTGTTATATATATTTTTAAATGTCTTGTTTGTTACCTTTCACGTGAAATGCATTTGACGTTTTGCTATCGTGCATCATAGACTACTCTTACTATATGACGTGCATTTATTACTACACAAATTTTATATGATAACGTGCCAAACACCTTTTCATGTCTATGCCGTCATATAAAATGCATGTAGAGAAGACCTATAGTATGATTTAAAAAATCAGATAATAAAAGTAAGACTGATACAATTGGTATTAGCTTTATTAACATCAGTATTTTTATAGTTGATAGGAGCAAAGATCATTTAATATAAAAATAAAAAGCTATTTTGGAATTATTTGTAAATAAGTATTTTAATAAATGAAATTAAATTATACGATCTATTAGAGCACGATTGTCCCGCCCATGAAGTCAACTTCAACTGTTTTAGGAATACTATTGAACCAGTGGAGTAGAACATCCAGAAGAACTTTTCTGACATATATCAATTTAGGCTGTTCAATTTACTGCAACCAATTGGTGTTGCTAAATGTGTTCTACTCTAACTTTAAAGGGTAGTAGAGGCGAGATGATGACATGATGTTTGTATTTTATTTTTAATTTTTAAGGTTATTGCTACCCAAAATTTTTTTTTAATAATTGATAAATATGTTACTAATAAAAAAGAAATAACCACCAAAATGATTAAGTCTTTTTATTGCCCGTTATATTTATCACTATTATTCAGTCAAATTATTTAATATTCGTTAATATTTGGAAGTATAATTTTAAATTGTCTGACTATTTATTGTATACGTACATTTTAAATGTTTAAGAATATATTAGTTTATAAACGAATTCCAAAAAAAGAAGTTAAATAGCACTTGTTATAAGAACATTATTGTTTCTTTTTTTAATCCGATAAAAAATATATGCTATATATGCTTTATATATATATATATATATATATATATAAACGAAGACATAAAATACAGATCAATACTTATTCAGACAGACGGCTTGGTAGCCGCAATGGTTAATATGACAGGACCTTCCAACTGTTGTGAAGCTGCTGGTTTGAATCCCACCAGAGTATGTTTATAAATGTTTGTAAACTTCTTTTATGTACTTTAAGCAATTCATATATATATATATATATATATATATATATATATATATATATATATATATATATATATATATATATATTAGTCCTATACAATTATGACATAAAATATTGATAATACCTTTGTTTTGTGAATTAAGAAGTATATATGGAATAATAGAAACTAACCACAAAATTTTGAAATGTGTGTATTGTGAAGCTAACCTAAATTTTCTTTTGTACCAAATTTATATATTCACTATTTCAAATATGGGCAAAAAAAATAAACAAAGTGGCCCTTCATTGGGGCGGGCATTAATTAAAGATAGGTTTGGACATCATGTGGGCAAAAAAATGGTATCAAACGACTCTATGGTAAGTATGATATTTATATCCTTCTGTTTTTATTTTTTTTTTATTTCTCCAAAAGCTACATACAACTGAATTAAATGATGGCTATGAATGGGGAAGATTAAACTTACAGTCAGTTACTGAGGAGTCATCGTTTCAAGAATTTCTTTCTACAGCTGAATTAGCTGGCACTGAATTTCAAGCTGAAAAATTAAATATAAAATTTATAAATCCACAATCAAATGTTGGTCTCTTAACTCATGATGAGATAAAAAAAGTAAAGGATAAGCATCAAAAGTTTCAAACATCTTTAACAATTCCAAGAAGGTAATTAAAATATTTATGTATTAAATGAAATATAATATTTTTTATAGACCTCCTTGGACCTCTGATATGACTCCATCAGAGTTGGATAGAAATGAGAAAGATAATTTTTTGGATTGGAGGAGATCATTAGTTTCCTTGCAAGAAATTGAAGGTATTTTATTAACACCTTATGAGAAAAATTTGGAATTTTGGAGGCAGCTTTGGAGAGTAATTGAAAGGAGTGATGTTGTTGTTCAAATTGTGGATGGCAGAAATCCATTATTATTTCGATGTGAGGATCTAGAAAAGTATGTTAAGGAGTTGTCAAAAGATAAGATCAATTTAATTCTTATAAATAAAGCAGATTATCTAACAGAATGCCAAAGGAAATTATGGGCAAAATATTTTGATTCAGTTAATTTAAGGGCTATTTTCTACTCTGCATTAAATGAAAAAGTTGTTAGTCACACCGAAGAAGAGGATATTCCAGAAGAAAATTCACCAAATGTTGATAAGGAAGTCTTAAAGCAAGATATTATAGAATTGGAGAAAGCTGTTGAAAAGAAAGCAATTGTATTGGATAATATTTTGTCTAAAATAGAGAGTATGCTTAGTGAGGAGAATTTGGTTGGTGGGTCTGATGATCACATTCAAAACTCTTTTGAACTAGTTTCAAGAGAACAACTTATTGAAATATTTCGGACAATTCACAAAGGCTCTAAGTTTACTGAAGGTATTACAACAATAGGTTTAGTTGGATATCCTAATGTTGGAAAAAGTTCAACAATCAATTCATTGCTATGTGCCAAGAAGGTATCGGTCTCAGCAACTCCTGGTAAAACTAAACATTTCCAAACTTTGTATCTTGATTCTGATATACTTTTATGTGATTGCCCTGGTTTGGTGATGCCTAGCTTTGTTTTTACAAAGGCTGAAATGATTTTAAATGGTATATTGCCTATTGATCAAATGAGAGATCATGTTCCTCCTATTAATTTAGTTACATCATTAATTCCAAGGCATGTAATAGAAAATCGTTATGGAATTATGTTACCACAGCCACTAGAAGGAGAAGATCCGGACAGAAACCCCACTGCAGAAGAATTATTAAATGCATATGCATGTAAGGCATTTATTTAATCTTTAATTTATTCTTCTTAATTATGTTTTCATATTTTATTATTTTAATATGTTTTCCTTTTATTTTTATAGCTTTACTATTTATTATATAGGTCCAATTATTTATTTCATATTTGATTTATTTAAGATAACAGGGGTTTTATGACAGCTAATGGACAACCAGATAATCCTAGAGGTGCAAGATATATTTTAAAGGATTACATGAATGGCAAATTATTGTACTGTCATGCTCCACCTGATATAAGACAAGCGGAGTACCACATATGGCCTGAAAAGAAGCCAGTTAATTCAGTTAAAATGTTACCTCCTAGGCAAGCCAGGGCTATTAGGGTGAGTTTTCAATAAAAAATTATACACAATTTTATCTGTATGAGACAACCTGAAATCTAGAATTCTTTTTAGACTAATAAAATAACATCTGGGGATATTGATAAAGTATTTTTTACTGGAGTTAGTCAAAGTGTTCATATGAAAGGAGTGCAAGGAAAAAGTGTAGGATTGGTAGTTCAAGGGTAAATTAATGTTACATTCTTTTCTCTAAAAAATGTTTAAAATAAATATTTAATATTTAAGAAAGTAAAATTGAACTTTAATTAAAAAATGGTCCAAAATTTTTTGATTAATTACTGAATGACAAGTAGTAACTATATATGTTTAGCTAATTATTTTCTACTACTTTACCTTTAACAAAATAATCGCCATTGGAAACAAATTTAATCTTTGTAAAAACAATTTAATAACCGAAATCAACTCACTAAAGGAGTCATCTTGCTTAAATGTACAAGTAAAGTATATTGCCGTTTGTTTTAATACAAATCTTCACTATAGTTTTAGGAAACATAGTTTTAAAAACAACGATAATTATTGTATAATTACGTATAACAAATACTTATTTATATATGTAATTATTTTAATTAACACATCAGTACTTATTTATAATTCTTATTTAAGAACGTCGCAAGAAAATAATGTCGCTAAACCATGGAAAGCAGAAAATAAACATCGCAATAAGAAAAAGAAAGAGAAGTTAAGAAGAGTATATGCTCACCTGGACCAACATTGACTATTCTTACTATATTATAGCAATGTGATGATTGTTATTGTAGCATTTTTAAGATGTATTAATTAAATAGATAATTCTAACTCTTTTGTTTTGAAATGTTATTAATATGACCTTTCCTTAACAAATTTACATTCTTAAATACTTTATATATGTAGCACTGCTTTTACTTTTTGTGTAAGGATACAATTTGAAGTAAGCTTTAATGTTCAGTAAAATTGACGTTATAAGCAAGATGAACTTGCGGATATGGAACTCATTAGCAGAAGGAAGAAATAGCGCTAACGAAGATCAAAAGCTTTTAAAATATGTAAAGCCTCTATATTTTCAATCAGGTAAATAGTGTTTGTACATTTAAATTTAATCATTTCAGTTATCTAGTAACTATGCATATTTCAAATTTGGTTATTACTATTGTTGAACATTAAAACTTTTACAGTGATTGGTAACCAAATAAAAAAAATTCTTTGATATTTTAAGTGTTTATTGTCATAAATTTTATTATTCATTAGTGCTACTATATTTATTATATACAGGAAGAAACTAAAATGTTGTCATTTTGCATTTTATAGCATATTTAGCAAATTTAATGATTTTTGAAAGATTACTAATCTTACGTAGATTACTACCTTCTGGCCGCTGCCCGATCAGCATAAGAAATTTTAAAAATGACTTTTTTGAAATTATTTTTCATTATAGAAAGTAGACTGATTGCTGCGAATTTAGAATGATATAAGATTAGTACTTCTGAATCTATATAGAAACTGAAAAATCTTGTAATTGCTGAAATTAAAGCCAATTTTTAAATGAGAAAGTAATTTTGTTTATATTTAGATAGCTTTTTAGTGTAATAATGAGACAAAAATCATTAAGATAACCACATTTGGAAAAGTAAATTTGTTATATTATCAATCAAAGGATATATAAATAGTTTACTGAATAAAATTATACACAACTTTGCTTAGAAAAAAATGATAACTGATACTAATTTTAATTAAAAACAATACTATGTAAAATAGGTCTTTGACATTTTTCTTCAAAGGCATGAAGAATCTCCTCAATATCATTGTCAAGATCTTCAGCTTTAGCAATCTGAAAAAAAAGGTATTACTAAAACTTTTGAGGTATTTGAACTGATTACCAATATGCATAAATCACTTATTAGAAAAGCCCCTATAGTGGCTTCTTCTAGATTATCTTGAATGTCTATATTAATTACATGCACTATAGAATTATCTGATGGTGCTTTATTCTCCATAAATTCTAAAACCTGATCGTATACCCTTTCCTCACAAGTAATTAAAATATCAAATTTTTGGTTGGTTTCTTGAAATTTTTCAGGGTGGCTTTTAATTCTTCTATTTCTGTCTAAAGTATGCAACAGCCCATTTTGAGTATACCTATTGTAATTTGAATAAGGAAGTAATATTTAATGATTTTTATTCTGTTAAAAACAAAAGCATTAATTATTTTAAAAAGGATACAATGATTTATCCTTTTCTAATAAATCATGATATATATCATCATAAGATGTCCCGAATTCATATACATTTGGTTTATCTGCTGCTGATCCTGGAAGCTTTACTTTTTCACCTGTCCCAAAAGATCTAACGTCAAAGCCTTTTTTTGAGAGAAAAGCATGAGCCTCCATACTCCTGTTCATATTACTTGAGCATATCACAGCGAATCGCAAGTCACTTATAGTACCCATTATATTACAGAATTCGGTTCAAATATGCTTAAATCAATTCAGTCAAGATATTTATTATTTATTATTTAGGTATTAATTTGGTAAATGAAGTTCATAACAAACAATCAAACATCGTTTGAAAAACATCAAACATTACAAATATATCTATTTAAAGTATATAGTAAATGTACGACATATAAGATTGGTATCAACTGGTATTTTTATTTATATTTTATACAATCCAATAAAAAAACCATATGACAATATTAGGTTAGTTAATATCTGAAATAGACAGGTCTAAAGATGTCGGTAACACTTCAAAAAATATTAAAATATCGATAGTTTCTCAAAATAGACTACTGAATCTATTGGAATATTAGAACATTAAAGTATGAAAATGCACCTGCTATAGAAATTATGGTAATTGTAAGGAACTGTCGATATGTTTAAACAGAAGTATCGGTATTTTCTATTCTCCATCATATCGATATATATCGAAATTTCCAAATGGATATATCGATATTTTAAAAAGTATTTGCGAGAACAACTAAATCTTCTTTTGTTGATTTTCAGTTTCTTATAATCAATTTAAAACCACTAAAACTAGTAAAATTGTAGTAATGTTCCTTTATTAGTATATTTATGATTATGTTATTGTATTGAAATAATTAGTGTAATTAATGAAATATAAATATTTAAAAACATATTTTGTATCATGATTATAAATATTACAAATTTTATTGACAAATATTTAAAGAGTTATGTCAGTTTATATGACAGTTTTCGCTATGTTGTTTTTATATTTATAGCTTTAGAGAATTTGTTTTCTTTAAAATATTAAGAATATAGATATTACAAGCGTATATACACAATTTTTTAAAATTGTTATCGTTGGTGAAAGAGTCATAAATTGAAACATATTAAATTAAATATATTTACATTTTATAATTTTAACATTCAAATACATATTAACGCATAAATTAAATACATATTTTATTATTCTCAATATGCCTATAAGACGGCACTGCAATCCGGTTAATATTAAAAGAATTTGGGATGCTATTAGATCAGCAACTGTATCCCATCAATCTTCTGATATAAATCGTATTTTGAAATATGTCCAAAAGTTTGAAATATGTACACAAAGCCAGATGGAAGAATATATTCAACAAGCTCTTAAAGACAATTTGATTGTGTAAGTATCTGTCCCAACATAGAATAAAACAAAGTAAATTATGTTTTGTAGTTCTCGAAAAAATTCTATAGAACCAAACAGTCCAACTTATAAAATAACAGATCAGGAATTAGTAAGTGATTTTACTGTGTTTTTAAAGCCAATAATGGAGTGTGGCCTTTTTTAGCCACAGCTTGACGGTAAAGATTGGTATTGTTTCGAATGTCATATGGCAGGGGATGTAATACCTTGCAAGAATTGTTTTCGTGTATATCACATTGATTGTATTAAAATAGGTCGAAACAAATTTGAAAATCAAAAACGCAGGTAAAAGTTTTAATGCTACTTATTATAAATATAAAATTATATTAATTCTAATTCACTTATTATTTTACTAATTCAATTTAAACGATTTTATCAATCTTTTTTGTATTATTTTATATCATGATTTAATATTAAAACAATGGATTGTAGTTATCAGAAACAACTAGTAATAAGCCATAATACATCAGAACATATAGGTGAAACAGAAGAAAGTGAAATTCATATTCATACAACAACAGAGAAATATAATGATGCTGTAACTAATAATACATATGATGAAGGTTTATGTAGTATATGCAACATCATTAATATTGATGAATGTGATTTGGATAAATCTGAAATGAATTATCTATTAAAATTTGTTTTGCAACGAATCAGGGCTTGGGTAAGTATAAGAATAGTTATTATAATGCCAGTTTTTTAATATAAAAATTAAAATGTTTAAATTCTAGAATACAAAATGTTTATGTATATTATTATAAAGATAAGCCCCTAATATCTTAAATAATATAGTTTTATTTATAATAACAAATAAGTATGTGGTCTTATTATATTACAATACTTTATCTGCTTATTTTATTTAATATTTTGTCTGATTAATGCATTTTAAAAACTAATAAGTGGAATAAATAATTTTAATAAGAAAATAATGTTATATGATCAAGTCAGTAATAATATAAGGTATGGTTATCTCTGACAGAGATGACATGAATTGACTGCCATGAGCCTTCAATTTGATCCCGCTAGACTTTTCTTGTGAGGTTTTTTTGAGATCCCAAATCATTGCCAATAAGCAGCAATTGATTGATGCTTTCAAAGCTAATATAATTACCTCCCAAATTCAGCTGGATCTATGGGATGGTGGCATTGGAAATTAGACTCAAATTAATGTCACAGTGAGAAGCCAAGGCGGATGTTTGAACTATTTTATATTCCATATATAACTGGATACATGGGCCTTTCAAATAAAATAATAATTTCGTGAATACATAATACGACTTGTTTCATTCCATTTAAACATAGACCTGCCCTTATTGAAAAACCATATTCATAAGTTTTGTCTTTCTGAAGAATAATGTTATTTTGTGGTTTAAAATACGTTGTAAATACACTCTTTACTCAATGTAGTCTTCCTGGTCGCCAATGTTTGTATGTATTTATATATTCCATCCCTAAAATTGTAATTGTTCTCTTTCAAAGTATCTTTTCATCAGATGAAAATTATTTAAGACATAAAAACAGTTAAAAGTTAGAGGGAGTTAAATTTAATGATCAGGGTGTATTGGGTGTTTTTTGGGCTCTCTCAGAATGTGTTTTGTTTTAATTAATTTCGTTCTATGTATAAATTAGATTTTTTCTTACAAGTTTTGTTGAAATTTGAGATTATCCACGAACGTTTGATTTGCTCTTTTTCTGGATTTATAAACTCTTGTTTTGATTCTGGATCATGATTACAAGTAATGATGAAACAATGCAGAACATTTAGTTAATGAATTGGACACCTATAGGCAGGTAGCTTTGTGAAACTTAAAATATCAGCAAAAATATTGTTCACTCTGCCTAATGAGATGCTTAAAACTATAGTCGAGGCTCTTTCAGTTAACGAGCATCACCTATTATTTATCGAATCTGTATGATATCCTCGGAAGATGCCCTAAATGCATATGCATTTGATAAATATTGTATATTATTTTTAGACATTTACGAATAGCATAAGTAAACCATTTCTGATAATAACGTAAATACTTAATTTACATAATGTTACAACGTTATTTCGCATCATTGTGAAAATATTTTTCTGTTTTTTTTTTTAAGTTACCAAATACTATAACGCATACAATGGCAGAAGAGGATCGACCGTCATGGTTAACAGAAACCGAACTAACCTGGAGATCTCACCAGTTATTTTTTGAACATAAAGACATGGCTCTTATCGGAGTGAATTTAAATACGGACTCGTACAATGTCCTTTCTGAATTTTTAGCGGATATTTATACGATTCAACACAATGTCGCTATCTTTCACGGGCGTAAGTTGATTAGTAACAAATGTATTTAATATATATGATTTTTAGCACCTTAAATGTTGTAGTTGAATCTCAAGAATATGAAGCTAGTGAATATGTTGTAAGGGATACTTTGCACGATATTAATGAGCTAAAAAATTGTTCCGACTGTTATAAACACAGCAATGAAAAGATAAACGAACGATGGTTTGCCTTACCGTGTCGTAATCCCCATATGCTTGTTTGGGCTAAGCAAAAGGGATATTCTTATTGGCCCGCAAAGGTAATTTGTTACTTTTAATTTTATTACAGCTTATATATATATATATATATATATATATATATATATATATATATATATATATATATATAATACAGGCAAAATAAATCTTAAATAATAAAATTAAAATGTATTCTAATTATGTTATAAAATTAATTTATGCAATCCATTGTCGTTGTCGAACAACCTATAGTTCCTTTTTAAAATAGTTTAAAGGTAGTTATGTAATTATTAGGTATTTATGTAAAAGACGTAGTAGTCCTTACTTAGTCTCTTATATGATATTGTTAATGTTTCTTTTCATATTCCTTTCTCGCTAGCCTTATCCAATAAGTCGATTTAGCCACAGAAGATGAGGAATTTGTTCACTATTCAGTCGACAGGCCTGTCCAAAGTATTACAATCTGTCTCTAGATTTGCTCCTTAATTGTAAATAAATCGTCGTAGATTGATCAAATAACTCCATTAATAAACATTAGAATTTGCCTTTTTTTATTCTTTGTGATTCCACAATCTGCCCTATAGGCAATAAGTATTTCTTATGTCTATATTATATTTACATGCAGAAAATCACTTCATTAAGGGATGTTCTGTTTAAAATATTATCTTAATTAATTAGTCTTATTCTAAAGTTTATATATGTCCAGTAATCAGATCAGGTGTTGTTAAACGTTTTAGTCTACGCACTTCACTATCACGTCGCATATTTAGCTGATTAGCGAGTACGTTGGGATGCACTGACACTCTTTCGAAGTACTTCACACAAACACGTTGAATTACACTCGTTATAGGTTCTAGAGGAATATCGCCTTGTATCACTTTATTTGAAATATAGTATGGAGCATCAACAATGGCGCGCAACACTTTATTTTGGAACCGTTGAATGATGGATATATTAGATTTGCTAGCGGTACCCCATAGTTGGATTCCATATGACCAAATAGGCTTGAGTATAGACTCATACAGCAATACCTTGTTATCTAATGATAACTTGGATTTGCGCCCGATGAGCCAAACATTTGATATAATTTCAGACGAAGTTGTTTTCGTTTATAGAGTATGTGCTTCTTCCAGGTTAGGCATCGATCTAAGTACAAACCAAGATATTTAACTTGCTCTGCTTGGAGCAGTTGACGATGATTGATATTCACTGGTGGATATGTTCTTCTAAGCAGGGTAAACGTTACATGCGTAGATTTTGTTTCATTGACTTTAATGCGCCATGTCTTCAACCATAATTGTATTTGATCCAGGTGGGTTTGTAGGTATATTGATGTTGTGACTGGATCTTCATGGGATGCCAAGATTGCTGTGTCGTCTGCGTATGTTGCCACAGTAGTTATTTTTGTGGTGGGAAGATCGGCCGTATACAGAAGGTACAGTACTGGACCCAGTACATTACCTTGCGGAACTCCTGAATATATGGGATTTAATTCGGTATGTTCATCGCCTTGATTTACAATAAAATGTCTATCAGTGAGATACGATTTGAGTAACTGATAGTCCGTATGAGGGAGAAGTTTCTTTAGTTTAACCTGCAAGCTCGTATGCCATACTTTGCAAAAGCCTGAGATATGTCTAGAAAAGCGGCCGAACAATATCTTTTGGCATTTAGGTCAGTGTTTATTTTGTTTACAAGTCTGTACACTTGTTCTATAGTCCCATGCTTATTGCGAAACCCAAACTGATGTTCTGGAATAATTTTTATTTTTTCTATTATATAGTTTAGCTTCTTGATGTATAGTTTCTCGAAAACTTTCGAGATTATCGGTAAATAAACTTATAGGCCGGTAGGTGGTCACATCTTCTGGTATTTTTCCTGGTTTAAGAATCATTAGTATTTTAGCTTCATTCCAGATGCTAGGGAAGTAATTAATTCGTAACATAGCATTAAATATAAATGTTAGTAGTTTCATACCCTTTTCTGATAGTTCTTTTAAACTTTTACCAGTAATTAAGTCATAACCATAAATAATAATAAGTTAAAAGTGTTTTGAGAAAATGTCGACCTTATCTTTATTGCTTCTAGTCCAATTATTTTCGCTTGTTTTAATAGGTGGGTTATGCTGCTGGGGTCTCTTAAGCTTTCTTGTTGCTTTCCACAACGAATAGTCTGTAGCCTCAGTAGGTGTCAAATTCTCTAGGTATTCTTGAATGCTTTGGTTTTGTTCATTTTGAATTAGTTCTTTCAGCTCTTTTATTGCTCTATTAAATTTTCTCTTATTCTATTTAGTCCTTTGCTGTTGCCAATTTCGTCGTAACTTTCTTTTTTCTGCTATCTTTTTCTGTATATGTATACACTTTTGTTTTTCTGTACATGATATATGTATTTTTTCTTGGAAAATGTTTCATTGTTAGGAGTCGCGGAGTATGCTGCCTCCTGTATATTTTTTGTAATGTGAAATGAAACTGCCATTTCTATGTCAATTTCAGTTTGTAACGGTAAGTTTAGAGATATATTTCGGTCTAAGTTTTCTCTTAATGAGGACCAGTTAGTTCTATTATTGCATAGAGAAGGGGGTTTATCTTTGATGGCAATTTTTGAAAAAAATGTTACTATTATTGGTGAATGATCAGAAGACAGGTCAAAACATGATTCATTCTGCATGACACTTTTTTGTATCAATATTTTTTGTAATACAGAAATCTATAGTATCTGGCTTTTCATTTCTGCCTGAAGGCCAATATGTTGGTTCATCAGTAGAGATATGTTGTAAATTATCTGTCTTTATTGCTTTTAGCAGTTCTCTACCTTTTGAGGTTATTATTCTTGAACACCACATTAAATGTTTTGCATTGTAATCTCCTCCGGCTATAAATCTATTAGCTAGCGTACTGAAGAATTCTTGAAAGTGTTCTGCCTTGTTGTTATGTTTGGGTGGGCAATAAATTGCAGACATTGTTAATGGTCCATGGACTTCCTCTATGGTTATACTGGTTGCTTTCATGTAGTCTTTGCGGAATTTTTCTTTTTCGAAATGCTTTATATCATCTCGAATGATTCTGGTGGGTTGGCTGGTAGGTGTGGATTGTTTTTGTTATGGTTGATGCCTTTTTTCTCTTAAGACTGGATATAGTTTCTGCTGCAGTTGTTTGTGAACTGCGCAGCCCTTGAGGTTCGTTGGATGATTTGCGTTACAGTTAGCACATTTCACTTTTTCATCGGGAACTTTACGAGTGCAATCTCCTGTTTTGTGTTCTCTGCACATTTTACGCATCTAAATGATTTGCGACAGTAAGTTTTTGTGTGCCCGTGCGCTTGACACCTCGTGCATTGTGGTATAATTATTTTTGTGTGTGGTGGTTCGCATTTAATAATGTTTTATAATTTGGTGATTTCATACACCGCCTTATTATTAGGTTTTAAATCACTATAGAACATAGGCAGAGGTTTTTTTGTTGTGCGATGTCGTATATTGTGAACATTTACAATATACGACACCTTGTTCAGCTAGGGCTACCTTGATGGTGTTAAAGTCCGTCCCGTGATGTAATCCTTTTAACAGGAATTTAAATGTTCTCTCGGATTTAGGCCTGAATGTATGGTACTGGGTGTTTCTTTCGTCTAGTTCTTTTACTAGAACTTTAAAGTGCTCCGCTTCGAACAAATTGAATTTTTATTGTTTCATAGCTCACTGTTTTAATTGTGTAGTTCTTAGTGATGGTTTTCAATAGGTCATGGATGTGTTTTATTACTCTTACCTTATAAACTGTTATTGGTGGTGGTTTGGGAACAACTTTTTCAGGGCTTGGTTGTATATTCTCTTCGATTTCTTCCGATAGGTTGCTAAAGCTGTTTTTTGTCTCTATTAGTTTCTGTAACCAATAGTCACTGATCCTTGTTTGTTTTCTCGCAATTTCTTTTTCTGGGCTTCTCAGTCGTTTTTTATTAATGACTGTAGTCCATTCTGATGGTGAGTTTGCGTTATTGCTTATTGTTCTAATCTTATATCAAAGTGTACAGGTGATTTGGTTGAATCGCTGTGGTTTGCCATTTTTAGATTTTTAATATTTTATTTTATTTATTTTCAGAGGATAAAAAAATAAAATACATACTTTGTTTATTTCACGCACTTCATTTTTCACGTATTATTTCTTGCACTAGTTTTTGGCCAAAAATACTATAAATGAATTTCAAAAGGACTGTTGTAAAATAAGGGGAGATAATTTTAAAACACTAATAAAAATGAGATGCAGTCTTTTTGTCTGGTCACGTAAACACGTATTCACTACACTTTAGATCCGCTGAGAAATAATCGTAATAAAATACTGTTTTTTTTAAAAGAAAGGTATCTTTTTAGAGCTTTGAGCGTATTGAAAATACGTCTTCACCCTACGAAGGTGGGATGAACTATGAAAACTATGAACTGAACTATGAAAACTATGAACTGAACTATGAAAAAAATGAGAATTTGCATTAAGCATCGCATTTGCAAGACTTACGAGCTCACAGACGTCATACCGTAACAGTTTTCATGCATCTTTTTTAAGTGTTTAGTATATATACCCTATAAGACTTCGCTATACTACACAAGATCATTCTTTTAAAATTAATTACATCTTATATTAGATACGCACATAAGCATCTTATAAGCTAGAGTTACTCTGCGACTTCCTGCGTGTTAACCAGTCGCTGTACTGCTTCCACGTTGCGGATTTAGTAACCTTGTTTCATGCTTTAAAGCTAAATATTGGATAACTTCGTAAATCTATTGGATTTCGAGGTCATCGTGCAGTTTTTCGTTGGTTACGTAATCGTAGAACTTTATTTTGGCAACGTTGTATTACTAGTTAGTTTGATGTTTTAGTGCAACCCCATAGATATAAATTGGTTTTGTGATTGAGTGATCTCTTTGATTTGAGGTCGAATTGAGATTGTTCCGATTAACCGGTACAGTTGCTTGATTTTTTTTGAGTCTGATTTGTTCTGCTTTTTGTCTGACATGATATTTTCAATTTAATCTACTGTCAAAATGGATAACGAGGTATTTAGCTGATTCTATTTCAGGAGTTCGGCATCAGTCAAGCAATATAATTAGATTTTTTCATTTCGTCGCAATGCAAAATTAACATGGACAGATTTGGAATTAATAAATTGTATTATCATCTCTAATCCATTTGTAGATATTGGTGATTGCTATTTTTATTCTTTTCA
This sequence comes from Rhynchophorus ferrugineus, assembly GCF_030347505.1. Classification (NCBI taxonomy): domain Eukaryota; kingdom Metazoa; phylum Arthropoda; class Insecta; order Coleoptera; family Curculionidae; genus Rhynchophorus; species Rhynchophorus ferrugineus. Next base: position 23,586,361 of record NW_027472588.1, on the reverse strand, counting down.
CGGCCTTAGGCAGACATATCTTTTGCCATAATAACATTATCAATTGTTGTTGGGATATCAGCAGTGTAGCGTAGATACAAGACTGTTCTGCTACCCCGGCTACAGGTTTAATTGTACCTTCATGCGAGGCTCTAAGTTTTCTTTCGAAAAGATATGACTCCAGCAGTGGACAATAGTCCGCGATACCAACTTGTTCATCTTGTTTAGTTCCAAACACCATACCCGGTAAAAACTTATTTCGTTTCTTCAAATGCCGTTTCAACAACGGCTGTCACTGTGCCCACTGTGCACGTGGTGGATTGTTGAGCGGTGATTTAGAAATCCAAACTGAAAATCTGGTATTTTTATACATGGTTTAATACATATTAATAGCAGTTTCCCAAATAATTTTGATATCGCAGGTAGCAGCGAAATAGGCCAGGAAGATACGATCCTTGTTCTGCCAGGTTCGTCCATCGATCGATGGACGAACCTGGTTTGTCAGATTTTTAAGAATAATTTTTTGAACCATATTAAACATTTCCGGAACTTGCTTCAGTATCAAACAGGTATTAAATATATATGTCAATAGGATGATTGATTTTCGACAGCTCATTCAATGGTTCAGGCGAAATATCATCAATTCCAGCAACCATTTTAGGATTGAGAATATCAATTTCCGTGCAAGTTCTACTGGCGAAACAAGATTTACACCTATATTGGGCTGATAAACAGGAGTTGTATCCATTTTAGATTCTATATCATTTGGTTAGAATACTAGGAAGATATTCCAGACTTTATTTTCAGGAGTGTCGCGTCTAGTGTTAGCAATACTAGAGTGTGAAGATGTTAGTTCGCTCAAGTTTTCGATTTTAATTTGATTTCATGAGGTGCCTTTCTAAATATAAAAATCCAATATCTCTTGTAATTTGTAATATTGGTGTTATTACTTGTGAACTCCAATAAGTCCCTTCCAATAATAAATGTTGGTCATATTTTTAAAAGTAAATCTTTGTATTGTGGTGCCTTTTTTTGTATCAAGATATATCTTGTATCTTGTGTCTTATAGCATAACAATATATCTTATAGTTTTTTTCACAACAACTTATTAGTATTTATATTTTTGCAGAATATTCCTATAGCTGGATTCTGTAGATCCATATGGATTTTGAAACTTGCTTATTCAAGAACAATTAATTATTTACTAATAATATTTATAGTAATAATTTACTTATATATAAATATATAATATAATATATATTATAATATAATATATAAATACTGATAATTTCAATACATTTTTTAATATTTCAAATGGAGTTTTATATTAAGTTCCATTCCAAGATATCTTGAATTGTTTAAATACGGGTATTATATACATATGATAGCATTATTGAGATGTAAAAGTTTAAGAGTTCAGTGCAGTACTTCGATAATGATTTTTGGAGTTTGTGACCCTTGCCAGAGCTTGTCGTGAGCTTGGTTTAGGCCTAAGAATATATCTGAGCAGGCTTTTTGGATAATGTTTGTGATTCTGTACACCAGGTCAATGGTGTTTTAAGACCAAACTATGTACAGCTATCGAGTTTTGATTGGCTTTAGCTTTTAATAGATACTTTAAAAATGTCCTAGCCATTACGGGTAGCAGCGCGATATTTATAGAATTTTAGTTCATTTGGTGTGTTTCCGGATGTCAGCTAATAATAATTTTAGCCATTTTCTAATTATTTGGGACATATTTTTTAATTGGAGTACTGCATTGAATAAGTTAAATCATAGTTTGCTTTTTTTGTGAGCGGACGTCGGTTTTTGTAACTCTGTAATTACTGTGTTCGGATTTGGCTATTGCTAAATGATCAATTTGACTTCGTAAATAGTTTACGAATGCTTCAGATTAACTCACGTGCAACTCCAATATTGAGATTATGTTGGTATCCAGATACACACACACACACACACACACACACACATATATATATATATATATATATATATATATATATATATATATATATATATATATATATATATATATTTAATAATTTAAGTATTCGTTATCATAAACACCATACAATTTTCGATGACTCTGTGCTGAATTTTTCATTTTTCGGTAGTAAAAAAGCAATATATCACATAGTCACAGTGTAGGCTGTATGTTACAGCTAAAAAGTACGGCTTTGGAATCATATTAAGATAATTTTATAATATATATATATATATATATATATAATATAACCTTTTGTTTTAATATTTTTCAGATATATCGTGATTTATATATATATGAGTATAAATTTTTTCACCTATTTACGACCTTATAGAATAAACAGTTATAAAATTTGCAGTGTTTTTAGTTAGCTTTATACCGTTTACTCTAATAATTTTATATATTTTTGTTACTTTATTAACTTCGTAGTTTTCATATAATTGACATGCTTCATAAAAGATCAAACTTCGTTTATCGTACTTATGGAGCAGAAGCAACGTGTCAAGAAAAATCTGAGCTGAAGAAGAATCAGCTTCAGCCAAAGCGTGAAACAGCGATGTACAGCAGAAATTGATTGCGGGTACAAGAACGTCGTTCTACAACTTCAGTTTGCCTCCTTTTCAGTGGAATCAAAATAGTCTACGAGTAGTTGAAAGATTCCAATGAGGAATAATTATTCAAAATCAACGTCAAATGTATCAAGTCTGTTGCTTCCGTTTTCAGATGATCGTTATAGATTCCTATACATTTTATGACAATAATAATCGAAAATCTCAGTCTATTCAGAGAGAAATATTGTTTAGCTTACAAGCATTGCGAAATTAAATACATTAGAAACGTGCGTTTGCATTTTTCTTTCTTCTTCATTGAGTCTGACAGAGCCATAACCACGCGTAGTCAAGTAGTGTTAATAAATTAATGTTCTAGGTTATAAGAGAAACTCCATCCCATTGTGATGTTAGGTTCTTTGGTGGCAAACATGAGCGAGCTGATATCCAAAAATGCTACGTTAAACCAATAACAGTAACCAAAGAAGAACTAAAGGTAAAAAAAAAGATTGATATTTTTATATACTAATATTGGCTGCCTCTTAGATTAAAATTTCCTTAGCTTTTACTAAAGCTTTTGATGAGTTAAAATATCATCAGAAATTGTTGACAGATCCCCAAGAACTAGAAAGAGTAAAAGCCTACATTAAAGCAAAAAAGATTATTAAACCGGATATGACATTTGCGGTAAAACCTACGGAGATTGTTGAAAATGTGGAGCTGGTAAACTCGAAAGTTGGATCTAGCACACAGAAGAAAAAACGATATATAAACGGTAGGGTCGTGATACTATGTTATCTACATTTAACATTAATCATTGCTATGGTTACTAATTAAATTAACTTATTTTAGATACACCAAGTGATTTAATGGACACAAAGAAACCTAAAACAGATTCTGAACAGTCACATCATGATATTTCAGGTAATGTTATTGACATTTCTGATGGAGATGAAGAAACAAGTTATTCATTTAGAAGAGATATTCAACAAGAAAATATAAGGTAGGTAGATTGAATATGTTAGGTAGAAATTCAATAGAAGTTTCAAATTTGAATTTTATTTCAATGGAAATTATATTTACTTCACACAATCTATAAATATTGTATTTTTATGGGTCTGTTATATTTTATGTTTTCTCCTATGATTTGTATTTATGTACCAAATATTCAAGATTTTATCAGCAAGGCGAGTTTCGTTGTTCTATCGAAAACGGAAACAATAAAAAATAGACATAAACCTCATAAAATTATTGCAATCATACATTATATATTATGTTATTGGCTTAAAGAAATGTTTGTTTAAGTTTCATTGATTAAATATAAATGCACATGTTGTATTTTTGAATTTCTCCACAATCAATCAGAGGTATGATATAATTCGTTATAAAATAAATATGGCAACTTATTGTTATATGTAACGATACATTATGTGCAAGTGATAACATGCTTGTTTATATGATTTCTATTTTTAGTATGGATGACAGTGAACAAGTGTCTAGTTCAACAGAAAGTTGTAAAAATACTAATCAAGAAGGTGAAATGCAACGGCTCGACCAACCCTATAGTGACTCTGTAGAGAAAGTAAGTGATATATGGAATTATAATGAACTGTTGCTATTATATCTTTTTTAATCAATTTGTGTTTTTACTGAAAAAATATGTGAATGCCTTTAACAATCATCTTCCTTAGATGCGTCGGAAACTGGAATCATTACCCAATAAGGATGCAATAATTAGATGTGCAATGAATTGTATGCAAGAAGAAATTGACAAGATTACAAACGATCATAACGATCACTTAAAGAGGTTGTTTGAATCACATAATGCCCAGATTTCAGAAACCAAAAAGAAACAATGGGTAAGTTGTTTTTTTTTGTAATTTCCTATAATTATTCTGGATTTATGAGAAAATCTAGTTGTATGTAATGTTAATAAAAATGGAATAATATAACAAAATTATATAAAATGTGGGTTTTCTTTTAATTGTAAAATGCATTTTATTATTAGTAGTAGATATTTTGCTGCAATTTAATGTGTCAAAATCTTCGTATAATTTTTGTCATGTTTTTTCTTTTGTTTCAGTGTTACTATTGCGAGCAGGATGCGATATATCATTGCTGTTGGAACACAGCATATTGTTCACAGACTTGCCAACAACAACACTGGCAGGCTGAACACAAGAAAGTTTGCAGGCGTAAACGGCAGAATTAAACACCTTTATCTGTTTGCATCTTGTGTAGTTTTGTTAAGTTTGTTAAGTCAGTTATGAGAGATCATAATTAGCTTTATAAGTTAAATAATGTTTACTATTTGTTTCCAATATAATTTAGTAGGTATACTGAAAGTATTTTACCTTATTCTAAAAGAAATCCAGGGTATTTATGTTTATTTTTATTCATGCTTTTAAATATTGATTGTATGCTGTTTCATTATTTTACTTATGTTTTATCACACATTAAAAATGATTAGTCATATATAAAATTAGTTGAATAAAGCTGTGGTTTATTTCCATTAGAGAAGACCTATCCTAGAATCCATTATAAGTGCTCATATTGTGACAACTCAGTCAATTATCTTTTACTTCTAAAAATTCAACATTTTGGAAATCCTTAATTATTCCAATATGCCTTTCCAGAAATTGCAATTCCTCTCTGGTTAACTGTTCATTTAGTTGTCTTAAAGCAGTAAGTATTTCAACCTAATAACAAAAAAATTATGAACTAACATTTAATATTCAACAATTGTGCTTCTAGAGATACATTACATAAATGAACTTCAGGTTTAAATAAAAATATATGAAAACAAATAAGGCAAGTAGTTTCATTTATGTGTCATGATATACCTACCAGAATGACACTACTACATTAATATTGCTCACCTTTTGCTTATCACCTATTTCTCTCGATATATAATTCAGTCTTATTTGCTCCTCAATTTCTAACAATCTTTCTCTTAATAGTTTTGGTTCTCGTCTTCCAAACAAACGGATAACCTCTGGTGTTTTAAAAGCTTCAGAAATGGCTGCTTGTGTAGCCTATAATTGTTTAATTTATGAATTCAGATACATCTTGCACATGTAAAAAATATCTTAATATATATGTATATATAATTTTAACTTTAAGTAATATTTCTAAAAAAATTTAATTCTAAAATACACATTTATAACATAAATATAAACAATATTTTCAATGAAATTATATTTTTCATATGAATTAACATAACATTAACAATATACATTAATGTTTATAAATATTTGAATGAAAAACTTGAATTTTATAAGGAATAAAGGTAATGTTTTTAAAAATATTATCTTTGATTATCTAAATAATGTTACTATTTCTTTTATAAATTACAGAATAGTTTAAATTAAAAATTTTATATACTTTATATTATACCTATATAAAGTCTATTGTTAATTCAACAATGAAATAAAAATAAAACAAATTGTCAATAAATACAAATAAATAAATATTATAAATTGTTTTAAAATTATATTTAAATAACTTTATGTAATAAACTTAAAATATATTTATACATACTACCTTAAATTGTATAGAGGTTCATAGAGGTAATTAATACTTTTTATGACTCTAAATTCTAAAACTTTTGATGTAATTTGTGAATTGAAATTGTTTAATAACATAACTCACTAACTGTACAGCCCCAACAGAATCTATTAAGGATATATCACCATTAACTAATTTAGTAAGGCTTTCATTTAATTCCTTGAGCTGTTCTATTGTCTCTTCTTTGGTTTCTTCATATTCAGCTTGATCCAAACTATCTCTAAAATAATAAACATAAGAAGCAAATATTATTCATATAAATATTTATTTTTCTACTATTTACTTTTACTAAAATTATTTTTCTGTAGATAATAAACTATTATTTATTAATACCCTAATAGTACCTATTTACCTACTTGCAAGATTCCAAATCAGCTAGCTGTTCTACTAGCCGATCCAGTTGATTTTCTACATTTTGTTTTAATCTTTCGGTTTCTGTTTTCCCATGAGATGACATTTTAATTTTTTCCGTTGTCTAGTAATTTGTAAATAGCAGCTGAAAATTGAAGGTTAAAGTGTTTATTTTTTGCCACGTTTGACAGTTTATTATGCTGTTTCATTTTTCATCAACGACAAATATACGTATTCTTTATCTCTGTTTATTTCGATAAAAACGGTGATAGAGAAAAATTTTATTCATTATTAGTTTACTTTGGTATGGGGAATTTTATTTGTCACTATTAGTTACTTGGTGTTCCGTTAGGTGTGCTTTTTGTACTGTGAAAAGCCGCGTGTCAATTGAAAAACTAATTTTAACTTTTATTTTGTGTAACAGAAACTGACCATTTTGCAAAAAAACAATAAGAGCCATTAATTTACGCCGCCCATATTTTCGGGAATAAGCCATGTGCTTAGTGAAGCACTGGACTTTTTAGTTTATCATGTTTTTGGTGTAATATTCCGCCATATTGGATTTCTTAACCTTTGATAAAATTGTATTAGATAAGCTTTTAAACTAATTCCATCTAAATTATTGGTTAACTATAACTTCACGAAAGGTTCTTTTTATCGAAAATGTTGTATGGACGAATAAGGACTTAAGTGCGTGTTGTGATGTGCCAATTATTGTGAACATATGCATAAAGAAATACGTCCGTGGCGCCCGTTTTAAGGGACACTGGGCCCGAAGACAAGATGAGCGGTAACCAGAAACAAACGGCCGCAGGAGGGCCTCAAACACAACGTTATAACACTCAACCGTATCCTTTTTTGCATTTAAACGTTACGCCCATCTGTCACGTTGATGACAGTAAATTTTAGTAATTAAATTATTTTTCCGAATTTTCTCGGATAAACATACATTTGCCCTCACAGTAAAATCTTTGTTACCATTCGCCGAATCACGTAACAAGATCAGAATAACCAGTTTTGCCGTCAGTGCTTTTAGAAAAAAGTTATTTTTTAATCCATGTTAGCTTTTATTCTACATTCACTATCACCTGTTAAAGCAACAATTAGTGTATTTTAAATCCATATGGTGTTATTACAAACAGATCTAGTTATGATGTTGCGATCTTTCTAACAAATACAGGTAAGCACTATTATACATTATTGTTTGTTTTTACCCGGTATGTTTATACATATCCTAGCCAATAATATTTTGATTCAAAAGTGGTATACATTTTCCAAATTTACTTTATTCGGATATACACAATCGCAACTTCTATGCAAACGTGGTTAAGAAATTGACTCATATATCTTTAGTCCTAATTTCAGGGATTTTCATTGTTGCCACATTTAATTTAAGGGCAAACAGTTAATTGTCTCAATAGTATATTTAACACAACATTTATTAGTAAACACAATTAACATTAAATGGTATATGATAACATAATATGAATATTACTTTATATATATATTTTTTTCCCCCGTTTTGTGTTAGGGATTTTTTCTAGGGGTAGATTAGTTACGTCTGAAAATTTTCGTGACTTTGTCAATAGTAAATACATTTGGTAATGAGGATATGGCAACGTTGTAGACGACGGTCAAAATCAGAAGTAAACCAGCCCTCCCGAGATGCAATACCGAGTTCGTGCAATGGCGTTGTAAATTTTTTTAATTAAGGTTTTCTATTAAATAATTCGAATTGTAGTGAAGCAGACTTTTTTCTATTTGGTGCTAGTAAATTGAAGGCACTTGAAAACAATCAGTGTACAGTGTATTGTGAAATTTATTCGTGTATGACGCCCTTTATCGATTTTTTCCTCACAAATTTTGGTTTAGTGAGAAAAATAGTTAATTTCTTAAGTCATGCAGTGTCAATGGCGTGATACGGAAACAATCACCGGCATCTACATCAGCTTTGGTCTGTTGATTTTATGTTGATCGGTAAATAATCCTACAAACGGAAAATGGTGTCAAGATATGTGACAGGGGGCCCGGTGAAACAGGACGGTATTTGTCTCTTACCCCCTCCGCCCACGCATTATAGGATGATGTCTCCACAACGTAAGTTTTGGGCCCTTGTCGATGGCTATATTGATAGCACGTGTTTTGTCCGCCATCTCTCTTTTTCCTTAGATCAATCAATAACGCCGGTGGTCAATGTTCCGTTCGCTTGTCGGGTGGGGAGAGAGGGGCTTGGATCGAGGGTGAACCGACGTAGTTTTGGGGTGAAATTTTGATCTGTCGCGTTTCGTCTAGTTGGGGATCTAGGTAGTTTAACGGTATTTACCTTTGATGATTCATTTTTCACCTTTATATTAATTGATGAAATAGAATAATCAAATATTTTAAGTAACGTAATATGGGTTAATATATCTTATACTATTCAAGCAATGTTATGCTGCATACTTCAGCCATTAATCAAGTGAGACTAATATATCTGCAAATCTATAACATTAGTATTTTTATATAGTTTTATTTAATATATAATTAATTTTGAAATCATTCTATGTAATTTTTTCGTTATTATGCGATTCTACATATCATTAGGATGACCTTTAGGGACCAAGTTACCTACTAAAGCAATTATTCAGATATCTCTGTCAGGAACTTAGATATTTTTCATCGTATTTTACATTTTTAAAACCAGACTTTTGAGGGGAATGATGTATGTGTTCACTTTTATAATACTCATTCATTTATCTATTTTTTTGTCTGTATTCTCAATAAAATAAAAACAATTTTAGACAGCCGGCTTGGTTAGCGTAGTGGTAAAGGCGACAGGGCGGTCCACCTACTGTTGCGATAGTCGCGGGTTTGAATCCTGCTGGGGCATGGTCGTAAATTTATGTTTGTGATTGTTTAATGTATGAAATTATAAGAAAAATCAAAATATTTTTTAACCATACCAAAAGGCAAAAGTAAAGTAACATGACTAATATTCAACCAATATTAAAATAAATTTCTTGAGAAGACAAATACTATATAGAAGTTTTAGTGACCTAAGCAAGCAAAAACAGAAAATAACTCTAACGAAATGTTTAATACTTTAAAATGTATATATATATATACATATATATATATATATATATATATATATATATATATATATATATATATATATATATATATATATATATATATATATATATATATATATATATATATATACTTTAAAATGTATATATATATATATATATATATATATATATATATATATATAAATATATATATATATATATATATATAGACATTTCGTTAGTTATTTTCTGTTTTTGCTTGCTTAGGTCACTAAAACTTCTATATAGTATTTGTCTTCTCAAGAAATTTATTTTAATATTGGTTGAATATTAGTCATGTTACTTTACTTTTGCCTTTTGGTATGGTCAAAAAATATTTTGATTTTTCTTATAATTTCATACATTTTTGTCGCTCTACATTTTGGACATTTAAGATTTTGTTTGGGTGTCTATTAGTGGTGAACAACGGAATTACATTTGTAAACATTTGGAATTACAATTGAGTTCTGATAATTGTCCTTATTCTTATATCGTTCTTCTTTTAAATATATTATTGTTTGTTAATTTTTTATTGAGATGTATTCCAACAGTGTAGTTATATACCGTCTTGTATAATACATTGTGTAATGTAGGTCTTGCTAAACTGTTGTCAGTTTTCGTGTCAATATTTTGCGATTTAATGTTAATTAGTTTAATTTATAATTTTAAAAACATTATTTTTTCACGCACCAATATCGAATGCGTCATGATATGAACGATTATCCGTCGATAAGGAGAATAATAGAAATTAAAAGGCCAATTAATTATCGAAAATGGAGAAATGAAAAGTTATGGGCTTACTGGCGGATAGTGACCCAGTTCGGTTCGTGCATCCGGAACCCACCGCTGCACGAATGCCATCGATTTTTATTCGGTTACGCGGTTGCCGGATGATCGATTTTATACGAGCGATAGCTCGATTAATTACTGGATGTTTGTTTTGTTTTAACATTAATAAGTGTATAAATATAGGATCCTAACTTTTAATTTATATAGTCATTTACTAGGTTGTTCGATATATTTTGTCGTCCGATAAGAAAAATATGATTTTATGGTTTTTTATTTTTCGTTTAATAAAAATTGTTTCACAGATACATCTTTTTCGTCACAAGGAGTAATAGTGTCTTCTCGAAAAATGATTTTATTCTGTATATATAATTATTGTTTTTGTCATGAATTTTTATATATAAGTTGTTCCGTAATATTTTTTTTTAGTTTTAGTAGTTTGCAGTTAGTTCATTTCAAAAAATTCTTTTTACGTTCCAAAACACGAAAAAATTTTTAAAGCCTTTACAGCCACTTGTTTTCATAATCATGACAGTGCTTTTAAGTCGATTTAAATTAATTTTAATTTTATCAAGGAATGACACCTATTCTACACATCACTTTCTGGAATTTTATGCAAAATATTGCCTACGCTATCAATATAGATGCATACTGTACTAAATTTCTCCGATCCTATAATGATTCAATCTTCACTCATGTGGCTTCCATGTTCGGTTCAAAATCTTTATTTTTCCTCGTACGATTTCGGTGGCCTATACTTGTCTTGAGGTATACCCGTACCCCTAAATCGTTCATGCAGTATATGTATAATGCAGGAACCACAGGTGGTAGACTGTGGATATCATTCATTGGGCCCAAATAACTAAGTTATAAATCAACAATCTGTAGTGTGCGCATTGAAGAGATGAAAACAGTATGTACCATAAAATAATTCTAACAAAAAAATTGAACAGACTTCAAAAAATAAATAAGGATTGATTAAAAATTAAAAAATAATCAAACTTAGGTTTCTAACTCGAAAAAACATTGTAAAATAAAATATGCACATAATAATCGTTGTAATAACTAAATAAGGATAATCAAAAACCTTATTTAACCTATCTACTATACGTATTTTATATTCTATTATATACACACAATTTAGCTTACTATCTACTTAAACCTATTTATCTATTTACAATATTATTTTAACTACTACCAAACAGTTATATTATTTTAGATTTGTTTTGTTGGTAACTTATATTATTATTTACAGAATTTATTGAAGACAAATAAGCGAATGCTGGTTACCCATCCATACAATATTAATACAATTGTATTACAGCTAGAAGTAAACGCCGTATACGAAAATGGACGATGGACAAATGTCTAATACATGTCGACTCTACAAAGTTCGTGTAGATATTATTTTTCCTAAAGAATCTTGTATAACTTCAAAGAAGATAATGGATGGGATAAGAATATCCGAATAATCTATTAGACACGCTTCATTTGCAAACCTTCAAATGTTTAAAAATAAATAAATAGATAAAAAGATAGATACACGATAAATTTCTCCGGAGTTTCCTAACAAACACTAAAAAATACGATTGCTTATCTATAGAACTAAATCGGTCTTAAGAAAACAGCTAATAGTAAAAAATCCATATATGATCGGAAGTTTTCATATATTATACAGTTATGTTTTGATGTTAATAGATGGTGTATATATATACAGGCCTGTCAATTGTATTGTACTTGTATTTCCTATCTTTCAGGCGATTTACGAATTCCATCTCGAAGGAACGATGCATCTTGTGAGGCTATCTACGAATCGACCCATTTTGTGGTATCTTTATGAGAAGTGAAGCGCTGTTCAGACAGGTCACGAGTCATATGTCGTGAAAAGTAGTAATCAGAAGAAGCAAGGTCTGGAGAATACGGCGAGTGAGATAGCACTTATTTTAATAGTTCATTCATTTTAATGTTTCCAAATATGTCTTCACCGGTTTTACAACATGTGGTTGAGCGTTGTCACGCTGAAGAATAACATTTTTGTGTCTACTCGTATTTCGGCCGTTCATTTTAATGTTTCCAAATATGCTTTCACCGGTTTTACAACATGTGGTTGAGCGTTGTCACGCTGAAGAATAACATTTTTGTGTCTTTACTCGTATTTCGGCCGTTTTCGTGTAGTTCTAGGCTCAGAGGAATCTATTGTATTCGATAGTGATATCCGCTGATGGTTTCATCGAATTTTATAGCCTCGTCTTCAAATTTTCTCTTTGTCTTTGGTGTTAAAATCACCACTTTTGAAACGTCGAAATTCACATGTTGAAATCGATGGAGCATGGTTGCCATAAGCTTCACACAGCATACGGTGAACTTCCGCCGCTTTTTTGTTCACACTTCGACGAAATGACGCACTAAAAAATGAAGTGAGGCTTCAACATGAAGTTGGTGGAAATTAAATTAATGTATATTAATTGATTCTTGAACTTCTTCTGAACTGAGTTATGTTCACTGTTTGCTTATGGATAACTGATTTGTATGTTATAACATTTACGCTAAATCCTTAAATTTTGATATGCGTTACAAAGTCTTTGCTGTTGAATTATCTCGTGTATCAGTCAACTAAGCTATCTAAAATCTGGTCTAGCCTATTTGTCATCAAGATGGACATTTTGAGTTTATAATTTTTTTAAAATCCGTGTTTAATCTACACTAAGATTAGCATCTTAACGCTGCCGCAATTATACTCCTTAGTTTTTGTTATTTATTTAAACCTCACCCAGTTTTGTTCTGGAAGTTCTTTGGTATAAGAAAATTCGATGATTTTTTTGAGTTCATATAATATTGTTCAAATTAATTAACATCAATTAGCGTCGACAAAAATCAAATGTTACTCTACACTACATAATGCTGGTGTTGAATAAAAAATCATAAATAATTGTACTTGCGAAACCTTGGCGCATTATGTACATCAAGGTCATTTTACACAAGTTATGTAAAAATCTGTTGTAATACGAATTTCGAAAATAAAGTATGCTTAAAAAGCCTGTAAAATACCTTGTCTATCGTTACAAATGTCACAGTTACATATTATCTGAAAAATCTCCGGTTTAATAAAACCAACTTGTTTGGCCAATTTGTACTAATTCCTTTGAAATTTGTCGCTTGCTTGTGGGAACTGTCGGCGAACAAATTATTTCGATACCCAAATGTAAATTATAATTTATATGATTTAGAATCCGGCAAGAATCTATATGGTGAGCCGGAATAGGTGATTTCACCGTGAAAGTTTAAATTATTAGATACGTATATCACAGCACTAATTGAATAAACCTGCGCCTTGAGTCGCTAAATAGCACAAAAGCGTTGAAGCGCGACTATATTTTAATAAAGAAAAATTCAAATTAAATGAAAAAAATACAATAATATTAATTATCCATCCAGCATAGAGATTAGTTTAATTGCCCCTTTTAGATCACCTGTATATAATTGACGGTTCTTTTACTTACTTCTCTTAACTGCGATTATCAAGTCATTTCTACTTAATTTCATGCGATATCTTGTTTCGATGATTTATCCTTTTATGCATTAATAGAAGCCAACGATAACAAATATAACATATATTAATTCTTTTTTGTTGCATTCTATGTCAGAAAATACCGACAAATCCGAAAAAAGCCAAAATAAAGAGTAATTTTTAAATAGATTTTATCGTATAAGAATACTTCATCCGATTACTTCTCAATGCTTCTAACTGCTTCGGAGCCATATACACACTATATGATTCTATCAATAGATACGAATTTAATTAAGATAATAGATATAGCCGCTATAGATCCGTATGAACGATACAGAAAAAACGCAAACCCATTATCATTTGATCTGGTACAAAGAAAGAGGGATTTTCCTTCCTTTAATTATCTTCTTTCAAATGTCGGTTATAATATTATCGACTTTCAGTATGTTTTTTAGTTGTCTCAAAGACTTAACCGCTTCGTCGCCTTCATCCTTTTTTTAGAAAACGATACAATATTGTACTTAAAATAGTTTTTTTTTCTGATTCTGAAAGATTTTGGAACGGTTTTTAACGATAACGTACATTTTCTGGCCTGCCATTTTGGTGTTGGGTTACTAATTACTAGATTGAAGAACAATACCATAAAAAGGCAATATCGACAGTTGTTCACTGTTTTCTGGGGTTGCTAAAATATATATTTTTGGGAAACTTTTTATTACAAGAATTACTTGATAGGTATGGCTGTAGAAGTTGTATTAATATCATTTAAACATCATTGTACCATTGATGTTTGTTGCTTGTTCTAACTGATTTTTGGATTTTGTGACATGAACTTCAATCATTTGCATAAAGTAATGTCGAATGAATTAGTTTTTGTTACTCATGACCTGTATGACTCATGACCATGTTTGACCGTATCCATAAAAAGATACAGGATGAAGAATAATATTTATGATATGTGAAGATTTTTAGATTTTCGTGACCTTGACCCACTTTTTTAGAGTCGTGTACTAAATAAAGATATTTTTTGGAACAAAGAAAAGTTATATTTTAAAAAGAAACTTGACATTTGCTTTTATTAATAATTACACAAGTTTGGACAACTTCATTTAGTTTTTTAGAATTGTTATTGGATTGTAGAATTTTCCATTTTGTAATTTCAATAAATATTTTTGCTAATATATCCGTTTTGATCTTTTTGCTTCGTGAACTAGTTGTCTTTAGGCATACAAAATTAATTCAAATATTATTAGTTGCTGTTTTTTAATAAAATTAAACGGGCTCCATTCTTTGTGTGATAGTTCTATCCATGATTTTGTTTCGCCTCTTACATACATGATTGAAATAGTCTTTCAGCAAGTATATTTTAACCTATTCATTATTCAGTCACTATGGCAAGTGATTTAGCTGTACGTTCAGTGTTTTTTTTTTCTGAAATTGTAATATAACTGAAGCCATTACTCAAATTTAGTCGTATCTATAAAAGTTGAGCCACTCGGATCCATGCCACCGTGAGGAATATTTGAACTGTTTTATATATACACATTTCGTATATGAAAAGCTTGAAAAAAAAACTTCATTAATACCTCACACACATTCCATTTTAACATCGGCCCACCCTTATTGAAAAATCCTATATATGCGACGATAAAATGTTAATTATCTTGTATAATTAAGAGAGGGTCTTTTCATATATTAAATAATCATCAATCAATCATTAAGCTTTTCGAGTTTTATATTTCGACTACTGTAAACGATTGCTTAAATAATGATAATTTTTTTGGTCCTTTAACCGTCCGGTCAATGACCGGGCACCCGGGTATCCATTTCAACCTTCTTCTCAACCCACTTCTCCTTAAACAAAATTTATGGCCGTTTGGATCCCCAAAATTGGAGTAATTTGACACCCATTTTTCGACAATCAATAAAAGTTATTAACTATCAAACTTGATACCCCGCCCGTTCAATATACAGGTACCCACTAAGATTAATGTATATGAACGACGGGTAATACACACTTCAGAGACTACTTATTAAAGTATTTAGTTAATTTGACTTTTAAATTGATAATAGACAATATAGTTTGTAATTTTTTTTATTTAAACAATAATTCTTATTATAAAGAATAACAAAAATAGTAAGTAAGAAGTACATAACTCCTTTTTATTTTATTTTATTAATATCGATTTCCATTCTTTTACTATTTATTTATTATGATACAGTGCCATATAAAAATTGAAGTACATTAAATTATTTCGTACATCCTTCACATGTCGTGGTTGTAATACAGTGTTCGTCACAATACGGTTCTCACATACCAAACATATTTCTAGTTTAACGTATCTAGATTTGACAGCATGTTGGTGTTCCTATTAGGTCCACATCTCTCTCGAACAATATACGCCTCCCAGCTTGATGTTCACTTGGTGATGCCGCAGCCCACTGAGTACCATCTTTTGCTGTTATTGCAGACGCCGTCGTTTCTACTTCACTTTCTTCATCCTCATCCTCTCCATCTTCACTTTCTTTATCTTCATCTTCCTGGTCTTTATCTTTATTATTTAGTGCAATTTCATCATCTATTATGAATAAAATATACAATTTATATAACATAAAATACATTATAACTATCAACGTACACAAGAGAAAATAGAAATGTTAATTACCTGTATCATCACAATCCGAAGCTGCCGCTTGACTCGAAGGAAAATATTCATCATCACTACTATCCAACACGCAGTCATCATCAGATTCTTTTTCTTCGAATGTTTTCTCCATATTCTTATTACTCTGAGAGCGGGTGACTCTATTGTAAACAATTTAAAATTTATTTATTACTATTTTTTTAATATTGAAAACAAAATAAATAATTTACTTGAAAATAAAATAATACAATTAAATCTCACCTTACCGTCTAAAACTCTATGAATCAGCCATTGTATTTAGATTAAATACACTTTTTTTTATTAATATATTATATTTTAATATATTAATAGTATTAATAATTAATATTAATTTTGTATATTTTCTAGTCTGTTCACTACGCTTGTAGAATTTCAACTGAACACGTTTTTTTCTTTTCGTAGGACATGAGAAGGGGAAAGGGACATCTCAGGTACCTAAATATCGATTGGCTTGGCATTCCGCTACTGTTATTTCTATGAGGACTATAAACTGTGTCCCTATAGCTATTTCCTATGCCACATAGCCAGTTTACACAGAAATTTGTTTTTTATTCATATAGGTGGGTACCCGGGTACCCAGTCATTGAACGAATGGTGAAAGTTTTGTCATTGACCGGACGGTTAAATTACGATAGAGGAAAAACGTATTTTTTTAAATAAATTTAAGTAAATAAAAAAGTCCTTACTTTTGTAGACTCAGAATATTTATGAAACTGATAGTCTTTTAAAACTTAAATAAAGCACCTATTTTATTTTTGGCACGAGATAATAAAAGAATTAATATAGCTATCATTCAGGATTTCTTTAACGCACAAAACACACACATTATATATGCTCGAGTTCACGTCTCAGTGATATCAGTAATAAGCCTAATGTATCTATTGTTAACAACTAATATAACTTAACCAAATTATTGAGAAAATCTTTGGAGATAATTTAATATAAAAATAATTTAGGAGAATAGCAATTACCCGAAAGAAAATGTCATTAATATGTAAAGTCGATATAGTTACAAAAGTAAATGTATGTATATACTCAAGGAAAAATAAAATAAATATACCCTTCCTTCTGTTAGAGGTAAGACAATAATTTGTTATGAGTGTTAATCATGTTTAATACAATGGGTGGGAGTGATTTAAAAAGAATAATAAATATGAAATGTATATTTTATTTAGTTGATTAGACTGTCACATTCGGTATTTACCGTTAAAATAAACACTCAAGTAAAAATCCGCTGAATGTTTGGAGATATTCTTTTAAATAATGAACTTCGCTAGAGATTGGAGGGAAGTAAAGATTCGCTTCAGGTCGCTATGGCGTTCACCAGATATTGCTTATTGTATTATATGTTTTGGCCAAGAAGGCATAGTCTATTAGGGATGTCGATCGACCGCGAAGAAAAATATCTATATATTGCTATTTTTAAAAATATTGGTATATCGACTTCTATATTAAAAAAAATGTATCGGCGAAGAAAAATATCGATATTTATTTTTCATAATATCGATATTTCTTTACATCAACCTTGCTTTTCAACTGCGCAAAATTCACTTTAGATCATTAATATCGATATAACGTACATATAAAGAACATAGTGAAATAGATCGATGAGTGAGAACAACAATTTTAATTAAAAATATGTAAAATGAAATACCATGCCTAATATATACCAACATCAATACTGTATTAAATGAAATTGTTGAGACTCAATGTATTTTAAATATTTCAATTGAGTCAGATCATTTTATTTCGTTTCGAATTAGAAATTAAATTTGGACAAAGGTCGTAAACCTTAACCACGTTTGCTGGGGTGTCGATTGGAAGCACCTTATACTGACAAAGATCGCTGATGTATTGGTTAGTGTTGTTGTTGATTTTGGTTGGAGGTGTTATATATACTTTCTAAAGTTAAACTTTAATAAAGCAAAATAGCGTTTGTATAATTTATTAAGTCGTAAACAATCTACTTATCTGTAATATATTGAGAATACAGGTTAGTTCGGTGCTATTATTCGTGGCTAAATTTTATTTATTTTATAGCGAATAAACAGACTAAATTATCTCATGTCAGATTTATAATTGCCACAGTGTAACAGTTTATTTTATTGTATAAAATGTTGGTCAGTACATAACATAACCTCCGAATTATGTATATTATACTTTGACTTTTTGAACTAATGGTTGACGTAAACTGTTCGCACGGTCTTTGGCATTAAGCCTACCGACTGGTCAGTGACCAACTTAGGGACCATCCTACAAGACATACAAAACCCCCAAGGTCTTACCCTGCCTGGTTACTGGCGTGACTAGGATGGTTATTCCTCGTCGGATTTTCCACTGTTGGTTTAAGACATTTAGTCTTTATAGCCAACAATTATTTATTAACTCAACTACAATCACAAACATCCATGCCCCAGCAGGATTCGAATCTGCGACTATTGCAACGGTAGGAGGACCGTCCCGTCGCCTTGACCACTGCGTCAACGAAGCCGACGTGAGTGGTTTTAATGGATTTCACTAGGACGGAAACTGCCTTCCAGAAATTCTCCAAATAATGCCTCCAGATCTTGTGTTCATAAATTTGTACAAACATTTGATGTTCTTCAATGTCACCTTTCTTCCATTAAAGTAGAAAATTAAGCTCAAATGCTGATAATTAACACACCCGTAAGAGTCAGAGTAATCTTTTAAAAACATATTAAATTAATTTGTACCCATAATAAATGAATCAATCGGTCGTCTTTTTTAATCCAAAGCATTTTTCTTGGTACCTTCCTCAATATGGGAGATCAGTTTTGTCTGGAAATTTTAGAACTGTGTCAAGGAAATGTTTTGTTTGTTTAGTGTAGAACATGTGGATTTGATCCAGATATAGCTCTTTTGAGCTATTAACACAAACACTAGGTGGAATCTAGGTTAATAGTTTTGTCACGTTAAAAAGGTTCTTTTAAGTTAATTTAGGTGTTACACAAAATATGATTAGCCATGACTATTGTTTCTGGTTTGTTAATATCGGAATCTATGTATAATTTTTGATGATGCTATTATTTGGTTTATCATTTAAAATTATTGCAATTCCTTCTTATTTAATGTCTATTATGACAAGCTGTCCCAATTGTGCTAGTTGTCTGACCGTGTCCAATAATAAAATAATTATATCCGATGTATAAAATCTATGATATACACATTATTAATTTCATTGCTTATGATAAAGAGTTTGCGAATGACTTGTTGGGCGAAGATAAGCCAAACAAAAGAAATCAAGAAGCTATATATAAGTGTTTATGAGTCACGGAGCTGATTTAGAAATAAGCATTAATATCACATGTTCTAACTGAAAAATCTTTCAAGCATTTGTGCATATTTGTGTTATGATGTGAAAAAAATTCATCCCTGTTTGTTAAGATTGCAATTGATTGATTAATAATTTTTTAATTGATAAGATTATCGTTATTGCTCCTACATAAAAAAGCGATTTTTTTCTCACAAATGATTCATTTCTGATTATACTCGTATAATACTACACATATTGAAAATATTTAATTTTTAAAGTAGTAAGAAAAATTATACAAAAATGACAGGGGCGATTAAATTATATGAATTAAAAGTAATTACAAAATGTGGCAAAGTTTGAACAACAGCAAATCTTGTTTATTGGATTGAATAATTTGTTAGTAAAATGTGTTTATAGTTTTTATTCCACCTTTAACGATTTTATTATTACGTAATTAACAGTTATAAACTAATGTTGGTAACTAATGGCACTGACTTCAAAGTGATCAGTTGGTAGTAGTTAAAATAATATTGTAAAAAGATAAATACGTTAGGGTAGGTATTAAGCTAAATTGTGTGTATATAGTGGAATATAAAATACGTGTGGTAGATAGGTTAAATAAGTTTTTTGTTTATTTTTATTTAGTTATTATAACGATTATTATGTATATATTTTATTTTAAAACGTTTTTTTCTCTGTTAAAAATCGAAGTTAAAATCTAAGATTATTCTTTACTTGTTAGTGAGTTCCTAATTTATTTTTTGAAATCGGTTGAATTTTTTTGTTAAAAATATTTTTAAAATGATCTATTTATCAAGAATATATTTAGACATATAATTGATTGTTCAAAATTCTAAACCAGAATACCGCTTAACAATGAAATAACAAACGTGGGACAGATATCTCAATATGATATTGTTTTAGCTCTGTACACTTTTCCCAGAGATGTTCAATAGTTAAATTGTCGAAAAAATGATGAATTGCATACTCCTTACTCTTTAAAACTTTTTTACCAGAGACTTTCTCAGGTTTGGAATAATATATACATTGATCGTTTTTCAATCCAAAAAAGCATTTCAATCCTGATTTTGACAGTAACTGATTATATTTTATTGATCTTTGATTTCAATCCAGTATTGTGGAATCTTGTTGAAGTGTGCAGTAGTTACATATAATTTTGCTGGTTCATATAATAGTGTTTAGCTTTACTTACTTAATATTACTTCAATCGCACATGAATGAACATCATTATGTTGATTGAATGAACCTCATATGGAGACGATGTATAAATCGATTTGTAAATAGGGTATTAATTATTTCGATCTATTTTGGTCATCATGATTTTTTATGTTTTATCTACTTTGTCATCAACAACATATGTTACGACTATTTAAAGACCCCAAAAATTAAAATACGACTAATATGAATCAAATGTGAATGTAGAAAATTAATTTTGATAAACTCTTGTGAAAATGTACTAATCCGAAACGACAAATCCAATGAAAACTTGGATTTGGTAAGCAGACACTCAGGAATCAAAAAATGATTGTCAACCACATTTGGTGACATTTGTCTTCGGAATATGAGACCTAAAAGTGTTAGGAGTAATTGTGATCAAGTGGTGTCTTTACTTTGTAAATGAGCCTTTTTATTATTATAATGCAGCAGGCTAATCTACAAAATGTGGCGCTGATTTGTTAAATCTGTAACAAATTAATGCCAGATAAATAATACTAACGGAATTAATATTTATGAGTCTTTGTTTAAAGACAGTTTTTATATACTGACTATACATTTTTATTTTATATATTTTTTATTTCGGTGCTATACAGGTGATATATTTAAATCGTTTTATCATTTTTCGTTTGTAATTTTAATTGTAATTTTATAAGATAATTTATGTAATGGATTGGTAAACTGATCATTTTACGCATTCGGCTTCAGCATTCTCGATAACGTTGATGTTTTTTCCTTAAGTAGGTCTTAGATATCAGCCCATACTGCCTCAACAACCGAACAGTAAGTATTTATGATTACAACAATCGATTTAATTCGATAACTAAATAACTGTTATCTGTATTTTTTTAAATAGTTTTTTTGTTCGTTTATTTCTTAAGCTATTGATGTATCAGATCCATTGTTTACAATATTTTCAATATATTTATTTTGACATTTCTTTAAAAATAATGGTTTTGAGATTTACACATCGATTTTAAATATATTGCTTTTAATGCCTCTGGTAAAAGGTTGCATTTGCCTGCGAAAATTGATTATGTTTTAGGTATGTGCCATATGAATTTAACTATATCTGCGAGTAATAGTCAATTTTTGTAGTACAGAGACTTCATAACGCCTATTAAGCTGCTGTTTAATTCTAACAGCATTTCGCCATCAAAATCCCTCGTTTTGAAAAAGTTTGTCGGTGGTTTTTGCAACGGTGCAATTTGTGTCAGGCCAGTTACTGATTGAATGATATATTATCTTCCTTGAGCACAGTTCTTGTTCTGATCTGCTAAAATTACCTAACATGCGTTACTAGATCTTGATTAAGCCAGTGTAGCTTTGCAGATCATAAAATATTAAGCTAAACTAGAATGATGTGGCATTTTATAATAACTAACAGGTCATTTCCGGTCAGTTCAGTCAATTATTCGGCATGACACATAGATGGCGCTACTAGAATTACATCCATATGTTTTTTAGTTATCCGTAACATCCATATGTTTTTGAGTGAAGCAACTTTTGTTATTGTGAAAAAAATTGATAAAAGGGAATTTCGCGTGTTGATAAAATATTGCTTTTTGAAGGAAAAAAATACAGTTGAAGCAACAACTTGGCTTGATGCCAAGTTTCCGAATACTGCCCGAGGAAAATCAACCATCAAGGATTGGTATGCTAAGTTTAGACGTGGTGAAATGAGCACCGAAGACGGTGAACGCAGTGGACGCCCAAAAAAGGTTGTTACCGACGAAAACATTTAAAAAATCCACAAAATGATACACTTGCAATAATTTACAATATGATTTTTCGCTCTTATCGCTCTGTGTTGGTAATTATCAGTATGTTGGCATAAGACCACGACATAAAGTTTCATTCAATTTCTTTCACCATCAGAATTACTGTTCAATTCAATTACTAAATTGTTAATTTCTAATCTATTAGTCACTTGTTAACGATTCCACCACCTGTTAATTTCTTGTTCGGTTTGATGGAGTTTATCCAAAGCTAAGATGTTGCTGTAGATAATGCTTCTTTCAATAGTGTATCCTTTTCTGGTTTGTTTCTAAAAATAAAGTAAATTACATAAAACACAAACATTTAAATTATATTTAACGAGTGACAAAACAGCTCCAGGAATAAAACCATGCCTGTTTTCACCATGCACAATAATATAGCTCATATTTTCTGTGCTCTGAATTTTCAGTTTGTATGAATGTTTTCATATTAGCATACTTGTTAACTGT
Organism: Rhynchophorus ferrugineus; assembly: GCF_030347505.1. NCBI lineage: Eukaryota > Metazoa > Arthropoda > Insecta > Coleoptera > Curculionidae > Rhynchophorus > Rhynchophorus ferrugineus. Next base: position 23,563,124 of record NW_027472588.1, on the reverse strand, counting down.
CAAAATACTAAGTAATCTAGATATTTAAGAGCTATAAACGATGAATACTGTTATTGCAATTTCATAGTATTTCTTTTGTAATTGGGGCAGGATATCTTGTACCGAATTAAAGTTATTATATCAACATCATTAGCACAGTTGAGAAACACGCACCCAGACACGCAGATTCCAATGGTTTGGGCGTATCTGTTGAGTGATACATTTTTTTGCAGACTTCTGTATCGAAATCGACCTTTTGGGTGCAAAATATAGCGAACAGCTCCGAAAAAGATATGGACCAAGATCTTAGAAAGCGATCTGAAAAATAGGGAATTGACATTGCTCTTGGCTAGGGCTGATTGCCAACTGTGGCGAGATTTAGTAAATAATGTTGGAAGGTCTACGATACCACCAGCAGCCTACTAGTTGAGAAGTAAATACTTCCCCCAAGCGAACTCGGAAACGTAAATTCAAACAACAATTTTTTTTTACATTTATGGCAAAATAACGCTTTCTTCACAGAAACGTAATTTGCCAGGCCGTCAGATTATGTGACTGGTATTATTTTGATATGTGAGATTGTATATTGTGGGAATGGCTGATAGGTAAAAAACAATTAAAAGAGTTTTGCTGTGTGGTACTGTGCTATAGCAGATACAGGTGTACCAGATGTTGCTAGGCGTCAGTATAATGTTATGATTTGACACATATGTTCTTTTATTCCACTGACATCAAGCTTCAAAGCTATACATGTTATATTTCGCGAACGTCAAAGTCGTGCCTGAAAACTTGCATTTTCTTACTTAATTAAAAGAAAAAAGCTGCTGAAAATGATCGTTTGCTGTTAGAAACTTACGGTGAGCATGCTCAACGTTAAAAACATGTGAGGTATGTAAAAACATGAAAAAAAATTTATTTAAACTAAACGTTTAATGTACCAACAAATACAATTATATGTTAATAAATATGGACTGAGATAATATTGCCTTTAATATGAGTAACATTGGTTAAAATTGCATCAGGTGTGAAAAATGTTTTAAATAATTTCATATTTCTAAACTAATATTGGTCTCAATTTCTCCTTGACTTAACATTATTTGCTGTTTGTTGGTATATAATAGCATTCTCATAATTGCTATTGTACACTGTAGGTCATCTGTGGATTTCCTTATAATCCACGAAATTACTTTAAACATTTTGGAGATAATAATCAGCAATCTTCTTTCAAAATGGCGCCGGGATGCGATCAAATTTCAGTTTTACAACTGAAAATTCTACAACACGAGCAGATCGTAGAATTAGCGAACATCATTAATTCAACAATGTGAATGTAACACATTTCCATAATATAGAAATACTCATCCACCATGGTAAGTCTAAATAAACTAGTAAATTAATCGCCTACTTACTACAGACCCCTCCGCTTGCCCAGTTTCATCTCACTCTCCAAGATTGCTGAAATAATGATTCTTCAATATCATCTGATGAACAACTCAAGTCCGCACTGAATTGAAAGGGTAAATTTTGCGCTCTCTTGGACTAACTAAGACATTTCATGTCTAGGCCTTGTCTACAAGGCCATAAAATTATAAGGTATACGAAGACTTGATCATTCTTGGTGGGCAGATCAAAGTTGGAAAAACGCTTTCTAGCCGCCCAAAGTATCCAGACAGGCGTCCGGTAAGGTTCCTAATTAGCGCCAGCCAGTGCCAGAAAGGGTGTGGAAGCCGTGCAATACGCTGACAACACGGCATTTTTCGTTTGTGCACGTTCGGATATAAAGGACTCCGATTCGCCTTGGTCTTTTACTCACTCAGGTTCAGAATTTATTCTACAGGTCGTTAAACGTCAAATTATTTTTTGGGACCGAGACTTTCCGAGAGGAACCGAACGCGCTTATCAGAAAATACTGCGAATGGAGAACCGTTCGCCAAATCCATGAAGAATCTTCTCCGAATGTTTGCGCATGGTCTCGCGTAGGCCCCGAACCATTCGTTTCGTTCATGTCTGTACTCACCATAACAAGAGTCGACTTCGGCAAGGAAATCAGCTTATCATCTAGGTCAAAAACATGGTTTATTTTTACTTGTGTTAAAAAAAAGGGTGGACTTTATGAGATGTGGGAAGAGGCGATTTGTTTGAAAGGCGCAACAAAACGACAATTAGGTTTTTGTATCTATCAGAAAACAGACCAAATTCCTCTCGACTCGCGATATTGCGTCGATTTTGCTTTCAAAATAATCATCGTGGAAGAAAATTATTTTCATCTTCGAGTTTGTGTAAACAGTAAACAATATTACATATTGGGTTTGTTACGAAGGACACCAAAATATAAAAAAAGATGCAGGGCTTGAAGGTAGTATATCCCATACAGAATATTTGAAAAACTATTATGTATGAAATATAATTTTAGTTAAATGTCTACTGTACCTTCTCGGGATTCGACAATTTTCAATTACTGTGTTCCATACATTCAATTGAATTTTAATTTAAAGGCATCGGTCTATTACGGCATATTTGGTCATTGCGATTTTAGAAAACTCCACAAGTATAAGTAAAGGAGGATTAAATACACTAAAATCGTTCACGTAGAATGTCCGCTGCATCGCATGCTAGTGCTGTCTTTCTGGAAACATTGGTGTTATAACACGAAACATAACTATGACACACATCACTTTATTTTGAAGGTTAGTACTGATGGTTATATTAAACTTTGGATAAAGCGAGGATAACTTTGAGCTCCATTTGCATTTGGCTTAGTTAATATAGAATCAAATTTAGGCATGATAAGCAATAAATCCAGTCTAAATAATGTCAGCTTTTAGTAGTAGTGGAACTTTAGTGGCTATATATACTACAGTTATACTACTACACAAGGTGTTACATAGGTTCTAAAGCAATTACAGTCCATGACTTTAGTTTTGTGGTTGATGAATAATTTCATCCATGTAAGCATCAATGTGTTACAATAAACTTATTTTGTTTCAATTTCAGCTATGAGAAAATAAATTGTTTTGTTTGTGCAGATGGTTTATGTTTTTATGTACCTAATTTATGTCCTTTTGAGTGATAGAACACCAAATATGATTCTGTCATTTTATACGGTGGAAACTATTTTGCTTCCATATTTCCGTTCAACTAAATTATAGTAATATGAAGTTTCAAGTACGTTTACACACATATCCAAAATTAGTTTTCCGTTCGAAAGGGCATTTAATTGTAATTGACTTACAGACCTAATTTTTTTTGATACTTTTGGTTTAACCGATATTGTAGATAACCAGAATTGTGAAATCTGAACGATCCTCACTAAGCACCTGGCAGCGGTGATGGGTTTCTTTCTTTAGAATCTGACCGAATCTTTATTCTTAAGATAATTTTGCATATTTGTGTATACGTGTTTGTGTATACGATCTTTTAAACTTTGGACAAAATTTGAACAGGGGTAGTATTATTTTCAAGAGTAATCATTTGGTTTAGGAATTTAACAACTTGTTAATAATAACCCACGTTATTGTCGGGACTTGTCTAATATTAGGTTCTTATATGTATTCTGTTTTTTTTTTTCACTTTAAAATCCATATACTGAGAGAAATTAGTACATAATATATTAATAAAAATATTTTCCATCATTTTGTAAAACTTTTTCCGTTCTTGGATCAGATAACATTTTTCGTCATTATAATTATTCACTAAATATTTACCTAAAATATAGAAATGCGAACTTGAAGAAACAAGCAAATATTCTGTAGTGCCAATATGAATATCTGTCACACAACTATTACATTACCATATATAAAATTATGTATTTTGTTTGAACGTGACCAATTTTTCTGATACCTTGGGTACTTATAGTCCTTCCAAAGAAATTGTGAACGTACGTCAACTCAATTTATTTATCAATGTTGCCAAATCAACTCTGAGTTTTAGTTTATTTTGTGTCTGACATATAACAAAATTCTAGTGTAAATAAAGTAATAACAAAAATGTTATCAAGTATAATTTATTTTAACATTATAGTACATCTAATGCATATATTATCGAATAATTTAAACCACAGTTAATTATACAGCCACAATAGTGTATAGGTTAAAATTGTTTTATTATATTTACTTTGAACTCTTTTTCCTTACCACCCACGAGGTAGTGTTCTAGGCGTATTTTTTATGTAATGGTATCCTCTGGAGGCCTAATCCACCTAATTAACAATTGTATATACAAGTAATGTGTTTTACCTTTCATCAGAGAGCATATTTACGTTTTTATGTTTAGTTCTTGTTTCCTTCGATGGTGTATTTCCTTGTCAAGTCATTTTGATAACTGTATTTTTTTTGTTTCTTCTTTTACTACCTGTGTACACCATTCTTGATAAAATTAATCACTGAATTCTCCCTATTGTGTTTACCATATCTACAAAACAGTTAGTATTTACACTCTCCTCATACATTCTAACGTAATGCTCACGTATACTTCTGGACAATTACACGAATATCTATGCACATAAATCGTTCACACTCTACAATACAACTTCCTACAGTTTATAGTATATTAATTATATACTCATCTTTAGTTGTTTGCACTTTAATCACCCTGTCTTGGAAATTATCAGTATTCAGTCATTATCCCACATTCAGAAAGTTTAATTCAAGTGAATAACCAAGCTGTTAATTTCCAATCTATCTAAGATTTGTTCACAATTTCAGCTTCTCAATTCAATTTCTTCTTCAATGTGTCTGTGAGTTCATCCAAACCGAAGGTGTTATTAACCATTCCTGTTTCCAGTGCAAATAACAAAATACTTTATGACTAATAAAACCAATCAATAATAAAATATAAAATGCAATACAATACAATAATATAAAATCTATTGTTATACCAACATTTTCCTTTTTCCATCAACTTTTGCTGTCTTAACACTATTTTTATTATTAACTTGCCGTGAGTGACCCAATGTCCCATTCTGAAATATCCATATCTCATCAAAATTGATCTAATAAATCGTCCTTGATTTTATTATATGCTTTTAAAAATTGTATTATTTTAAAACCAATATCTGAAAGTTCAATTAGGCTTCTTCGTGGGTTATCTTTTACACCATTTAAATCCTATATTACCTAATAGTGTATGAAGGGAATTTCTACATGCCTCAAAAACCATATCTCATAGATCTAAGCTGTCTATAGGTACATTGCAGACAGTTTCCTCCGAAATAATTGTATTATATTATGTTAATATTGAATAAACTACTCACTGTTTTTATGCATGTCATATATTGGATCTGTGATAGAGCTATCAATAAGCTGATCTTGATTCGTCACCCGCTTCGTATGAAGACCTTTTTTTTTTCGATGAATTCAAGATGATATTTTTAATTTTTTGAGATATTTGAATGACCATACCCATACTAATATTCAGTGCAACTGCAACACGTTAAAGATACTTTAAATAAAAACTGCAGCAACTTAATTTTTAACAGTAAAATGCTTACCTCTCTATCTATCGAGGTAACTGACTAGAGACGCAATCTGTTCTGTCTGGCATCGGCATTTTTAATTAGAGTAATAATGTGCAGCGAAAAATCAAAACAAGCAAAGTGCCAAAGCAACGTTTGCCGGTTTACAATAATATATATTATTTTGAAGAATTTTGCAGACAGTTGACAACCGAACGACTTTTGCAGGCTCGTTCGTTTACGCACCCAAATGTATTAGACATCATTGTATCTTTTTTTAACTGGAATAAAATGAGAAGGAAAATATTGTCTGATTCTAAAACGTATTTGCAAATTGCGACCGGCTATACATTAAAAATCGCTAGCTCCTTTGGATAGACTATATAAATAAAACAGCCAATACACGTCATCAAATTTTAATAATGCAATGTTGTTGCATCAAATTTAAGTTTTGGTTTATTTTGACTTTGACGTAACAAAATATTAATGTAAATAAAACAACTAAACAGAAATAACGTTATCAAATATAATTTATTTTAACATTATAGTATATTTAGTGCATATATTTCCGACGGAATTAAATTACAGTTAATTAAACAGCCACAATAATTTGTAGGTTTGAGTTGTTTTATTATGTTTACATTGAACTTTTTTCTATACCACCTATGAGGTGCATGTTTTCTAGGCATGTTTTTTTTATGTAGTGGTATCTCTCAGAGGCCTAATCTACCTAATTAACAATTTTATATCCAATTATTGTATTTTATTTCATTAGGGAGCATATTTACCTTGTTACCTTCAGTTATTGTTTCCTTCTTTCCTGTGTTTCCTTGCTAAGTCATTTTGATATCTCTGAATTTCTTGTGTTGCCGTGTGTGTACATTTTCCTTTATAAAATTAGATTTAATCAGGGAATATAGCTCTCTAATGCATTTGTCATATTTGCAAGACAGTTAATATTAATTCTATTCTAAACAATTAAACAAATATCTATGCGCATAAATATTTTACCCTCTACAATATGATTTTCTACAGTTATCCTACGTTAATTATATCTTTAGTTGTTTCTGCTCTTATCACTCGGTGTTGGTAATCATCAGGATATGGCCATAAGCCCACAACAAAAAGTTTCATTCAGTTTCTTTCACTCTATCAGAAACACTGTTCAAGTCAATTACCAAATTGTTAATTTCTAATCTTTCGAACACTTGTTAACGATTCCACCATCTGTTAATTTCTTTTTCTATCTGATGGAGTTTATCCAAAATGAAGATGTTATTGTAGATAATGCTTCTTTCTACAGTGTATCTTTTTTCGGGTTTGATTCTAAAAAAAGTAAATTACATAAAACACAAACATTTAATTTGTATTTAAGGAGTGACAAAACACTAACTCAGCTCTAGAAATAAAGCTATGCCTGTTTCCACTATGCACAATAATATATCTGCAATGAATTATTAAACAAATTAAAAGTAACAAAACTTGTGTTATTCTAACTTAATATATAATATATAAGGCAACTCTAACCTACAAGCTATTGTGGCTCTTTAATTAACTGTGGTTTAAGTCTTTCAATAAGTATGCATTAGATGTATCATAATGTTAAAATAAATTATATTTTATAACGTTATTTTGTTTACATTTGTATTTTGTTGTCAGAGCCATAATAAACGAAAACTTAAATTTTGGCGTCACCGTTACATTATAAATTTTGATGACGTGCATTGACTGCTTTATTGGAAGGACTATGTCTACAAATTTCTCCAAAGCGTTAATAATAGTAATTAGAGGTTATGAACCGACAAACGTAAGTCAATGTGATTCAGCAATTTTTCCATGAATTGACATCATAAAATTTCAATGGTAATCGGCGGGCCATGGTTATATAAAGTTTCGGTTTTCGGAAATATCAATTTGGAAAATTCAAAGTACTGTTGGCGGGTTGTTCATGTCCATATTGTTTAATTTGGGCCAATATAAGACGGTCATCGCCATTTTGTAGCCCTGGTCGTTGATAGCCTAACATTGTTTTGAAAAAATTCATTGTATTTTTTGTTTTTTATATATTGTGCTTTCCCTTTTACCAACTAAGGGTTTATCTGGACTACTACCAGAACATACATTTGTACAAACATTTTCATCTTTACCCAGCGGAATTCAAACCCCAAATAAGCAAGCAAGTCCACTCGCCTTAACAACTGCGGTTACCAAACAGTCAAACAATAACATATTTATTTTGTTTTGTAAGTTGTATTATAACTTACATATTTTCATGTATTAATGTAAGTTTTAATTCTTGGTTCTAATTCGTTTTTGAGTCGATGAGTGTTATAAAAGAGTCTCAATATTTACGTTTTGTTTAGAGTGTTCTTTAACTGTTTCAACTTCTTTCATTTCATACCTTCTTTTTATCAAATGTAATTATGTCTGTATTAAATCCGCATCGATCATCAATAGAGTTAACTATATAGTTATTTTAATTCGGTCATTGTTAATTTGTATTGTAGTATTTTTAACCTATACGACACACGCAAATAAAAGTCAGTTCTGTGGAATAACTTAATTTAATCACATATACCCAGCTATAGACATTACTTATTTATTTTATTTATATATATTATGCCATATAATTATTATATAACCATGTATAGTTACAATTTGTTTAATTAATTCTTGTTTAAAGATTTTTTAAGCAGTACTCTTAATACATAATGGATTTAATAATAATTCAAAAAGTAAAATACAAATTAAATGGTGAAGGACATTTTATATTAACAGTATAATATTATCGAGTAATATAATCGAAGGAAGTAACAAATGGAGAATTATTTTTTTATCAACAGATTGTTATTAAAACGGTCTGTCTAGTGGTCTAGTAGTAACAAATTAATTTACGATTAAATGGCGAATGGACGGTTATATAGTTTTCGTATATAATAAAACGTTGAAACTGAGAAAACCATCCTTTATGTTTATTACTTTATGAAGCAATTTATCTTAATATAATATTACTATATTATAGTATCAATCATTTGAATTCCTAGTAAAATTCTGCCAAAATACGCTTTTATGCTGGTTTTATTGTGTTGTTAATTGTATTTCTGTCACTAATTTGTTATTACTCAAATGCACTATTACCTTCAATTAAAATAATGGTGCATTTATATCCTTCGGTTTCTCTAGTTAAATAATTTTTTGAAATATATTTATTACTCTAAGTACTCGTATTAAATAATAACCATTACAACTTCAAGAATTTTCTACCTGCTTTTATTATAACTTTTCCAGTGTTGTCATTTTCGATTCCTCTAATGTTAATTTGTGTATAAACAAGGCATACCCTAATAACTTTTATTGCATTTAGAATTTTTCAATAGGTAGAAAGTTTTGTTGTAATATTTTTTTCTTAGATTTCGCCGATGATATCTTAACAATTATTTCTACAATATCCTATTTTATTTATAAATTATTTGCTGCTATAGAGGGTGTTAAAATAATTTTGTTACAATATAGAATAATATATATTTATTTAAAATAATATAATCTGATTAGTCCTTTTTTTAAAATAATAAAGAACTATATTACTACCCGTTATCTACAAATTTTAATTCCGTGCTTTTATATTTTGCCATTTTGCATTATAATGAACTATAATTAATTAATATTATGATTAATTTTGACCGAAAATGATTTTGGGTTTTCAAGCAAGTAGCAAATGTTAATGTAAAGTATAAGTTATTTAAGTTTTGTATAAACAAATTTGGAATAATTTACTAATGCTTACCTATGAAATAGGTTTGATTTGAATATTAATTGAATTTGAAAATTATATTATGTGATATTTATATTTAGACATAATGACATCGATGAAAATTTAAGATAATTAAAAACATAATAATGATCCAATATTCACTTCATTATTTGCTTATCTTTATTGTTTGTTTGTTAATATGTGGTATTTGGTATATTACCTTGCTTAACATGATTTATCTTCATTTAAGATATTTATTATTGTTCCATTATCTGTTTTGGCATTAAATTATATTTCAAAATATTTGCAATTATTTTAGAGAACTGAGTTCATTTGTTATACATGCTGATTTAATAAACATAAATATCTAAATAATATATCTATAAAATATTAATTAAATATAAGCATCGATTTTAATTCCTGAGAAATTGGTTTGTAATACATAATGTAGAAGTTTTTAAAACTATTTAGATTATTTATTACTATATTTATTTTCTTTTTGAAACTATTAAGATTCTTATTATATAAAACGAATAAACTAATTTTGTCATAGCTAGAGATAGATATATATTTTGAGAATTATTATTAACTATTATTTAGAAACTTGTAGAAAAATATGGAGATATAATCATATATTTTTTATTTTTAGATATTAATACAGAATGGATGTATTAATGTGAGATTTATTGTTTTATGTCGAAAAATACTAGTTTTTGATGTTTGCCATATTATATCTGATTTTTTTTGGGTGGGGGAATTCTACAGGTAACGGGACAAAAGAAAAAGACAGGTATCCTACAGCCTCAATACTGACAATATAAATAGAGAGTGTTTTTTTGTGATAACAGTTATTCTCTACCCTCGCTAGGGTTGAGTATTTTCGCTTGCTTTTTATTCTTTCTTATTCTCAATATCTTAAATTTAAGTTTCAATTTTTATTTAATATTTTAAATTTAAATTTAAAATACATTTTGAAATTTTTTTCATTTCGATTCAGTCAAGAATTGGCGATAAACGAAGGTTAATTGTATTTTTCTTCAATTGTTGGTTTCGCAGGGTCAGATCCATACCCGGTTACTGCACCAGCAGGAACTTATGTGCAACAAACTCAGGGTCCAAATCAAGGTTCTGGGTTAAGAGGTATGGCACCAGTACCTCCAAACCAATCGTCTACTCCTCCTAATGCAGACTTGAAAGTCCAAGGACTTTCAGGACAAATTCCTCAATTGGTAAGTTTACCATTTTATACTCATTAGCATCTAATTAATATTTACGTTTTGTTTAGAGTGTCCTTTAACTATTTAAACCTGTAATGGCTTTACTTAAATTACTCATACCTTCTTTTTATCAAGTGGAATTATATCTATTAGATCCGCATCAATTATCAATGGAATTTTAACTATATAGTTATTTTAATTCGGTCATTGTTAATTTGTATTGTAGTATTTTTAACCTATTCGACAGACGCAACTAAAAGACAGTTCTGTGCAATAACTTAATTTAGTCACATATACCCAAACAAATTACCCCACAAATATTATCATAGAATGTTATAATTTATTTATTTATAGCATCTAATTAAGGGATATAATAAGGGATACAAATGATATTGTGTTGCTTATATATGATTAATGTAAGAGTGTTTGTAGTTGATAGACAAGAATATAAAATGTAACACGGACTAATTATATTCATTACGTTAATCACATAATCAAATCAACATATTTCATATATTATTTTGTGATCTTATACAAGATTTTTAAAATTATAAATGTTCTAGTTCCGGTAATCCAAAAAGGATTGCTTAATTCAGTACTATTTAATCATTTAATACTTTAGTTTTTTTACTAATTTCAAAATTTTATTTGTATGATAAAATTTTTCAGCAATTTGTACCTAACACCGTGAGGTCGTCAGGGCCTTACTACCCGCGGGGGCCAGCGGGTGGACCACCAAATCAGGCATCTAGAATGCCTGCCCAACAACATCGGGTAAGACTTTTCGTTTTTCTTTTATAATTTTTTCATCTTGTAAGTTGTGTTCATGTGTTTTTGTATGTGAACAATTTCCTGAATTAAGCGCCTGTTGATACTGTATAACATGCAATTTTTTATTTTTAGCCTCAAAACCAATTGTTTGCATCGAATTCATATATAATGCCGATGTATGTCCCAAGTGCGTATTACCAGTCCCGGCCAAATTTTGCTATTACTCAGCAATACCCTACCTATCCGCCTACATTAGGCTTTAATAATATTCCACAGCAGGGATCTTCTGGGATGGCACCTTGTAAGTATCTACAGTTCTATTTTGTGAGCACAATATTTGTAAGCAGGGGGTTATTTATTATCATATTTCAGATCTTTTCTATCAGCAAACGGCTCCTCCTACTATGATGCCGAGGGCATCTTTAAACCCTCCTGCTTCGGCACCACCTAATACAGTGTCCGGCAGTAATATGCCAACTCAGTTACTACCACCAATGAACCAGGGGCATTCTAGCTTCCCAAGATCAAATCAAAAAGTTAGAAGGCCTAACGCTTTACGCATCATTGATCCGGATACAGGCGAAGACAAATTGAATGAAATATTTGATGAGCACAATTCTCATCCTCATTCAGCGGAGTCATCGGCGAGACAAACACCTCAACCCGCACCACCCAATAATAATAAAGAGGCAAGTGCAATAATTGTAATAAAAGTAGTTGACTTATTTTTCAATTTTCATATGGTTACTATGTATCATTAAGATCTATTATCAACGATACATTATTTGTATGTACAGGTTCAAGCGATGTTTGCCGATCAGGTTGCTAGGGCCATCAGTAATGACGTTAAGCCAGACAATAGGAAAGATACTTTCGGTATCGATTTACCAACCGTTGATCATCGCAGTCGCAGTCCTTCGCCTCAAAGTGTCGAATTTGACAATGTAAATATACAGGTATGAGCAAAAACATTTTTTAAAAAAATATTACTGTGCGTGTTTAATGCACACCACGATATCGATTATACTGCGATGTGAAATATTATTTTTAGTTGTATATGTATATAATATAAAGGCCTGTGTCTTGTCAATTGTAGTTCACTAATAAGGATTTCATGCCTATTAAAAAAGAGGTCACTCCCATAGTCTCAGCTAATAGTGATGCGGCAGAGGTGATCATTTCCAAAAAGGAGAGTCCATCTAAAGCACGAAAGTCAAACACGCGAGAAAAAACGGAAATACTAAAAGATCATCAAAAGGATGATAAAATCCCTGTTGGTAAGAGTAGTATTGTAATTCATTAAATATTTGTTTCAAAATGAATATTCCAATTAATATAGCTAAAGAAGAGAAACAATGTGTGACTAAAGTACCAACGCATAATCCAGTACATGTGTTAGATCCAGTCCTTGTGCCACCTTCAGCTAAAGAGTCAATTACCAAAGACTCTGATAAAAAACTTAAGAAGTTATCCACAAGTGATTCTGAACCTGCACCAGTGCAAGTAAATGAGACTTCTTCAACTACATCTGGTAAGTAACTTTAGTCTGCATAATTTTTTATATGTTCTTCATCATCTCATAATGCACTGCATATAATATTACATTTTTTTTTGTTTTATTCATAGCAATTAAATCAGATTAGTACTCAATCAATTCTGAACAAGGGTTTCTGTAGTTTCTTATAGATAAGTAGTTACCTAGGCCCTTACCTAAAATTAAACAACTATATGTAAAAAGCAAAAATAGGAAATCTTATGTAGTGGGAATTCTTACATTTGATTTTATTCGAAGTTTGATTTTATTATAAAGATTTAACTGGATCTTAGTAGTAGTTCATCAGCAATTCATACTCCATGACCCTCAAAATTTAATTTATAAAAGCTGAAATTTCATTCTTAGGTCATTCTATACCTTATAGCCATATTGGTTTTAGCATGTGATTGCAAATTTAAATTTTCTTGTGTATTGACGTTTTGGGCTTTCTTCCAACAAGCCACTATAAACTGTTAATATCATATTTTTATTTATGCTATTTTCTTTTAACATATTTTATGGAGGCTCGCTTCTTATTTACTGCAAAAACATAAAGATATATCATTCGTGAGTATTAGAAGTTATTGTAATTATCTCAGATTTAGCAATATATAAAGCAGGTATAAGCCCTTGAGATTGTTACCTTGAGGCAATCCCAGTATTTGTTTTAAATTAGGATGTTATTAACTGTATATTACTGCCTTATAAGCATTTTGTTTAATATCAAGCCTTGATGTTGAACTTTGTAACTTATACTGTAGATAATACAGTGATGGTTATTGTTGAGTTATTGCATGGATTTGATTGATGAGCACTAGTTTTTAGTAATGTTTTCTTAAACAGTTTGGAGATTGAATTGGTACAGAAAAGGGTTTGTATTAATTTGATATAATTTAGTTGTTTATGGTGTTTTGATCACTTCTGCTACTTTCTCTTATGTGGGTACCTTTTTTATTCTAAAGGTTGCATTAAATAGGCAAGTAACCCTTATTATGGCTTTTCTAGTTTTAACATTCCTCCGATGATTAAATTGAATACTGATGCATTCTTTGTATTCAGAATAATTCTTAACTTAATTCAGTGGGTACTTAATGTTATGGATTTTTAATTATTTTTTTGGACTTTCAATTATTATTAATGCACCAGTCCTTGGTTGGGACTGGTAAGAAGTAAATCGTTTTGCTTTTTGCTTATTTTTTATTATAAATTTTCTTCGTTTCTTTATAAGGCCTCTAGTTTTCCTTTAACTGTTTCTTGTGTACTAGCTTAATAGTTTACATATTTAGTCATGCGGTAATCACTCTGGAATATTTCTATGTTGCTTTTTAGATAAAATTTATGAACTATTCATGTTGATGTTGTTCTGAAGGTCAATCCGAAACTTTTTACGGGCAGTAGTATTGCTAGCAGGCTGTAATTTTATTTACAAATATTTTTAACATGTAATTTGGCTAATCAATGAGTACTCCGTTTTGTTCACATTAGGCAAGGCCATGCTGAATAATAACTCACTAATAATTTTGACTCTCTCTTTTTCAGACTGTATTTCCTAAATAAAGTTAGTATATTCGGGGTTGACCAAAATTAAATTAACATTATAACAGTGTTTTTTTATATAATTATGTTTGACTATGAGAACACATGTATATATTTAACTATCAATTTTTTTGCAATAACAAAAGTTGCTTCACTCAAGATGCTATAATTCACAAACTAATGATCCGACAGCTGTCAAATTTATACACGCATCTTTTGAGGGTTAGGGCTAACTAAAAACATATGGATTTAATTCCAGTAGCCCCATCTATGTGTCAAGCCAGGGACTTTTCAATTGACTCAATCAATTTCACTTCAATCACCATATGCGTCTTTATGATTCATAAGTTGTTTTTAACAAATAAAAATATAGAGTGTCAACCGTTATATAGTTACTATTGATGGCAAACACAAAAAACTTTTTTTTTCAATAGGGTAATTTATGGCAGTGATATTTTGGCTGATTTGGGCTTATTATTCTTAGTACTTCACTTTTTTACCTTGCTTTTAATTTCATTGGATGCATTAAATAAAAGTAGTCCCTTGAAGATGTACTTTAATTAGATTTTTTCCTAATGCTATATTGAATTTTCTACTCTCTGTATATATTTAGCTATAATATTGTTAGTGATCACCTGAGAGATCTATTACGACATTCTAGATTTCTAATCCAAACTGTCTAAATAGCCTAACTTAGCATTTTAACTTAAATGTTGCAGCAAGACTTCCACTGCTATGTATCTTTAACATATTATCAATAATGGACTAGTCAAAAGTAATTCTAAGCTAAATCTTAAGAAACTATAATTTACAAAAAAATATATTTAAATATACCTACAGTCACTGTTTTAAAAATTGCCATGTCCTAATCTTATCACTTTCGAACTTTATCATTATTGACATAATTTTCTGTAATTTTATAATTTTACAAATGAGTTCAATTCTTTTAAAACATTTGAGTTAATACATTTTATAATATATATATATATATATATATATATATATATATATATTATACTTTAAGATTTCACGATTATACATGAGTTTTTCAATTTCTAATGTTTGATTAAAGTTGGTCAATTACCCATTTTCTTAATCCAATTTTGAACTAAATTATCTATGATTCTATTTTACAAATCACAAAAAAATGCATTAATATGTTATTCTTTTATTACAAATAACACCATATTTAACCCATATATTGGTTGGTGACTTGTGTAACATGTTGTGTAGTCTTGGTGGAATCATTATTTAGTCTATAACAAATAATGAAAGTCATAAAAACTAGTTAATATTCTGTTCATATTACTACTTTGATTCCACATCCATATCACATCAAAATAGGTATTCTTTTGGTTCCACAATATGTGGATATACATAATGACAAATAGTTCTGGTTTTCTACTCAACTCTAAAAAATTAAGTTTGTGATTAGAATCGATGACAACGTTTCAGTTTTAATTTAAGAGTAAAACGATCTATTTTTTACATTGTAAGTTTCGTACTAACATCTACCATCAAGATAAATCATCACACATTTCAACAGTGTTTTATTTCAACGCCATTTTTTATATTCAAATATCAATTGATACATGATAAAATATCATCATGGTTTATGTTGTTGCGATCAACTAAGTTAATAACTTACCTTAATTGATATATATTTCTGAGTAGGTATCAAAAGTATTGTATCAAAGCAAAAGCAAAGTAGTATATGAAAGCGTAGCGTTTTGGTGTACTTTTTATATTGTCATAATTTATGTATGAAGTTTAATAAATTGCTCATGTAAAGTAAATATATGCTGATAAATTTAAATTATAAATTTACTACACAATTAAAAAATAAATTTACCGAATTTCATATATAGTACAAATAAATTCTATTTCTGTAAGAGGGTAAATATGCTTGTTTTTTCACGAGTTGAAGTAATGTTTCAAAAAATGTCTGAAATGTCTCCATCCATTGAGTATATTATTAGAAAATGTACGCATGCACATTGCATTAAATATAAGTAAGTCGAATTGGATGTTCAACGTTGGCAGACTATCTAGCGTTATTTTTAAAAGTGAAAATCGCATTTACATGCCCACCTCTCAGAGACTAAGCGCGAATTTAACTAGATGTTTTTGATGTGTCCCATAGTCGATACGGTTTTTGTTCTATTTGAGTTATTTATGAACATTTACGGCCAATATACTGTGTTTGGGGCGAAAAAATGACTTGAATTTTACGTGTATCAAGCATTTGACAGTATGGGGCGTAAAAAAAGTAAGTTACCATTAAAATCTAGTACTTCGAATTAAAGGTGAACGATTATGTCAATATACAATAATACAAAACTTGTTTTCAAACCCAATAAAAATATATCAAGTTAACTGGTAATTTACAGTTGGGAAAAAGGCACAATAATTTGGGTCAGTCGACATGCTCCATCCCACTTCCACCGTCTTAAGGAACGCCGTTGTCATCGGTTACACTCGTGTCGGGAACGATCGAACCCGATTATATTGTAAGATGGCAGTCGCTCTTTTAATAAGCGTCGACCACATGGGTCGTACGCAACGTGGTTTGTCATCTTTTTAATACTTTAGATAGTTATTTAAATACTCAGTTCTGTTCCTTAAGAGTGCTTTACTAACAAAGTTATTGGTTCCTAATTTGCCGTATTTCTACTACTTCAAATTTCCGGTTTAAGTTTTTTTGATCAGTACGACCTTGTCGAGTTTTAAAAAATACCGTGTCGTAAATGTGTCTAAATTTGGGATCGGAAAATTTAACGTGCTATTTGGAATTTAGATAGAATTTTGTATTCGTACGTATTATTCGGAAAACCGTAGTGTAACCGTTTAAGGAGAAAAAAAACGTGTATTCGCCCACACATGCACTGTCACGGACAAGAATAGCTATGGACACCATGGAGGATGGTTCATGGACTGTTGTTGCCAAGAACAAGGGTAAAGTTAATAAAATTCTTTTTTCCATTTGATCCCATATGTAAAGCGCTATCTCTGCTTGCGTAATCTTGATCGTTTTTAGAAAGTTGAGGTCTTGAGCTTACGACATTCGACGGTCGACCTTCCTGCGGCCAAATTCTTTTTCTCGTCTGGTATTTTCTTCTGTGGAATTTTTCTAAAGCTTTCATAGAAATATAACCTCTACATATGTTTTAATTTTTATCCCATAAAGATGCAGTTGATCATTATCATTAACATTTTTCAAACGGTATTTTTTGTTATCATTTATAATTAATGTTGGGCGTTTTTCAACTCCGTTTATAAACCGCAAGTAGATGTTTTTTTTCATTATTTAGAAAGTATGCAACGTTACAGATAATGTAAAATCTCAATTTAAGCAGTCGGCGCACGTCAATAAGATTGGAATTGAGGTTATGCTTTCTTGGCCGCCTGTCTTCGGTGGCATTTCGAAATAAAAATCACGATGTCTCACGTACCTCAACGACCAAGTTCGACTAATAGTCGAACCAAGGCTGATCGTACGTTTACCTATTTTTCATTTCTATATATGAATTTCAATAAATATTTAATTTTCCTGAAAAATGGTTTCAACGAATAGTTGAATTTAATATCCTGTTTAGTACTAATATAATTTTAAATATTTTGTATTAATTTGCAGTATTTGGTAAATTTGTATTTCTAAGTATATTGTTTTTATAGGTAAGGCTAAAAACAACCGTAACAAACAGAATGCCAAACCTCAACCACAGACTCAGCAAGGGAGTCATGTCCAGCCACAATTACAAGCCAGCCAGCAACACGTTTTACCTGCGGTACCTGCTCCACAACCTCCAAAGATTAATAATAAATCAAGTAAATCTAAAGAGTTGAATTTAAAGGGTGCAAGTAAAGAAGGCACTGATATGGATGCATTCAATGATAATTCATCTAAAGGTGAAATTAACGCGAATGTGTTGCTGCCTATTGCTAAACAAAATATTAAAGCAGATACCATAAATGCCAACTCTATAACTCAAAATATAGAACACAACAATGAGACTGATTTAGGTAGCCCTTATAAGAAGTATGCATTTCTGCTTTAGTTATTTCCATTCATTTTTAATTGTTTTTTTTTCTTTCTAGTGAAGCTGAAAGTGATTCTGCTGATAATTCAATTTTGGTTAAGCCAGAACCAATTCCTATTAATAATAACCCACCTATCTTTACATCTGCTCCGAAACCGGTGAACAAACCATTTGATGTGACAAGCATTGTCAAAGACCCACCTAAGACAATAATTCCCCCATTCCAGATCAGTGATTGCCATGAGGAGTCAGAAAAATTATATAGCATAGAAAAGGCATCAATATTAAAAACTGATACTAAAGTATCATTAGAAAATGAAATAAACTCAGTTAAGTCCCAGCTACCATATAGACCAGGTTAGTACAAGGAATAATTTAAATATAATATTCAATACATTTATAGTGATTTATTATTTTCTGATATTGGTATGGGTATAATATATTGGAAATTACTTCCGAAAATTAGTTTAATTGATTAGCAATTTAATATGTATAATTATAGTTCTGAAATGTTTTATGAAGTTCTGCTTTAGATTTACTTTGCTGTTCGACACGTCGTTTACATATTCACTGCTGTCGGAAATCCACGCCTAATTAATGGCTTCAGTGACGATATTTAACAATTTGTTACCGACAGGACATGTTTGTATTAAATTATAATGTAATTTTCTTTATATTTGTAGGTCAATGGACGCCTGATAATTCAAACGGGTCGAGGGCATATGATCGTGACTTTTTAATGGCCCTCAGGAATTTGCCAGCAAGTAGGAGAAAACCAGATAATTTATTAGATGCCGTTTTAGCTGAGGATAGAAATGTATGTACAAATACACATATATATTTTTGTTGATCTACATAGTATATTTTTAGCGTGCACCTCTTGATTCTCGGTTAGTAGTTGGAGGAAGAAATGAGTATACTAGCACGACTTACCCTCCTTATGGTCCAAAATCTGGTTCGCAGCGCGGTGTAAGTACACTTCTATTTTTTTTACATTCAATTGAACTAATGCACATGATGAATCCTTTTATATTAGTAACGATGAAAGTAGTGATCTGACAGTTGTGATGTCAATTAATTTCTGATAAAAAGTGTTATAACTACAATATTAGGATTTTGGGATAGAATTGTTGTAGTAATTTGGTTTCTAATTTAGACTTTGCCGAAAAGAAATAGCCAATCAAAAGTAGGCAGCAGGAGTAGTGATAAAAACTCCAAACCACAGCCTAAAGTGTCTATTTCTTTACGCGGTGATATCAAGCTTCACGAGGCGGAAAATGCTTGGAAACCGACGAGGTTGCAGAAATGTAAGTGTTATCAATTTTAATTTTAGGCCTTATCTTGATAAATCTAAGTCCTTTGGTAAATAATAAACATTTATATAGAAATCCGATCAAATGAAAAGAGTAAATTAAATGTTTAAAATTTTTAGCCGCTAGTGCTTCCGAAGAAGACAAGAAAACGGAAGTATTATATAAGAAAGTTAGATCAGTGTTGAACAAGTTAACCCCTCAAAAATTTGAAACCTTAGTGAATCAGTTCCGGCAATTTAAAATAGATACCAAAGACAGACTTTTAGGTGTCATAAATCTGGTATTTGAGAAAGCTATTGATGAGCCTAATTTTTCAGTGGCTTATGCTAAAATGTGCAAGGAACTTCAAATTATGCAAGTAAGAACCTTTGAGTATAAAATTGCGTAAATCAAAGAATCTTAACAAATTTATAATAGGTTCCAAGTGGTGCACAAGCCGAAGACAATAGAAATGTTGCCTTCAGAACATTATTGGTAAACAGATGTCAAAGTGAATTTGAAAAGCATTCTGTAGACGAGACTGAACGTAATAATAAACTGCGTGAAATTGATGAATGTACAGATATTGTAAGTATTAGATGACACTTCTATATTATTATGTATGTCTTTTGTTAATTTATATTTTAGGAGAAGAAAAAGGAATTATCATTTGAACTAGAAGAGTATGATAGAAGACTTCGAATGAAATCTGTTGGAACAATTCGTTTTATAGGTATTTATGGCAGATTTATATTAAATCGACAATATATTTATATATTAGCATCATTTTCGAGATTCACTTTTAATTTTCTTTATAGGTGAGCTGTTTAAACAGCAAATGTTAACAGCTGCTATAATGAAGAGATGTTTGCAGACTCTTCTTGAGAACAAAGATGAGGAAAGTTTGGAATGCCTGTGTAAATTATTAACTACTGTTGGCAAGGAATTAGAAAATAAGAATATCGATTTGTCCAGCATCTTTGATGAGATGAAGAAAATTGCTGACGGGAAGAAATCAAAAGTTAGCAGCCGGATAAAGTTTATGCTGCAAGACGTGATTGATTTAAGGGATTCAAAATGGGTAAGAAACAGAACATAAAACAAAAAGTATTTGTCTCAGTATATGTATATATATATAGATTCCAAGAAGGGGTGATACCAATCCTAAGACTATAGATCAGATCCAGAAGGAAGCTGAAAATGAACAGTTCAGCATTTCTTTAAATACTTCTAGAAAAGAGGAGCGTAGTAATGGATCACGAGGTAGTGGAAGTGGAGGGCCTCGACAGAAGTCTAATGAAGAAGGTGGTTGGAGTTCTGTCAGCTCCAGAAGTAAAAGCATTAACATCCAGTCAGAAAAAATGCGGGCCAAACTTGTAAATATAATTCAATGTAGTTAAACCATGGCTTATTTAATATTTATTTTTCAGATGTCCTTTGATGCGCCATTAGGCTCCAGTCAAATGTTTGATAATTGGGGCAAAGGTGCAAGCGGTTCTAAAATCTCTCAGCCTACTTATGGATCAAATATGTATGCGGCTTTGGAAGTTATGGATAATGAGAGAAGATCAACAAGTAAGTTTTTTATACTGCTAAATATTAAAAATCTATTACTGTCTATAAATTTCCATTGTTGAACAAACTCTATACATAATAAAAAATTGCATTATAGAAATCAACACACCACATTGTGTGCTTGTTGTGTTATTTTATGCTAGATAATAACGGAAAGGAATCGCTAACATCATGAATAATAGTTTTGAGGATTGATGTTTGATAGTAGCCTTTTCACATGCAATTTTGGTTATCAGGTCATTTCTATATTTTTAATTTAATTTTTAGATACACGTGGAAAGGATCCTTATAGTTCAAAGGGACCAAGTCTAGAACGGAATTCTTATAAGACTTACGATGGTAGAGGTTCGAGGTCAGGGTCACAGCAACGTGATACCACCTCTCGAAGTGGTATTATGCCGTCAGGACCACCCAGTTTATCGCTCAGCACTACGTCTTCTAAGCCGTTTGTACAACCACAACCGGTAGCTCCTGCAGCACCTCCAGATATGCCCGAGGATAAACTAATCCGTTATATCGTGAATTCTCTTGAAGAAGTTCTAGAGGATTGTTGCACGTTTGAAACATTTTTTCAAGACTTATCAAGCACTATACCACCTAATAGCTTTAAGCTTATGGTGACTGAAAGGTAAAAAGTAGTTGTTTATTTAAAAGTAAAGGTGTTTGGCAAATATATATTTTCCAGTTTTAATCACGTTTTGGAGAAATCACTACAAGCCAGGTTGAAAATCGGTTCATTGTTCTCCTATTTGTTAAAATCTGGTTTCCTGTCATATGATACATTCTATTTAGGATTGGATGAATTTTTATCATGTTGTGATGATCTAGTAATAGATATTCCACAGATTTGGCAATACATTGCTGAGCAATTAGGTAAGTTGTTAATTTTTATATTTCTCTGCTTGTTTTCCTATAGTGATATTGTAATAATTAGTATCCTATTATTATGTACAAATATTTTATATTTATTATTGATTTATTCCAAATTACATTTTAATGCTTCTACTATAATTCACAATGTTAGCATGCTTTCATGTATACATTAATTCAATGTGCATAAATAAGTCAACAGACACGCCATTTTTTTAGCTTGTCTGTGTTATTTTTATGCCAAATAAAGCTGGAGAGAATTCGCTAACACCATGAGGTTTAATTCCTAAGACTGGGGTTTGATAGTAGCCTCTCTACATATTTTTATTCAGTATGAATTTAGTTTTCAATTCGATTTTCGATTCGAATTATATATATTTCTGTTCTAATTTTTTTTAAATATTTTCCAGTTCCGTTGTATATGGATGAATCTTCAACCCTTCAAAATTTACCTAGGGTACTATTTAAATTGGGAAAGAGTCAACAGACGAAGATTTTAAAATCTCTTTTCGCGCAAATTATTAGCCTAAAGGGTCATAATTTCTTGCAGAGTATTTGGTCTAAATCAGGTATTCAGTTATCATGTTTCATGCATGAAAATGATGTGTCCAATTTTATAGCCGAGAATGTAAGTTTTGTTTAAAATTTTTTAAATATAATTCACATATGATTATTGCTTTCAGAAGTTACAATTTTTGAAGGATGGCTTGCCGGTAGGTCAAAACTCTGCGTCGTATGATCAAATTTACTCAAAATTAAAACATCTGTTTGCTCAACCAGCGTCCTTCGATGACATCGTAAATTGGATCAGCGTAAGACCTTTATGTTTATTTTTATACCAGTTGTATAAATGTTCTTTTTTTAGGTAAATGTTGGTGACAAAGTTACCGAAAATAAGTTTATTAGGATACTAGCCACTGCAATTTTTGAGGATTCAATTCAAAATAATAAATTGGTTACACACATATTGCAAGGACATTATAAATTAATTCAAAAGTATGCTGACAATAATACCTCTTATGAGTTGCAGTGTCTGTATTCTTTGCAAGCATTGATTGATAAAATGGACCATCCTCAAGGTAGATATATTTGCATTTTCTAAATGTACAGTATAATGTATTTTTTTATTAGGGCTATTGTTGTCCATATGTAATCAGTTATATGAAGATACTATATTCTGCCAAGAGAGTTTTATTGCTTGGGAATCCAGTACTGATCCTGCTGAACAAGGTCGTAAAGGTAAATATTAATTTAAGCATATTCTTTCTTGTTATTTTCAAATTATGTGTCGTAGGTGTCGCTATGCTACAGCTAACGTCCTTCTTCACCCAATTGAGAGAAAACGAGGAGGAAGATTATTCATCGAATTCAGAAGATGCCTAGCAAATTTAGTGTGAGTGTATTATAGTGATGGTATGGACATAAAACATATTAACAGGACATAAAAAATTAATAATAAATATAATAGTGAAATGATTTAACAAGTGACTGTATAAAAATTGTGAAAAGTGATGGATAAGTGTGTACATATACAAACTTTTTTTTAAAGATCTATATATATATATATACTTACATATATATATATATATATATATATATATATATATATATATATATATATATATATATATATATATATATATAATAACATATAAAGTCATATATATTTAATTTTTTTTAACTCGTTAATATCGTGCTCTGAGGTTCCAGGTAGTTTTATATCATATTTTATTTATTTATATCTTGTAAACACTTATTTTTATTGTCTGTCCCAAATTTATGGGGTTGACATTTTATAACTTAAATAAAGCACGCCGGTTTTACTGTGGGGGTTAAAAAAAATTAACTGTAAATTTTATTTGTGTTATTGTTTTTTTTCTGATTCGATTATGATTATTGTTAAGTTGTATATTTAACTCTATACCTGTATAATAAATATACAAAGGTGCACAGAAGACTTTTAGCGATTTAAATTGTAAATTAAGAGAAGATCGGCGATCAGTGGCAGTTTTACTATAAGCTAGTCAGGACATTTAGTTAACTTGAAGATATTGTGTATATTTTTTTCAAAAACGTATACAGTATTTTTTCCTATTACGATGTATATTGTAACTGGTAAAAAGGAGTGGTTACAAATTAAACATAGTTCTCAGCTTTTTATCAATGATCTTTTCGTGACATGTTGTGTTTGTAACCATTTTACTGCTAAACTTGATTCATACAATATTGGGCAGGTCGGTTGTTATATTATTCATGGAATTATTTGTGCGGCATATTTTTTTTCTAAAATTATTATAGATTGTGTTATACTCATAAAAATCTTTACATAAACGGAAAAGATGCCAACCACAATTTGTTTTATTTTGAAGACAGTGAGTGGGTCACATAAAAAAGGCAAAATAGACATCAGTCACCATTATATTATTCCATTTTTATATCGCGAAGAAGGAATTTTCAGGTTGCTTTTATGTACTGGGTATACAGCGTATATGGTGAAGGCTGTAAAGTACTACGCATTATATACTTTGTTATAATTTTCAATGATGCATTACAATATTAAATTGTAATGTAACTATAAAATACAACTTTTGATTGCAATTAAATTTTTTGATTTTCCTCTTTTCAGCTACTCAGCCTTATTAGTAGCTATTTTTGGGTTCCTAGAGCTACAGCAGAATAACACCAGCAAACAAAATAGTTTAATCCATGTTTTTATATTATATATTTATATTTAATAAATTTTTAATTTTATTTATATATTAGTGTTTTATTACCAAATTGTAAATGGGTAAATATCTTTTTATACCTAATATTTGTTTTTTAACTAGTTTAATTATATTTTAAAAATTTAATTAAACTAGTTAATTGGTTAATAGGCTAGGTGACTGTAATAAAGAATTATAAATATATAAATAATATACTATAGAGCGGCTATGAAAATTAAATAATTGTTTAAATGGAACTACTAAGATTTTATTAGAAATAAAGGCCCATTTTAAAATTCGACAGGCTTCCAGGGGGATACCTATACATAAAAAAAACGCGCCTAGAAACTCTACCTCATTGATGGTGTGGAAAAGAGTTAAATGTAAATTGTTAGAACCGATTTGGTGAAGGTATTTGGGCAATTAAAACACTGGATTCAACTGAGTCGCTCTCTATTTATTTCGACAGGCACCTCTGTCAAAGCATTCCGGCTGCTCTTGGATCATTGTAGCTGGTGGTTTTGGTCTATCTATACTATAATAGAAACATAGTCTTTACCACATGATCTTTTAAAATGTCTTACCTTGATGATCTCTTCCTTCATCGTTTCATTTTATACCTTCCATGCAGTTTGTTTTATAACATCTGTGAATTCAATTTTATACTTTTTGGCTGAACTGCAGTCAATGCCTTCCGTGAGGTTCAACTGCTAGACTCCATTTTAACTTCTCTGAATGACCTGGTGCATTATGTGCTTCTTCTGCTATTTTTCTAACGAACCTTATAATTTATATCCTTTTGCATTTGATATTTAGAATTTTACATCCAACAATAGTCTAAACTAATTACTTGAAATAATTACTTTGCCAATTTCCACATTGTTTAATAGCTTTACACCTATATATTCTCAAGTTGTATCAACTATATTTCTTTTTTAATTTTTTGCTTTCCAACTAAATATTATTTTAATTACATTTACTAACATATTTTGTAACATTTTGAAACTTTATAACCAATAAAACGATCCAACAACTACAATATTATCCTTTTGAATGTTCACCTCAATTGAACAATCAAACTCATGTTTGCCTTGTATACTTATAATTTACCTTACCCAACTA
Organism: Rhynchophorus ferrugineus; assembly: GCF_030347505.1. Classification (NCBI taxonomy): domain Eukaryota; kingdom Metazoa; phylum Arthropoda; class Insecta; order Coleoptera; family Curculionidae; genus Rhynchophorus; species Rhynchophorus ferrugineus. The sequence goes on along the minus strand of NW_027472588.1, from coordinate 23,537,280 downwards.
TAAACTGTTTATCCTTATTTCTTTTTTGCAAACCTTTGTTGTATTTTACTTTCACACTATTCTTGTTCATGTATTTCATTACCTAATTTCTATTTTGATCATTTATTGCCTTTTAACTAAATGGTATATCTCTGCCTATTTACTGGCCTGATTTCATATGACTATTGTTCTTCATCACTATGTTCTTAATAGATTTATTTTATATTCCATGTATTCATTAAAATATATACATTCTTGTATTTGCGTTTAAAAGTTAGTTTATTCTCTGATTAGTTGCTGTCTTATAACAAAAGTTTTGTAAGTTATTGTTATGTTCCCTACATTTCGATCATAAATGTTACAGAACAAAATTTTAACTTATGTCCCTAGTGTAAGCGTTTACCTATGATTATATCTATCATGATCATGCTTAAAGAATTGTTGACGAAAGTAGGTGATTTCTCGAACAGAAAAGTTGTTAATTCAGGTTAAAATCATGCATGAATTCATTCAAAGATACAACCTTTAAACTGATAATAATCTCAAGCCATATCTAAATACAAAATTCATGCAACTACAGTTGGCACATTCATTAGATTTAAGAAGGTTGTTCTGCTATCTTTTTTTTAATGTTAATTATATAATATTCCATTCCAGGAAATGAACAAAATTAAAAGAATTTGGATTAGCTTACATTAGATGAAACCCAAGTTATAAAAAGTTTTTGTTTTGTTTAATGCTCAAATGATTGAACTAATAAATTAAATCATAGATAATTTGACAAATGAAATGTGAGTATCTTCCGTTAGAGAAAAAAAATATATTTTAATCATTTCTTATTTTATATATTTTGTTAGAACCGATTGTGTAGAATCGATTTGGTGAAGGTGTTTGGGCAATTAAAACACTGGATTCAACTGAGTCGCTCTCTATTTATTTCGACAAACATCTCGGTCAAAGCCCCAACACCGAATGCATCAAGATGGCGGGATCTTCATCCTGTCCGGATGACATTAGTACGAGCATGCGCCGTAGCGTTTATTATAATTTACAGGAAACTACTTTAATATCTACTATCGACTATGCAACCATATATACATCGTCAGAGGACGTGATATGTAGGCGCATCCACTCATTTATTTATATATCCAACATTCGGCCATCCTGACTTCGCAGCGCCCTCACAAGACATCACTCCGGCTGCTCTTGGAACATTGTAGTTGGTGGTTATGGTCTTTCTATAATGGAAACATAGTCTTTACTACATGATCTATTAAAATGTCTTACCTTGATGATTTCTTCCTTCATTGCTTCATTTTATACCTTCCACGCAGTTTGTTTTATAACTTATTATGAAGTCAATTTTATACCCTTTGACTGAAATGCAGTCAATGCCTTCGGTGAGGTTCAACTGCTAGACTCCATTTTAACTTCTCTGAATGACCTGGTGCATTATGTGCTTCTTCTTCTGCTATTTTTCTAACGAACCTTATAATTTTTATCCTTTTGCATTTGATATTTAGAATTTTACATCCAACAATAGTCCTAATTATTTACTTGAAATAATTAGTTTGCCAATTTCCACATTGTTTAATAACTTTGCACCTTTATATTCTCAAGTTCTACTTCAATCCCCAAAACTGTATTTCTTGTTTCGTTTTTTGTTTTCCAACTAAATATTATTTTAATTACATTTACTGCAATATTTTATAACATTTTGAAACTTTATAACCAATAAAACTATCCAAAAACTACAATATTATCCTTTTCAATGTTCACCTCAACTGAACAATCAAACTCATGTTTGCTGTATACATATTATTTACTTTACCCAACTATAAACTGTTTATACTTATTGTTGTTCTGCAAACCTTTGTTGTATTTTCTTTCACACTATTCTTATCCCTGTATTTCATTACTTGATTTCTATTTTGATCATTTATTGCCTTTTAACTAAATTGTATATATCTGCCTATTTATTGGTCTGATTTCATATGACTATTGTTCTTCATCACTATGTTCTTAATAGATTTATTTTATATTCCATGTATTCATTAAAACATATACATTCTTGTATTTGCGTTTAAAAGTTCATTTATTCTCTGATTAGTTGCTGCCTTTTAACAAAAGTTTTTAAGTTATTTTTTTTAAGTATTTAAGTTTCTGTTATGTTGCCTTCATTTCAATCATAAATGTTACAGAATCATATTGAATGTATGTATATATAGAGAATGTATGTATATACTACAACTTTTGAATTTACAATTCCAATATTTTAACTTATGCCCTTAGTGTAAGCGTTTACCTATGATTATATCCATGTCTAGAGAATTATTGACGAAAGTAGGTGATTTCTCGAATAGAAAAGTTGTTAATTCAGGTTAACATCATGCATGAATTCTTTCAAAGATACAACCTTTAAATTGATTATAATCTCAAGCCATGTCTAAATACAAAATTCATGCAACTACAATTGGCACATTCATTAGATTTAAGAAGGTTGTTCTGCTATCTATTTTTTTTATGTTGACTATATAAATTCCATTCCAGAAAATCACCAAAATTAAAGAATTTGGATTAGCTTACATTAGATGAAACCCAAGTTATAAAAAGTTTTTGTTTTACTGAATTCTCAATTATTTAACTTATTTAATTAATTTATAGATAATTTGGCAAATGAAAAGTGAGTATCTTTCTTTAAAGAAAATATTTTATTTTAAACATTTGCTCTTTTATATATTTGTAACAAAATATAAACTATACCATTGCTGTATTTTCAATATCAATAGTCCTATTCAAGATTATTATTAGACTATCATTTTATTCCCAAAATATTTTAAATTTTCTGAACTAAACTATCTATTTGAAGCCTTTATTTGTATTCATTTATTCAAACTATTCACACATTGATATGATCTGTTGTTAACCCTAATTCTGAATTAAAATTAATCAACTTCAAAATTTTGTCAAGAATGTTATTACAGCAGTACAATGTCTGGAAATTTTATAATCTTGCACTTTATAACATTTCTTTCGTGTGAGGGTTAAAAATCTGTTTATTAACGTTTATTTTAAAATTCTCAGAATATATTATACTAATTAAAATGTATTGATATTACCCAAAGATACATAGTGTTTATAGGAAATATTATCATTATGCTACAATTGAGCTTCTATTAATTAAATTTAAACAAAATGAAATTTACATTTAACTTGAAATATAGCAACATTATTATTTAACATAATTTATCCTATAACTTTTTTACCTAATTTTGCTGAAATTATTTAGCGATTAATCAGATTATTCTATTAATTATGTATTTTAATGAATTATGTTTGTTTTTAAATTGAATCGTCATAATTGGTATGTTTGTTGATTGCAAATTATTTAGATCTTGTATAAAATTACTAAAGTCTATTGTTTCTAATTTTAACATGGAATTTAAAATAGTAATCTTGGATGTTAAAAATATCTCGATTCCTAATTTTGGCTGATTTAATAACAATGGTTACCTTACCCCTATCTGCATCTTACAAAGTTTACTGTGGATTAATTTGCTGTTTACCGTGAGAAGATCTTGAAAAATATTCTTCCAATAGGTCTGCTTCTGTGTGAATGCTGTTGGTTCCTTCTTTTCTTGTGTCCATGTAAATTTTGCATAACAGCCGATGTGTTATTTCCTAACCTCTATCTGCTTTTCTGTATTAATATACTCTAAACAAAATACTAATTAGCTTTAATCCAAACTCATGTGGATTTACTACTTATACTACCAAACCAGTGATTTCTAGTATTCTCTCACCTTACTAATTTTGTGTACATTAATAGGATGTCTATCTTACTTGCATCAATTTTGTGTACTGGTAATACTTAATGCTTGTGCTTGCTACTGACTTGCTTCTAAAACCTGGCCATTGTTGACGTCTTTTACTAACTACATGGTTGACTTTGTAACTACTTGATTTTGTTTCTGAACAGCCTGTTTGTTTATGTCCACATTGTGGTGGTCCGTTTGTTGAATTTTTGCTTATTGATAGCCTGTGTATTGACATTCGCCATACTGGCATCATGTGTAATGCTAGAGGTTTTGTTTACTATTTTTGTTACTGTTTGATTACTACTTAATTTTCTATGATTGCGATTTTTGTTGTGCTTGGCTGTTTGATGACATCCACCATATTGGCATCATGTGTATTTATTGAGGTTTTGTTTACTAATTTTGATACTGCTTAATTACTACTTATTGAAATTTTGTTAACAGTTCTTCATCTTGATGGCTCGTTTGTTGACAATCACCTTGCTAGCGGCTTGTCTACTATTCTTCATAATCTTGATAGCTGGTCTGTTGACCTTTACCTTATTACCACCTTGTTGTTAACATACATTTTGATATACCCCTTTTAGACAGCTTATTTGCCAATATGGCAACCTGTTTGTGGCCAGTTGTCTAGTTGGCGACAGCTACTGGTTTCCCCTTTAAAGATGTCAGTCTGATTGCAAACGCCCATTAGGTTGGCATGGCTGTTGCTGCTGTCCTGGATGTTAATGGTCTAATTGTAGACATCTATCTTGTCGGCCTGGAAGCTAATACTCACTCTAATAATGCCCTAATTTCAAATGTCTATCTGATTGCCGTGCGTGCTATTAGCCCCGTATTGGTAGCTTGACTACAGACATTAATCTGGTTGTAATGAATGATGATGCCCCCATGTTAGTGGCCTGAATGCAAATATTCAACTGGTTAACTTGACTGTGTGTGTTCGCTGGAGTGTCTGCTTGACGGTTCTGAAGATGTTCGTCTTGTCAACCTAGATGTTAATACTCACTGTAATTGTGGCCTGATAGACTATCTATATTGGTTGCGGATGCCTCTGTGATGGTGGCGTGACTGTAGACCTCTATCTGATTGCTCTAACTGCTGCTGTCGGCCATGGCGATGGCCTGATGGCGGACAAACTTCTTGTTCGTCTGACTCAATGTATCCCCTACGATGGAGGACTGGCTGCCGACATTCATGTGAATATCGTGACTGCTAATGTCGTTCGTAATGGAGACCTGTCTGTAGACGTTCGACGTCTCTCGTGGTGACTACCGGTTGGTTGGCCCTCTTCTGCTGACTGCCGAGTTGTAGACGTTTATAAAAACGTCGCTCGTGATGACCACCGGTTGGTTGGCGCCATTTTGCTAGCAGCCTGGTTGTAGACGTTCATAGAAACGTCGCTTAGGTTGGCCACCGGTTAGTTGGCCCCTCTTGCTAGCAGCCTGGTTGTAGACGTTCATGGAACGTCATTCGTGGTGGCAAGGTTGGTTCGCCCCCCTCTTGCAGGCAGCCTTGTTGTAGACGTTCATAGAAACGTATCTGATGACGATGGCCGAATGGCTGGCCTGTGTTTGGTCAGTACCTTTCATATTGGCGGCTAATTTGTTGTTGCTTGCATTGGTGACCCTAGTAGTTGTTCATCTCGTTGGCGTATCCCACATAGATACCCCTGCTGCAAGCTTTCTTGCTGTGTCACCGTGCCTGGTGATTCTATAGTGGTCTCTTTAATGGGCAGCTCATCTGCGATGGCTCCACAAGGTTGGTGGCTCATACATGTGCCCTCCAGGTTGGCCGAACGCTCATTGTGGACCTTCCCGGTTGATGGAACGCTCGTTGTAGACCTTCTAGGTTGGTGGGCAGCTCGTTGTGGACCTTCTAGGTTAAAGGAACGCTTGTTGTCGCCCCCAGGTTGGTGGGCAGCTCGTTGTGGACCTTTTAGGTTAAAGGAATGCTCGTTGTCGCCCCCAGGTTGTGGACCTTCTCGGTAAGAGAAACGCTCGTTGTGGACTCCTCCCAGGTTAGTGTGCAGCTCGTTGTGGACCTTTTAGGTTGAAGGAACGCTCTTTGTGCCCCCCAGGTTGGTGGGTGGCTCGTTATAGACCTTCTAGATTGAAGGGACGCTTGCAGCGGTCCCCATAAGTTGGCGGAACGTTGGTATGGAACCATCAGATTGACGGCCCGGTCGTTGCAGATCCCTCAGGTAGACGGCAGGCGTCTTGCGCACCTCCAGATCGGTGGAACGCATGTCGTGGATCTCTCGGGTTGTCGGCACGCTATTGCGCGCCTGTCAAATGGGCGGCATGCTTGTCATGCACCTTTAGATTGGCGGCACGCTAGTTACGGCCTCTAGGTTGGCGAGACTTATGCTGTGGATTTCTCGGGTTGACGTCACACCTGCTGTGAGACCGTCAGGTAAGCGACAAGCATGCTGTGGGCCCCTTGAATAGCCTGCACGGTGATTGCGGACCCCAGGTAGGCGTCACACTGGTTGCACGCCAGTCAGGTAGGCGGCATGCATGTTGCGGGCCTCTTGAAGAGGCTGCACGCTGATTGCAGACCCCACCATTTCATCTGGTAGGCGTCATGCATGTCGTGGACCCTTGGATTGGTGGTACGCATATAGCGAACTCCCCAAATTGGTCGGACTCTTTCATGGATTTCCCAAGTGGGCAGCAGACTTGTTGTGGTCCCCCAGGTTGGCGGAACGGGACCCTTCAAATAGGCGGCTCGTCTGTTGCGGCCGCTAAGTTGCCGAGACTCATGTCGTGGAACACCCAGGTTGGCGGATCGTTTGTCATGGCTTCCAAGATTGACGTCGATGTTGTTTACATACCTGATACTGAATCTACGAACTCGTGGTGAACAGCCAGTGGCACCCTTCCGTTGGTGTACCTCGTATTGTCTCTCATGCTGCTGGCCTAGTCGGCGTCGGTCCTGTTGACGTACCCCTTGCTGTCTCTCACCATGCAGGATTGCTAGCTGGCGTCAATCTTGTTGGTGTGTGGCATTGTGTCTGTGGCCTGCTGGTTGCGAGTTCTTGTATCACAGGTTATTGCTCTCTATGTAGACAGCTAATTTGCTGTTGTACCTCATAGATTTGCATAAGAACCCTTGTGGAAAAACAGATGAATCAGAAAAAATATAATTTTCAAATTTATCTACTCCCTGTAATAAATGGAAAGTACGTCTGTTGCACTTGAAAACGTTGTAGCTTGTAAAAAAGAAATGAAAAAAATTATTTTACTAGATCCGGTCCTGTGCCATTGTCCTCAGAGGTGGACAATCAGTTTGCGTCGCTATTACCTATAACTAATTCGCCACGCCGAATTTTTATTCACCATTTCTTTTTCAGAATTTAAGGGAAATTCCCTTTTCTTGCTGTAATGTAATTAAAATATTTTAGATTCATACCTGCATCCTTTGTTTACGTTTCATCTATTTCGGCGCCATTTTGTGGCTTGGATATGCGCCGATGTTTGTTTTAATTACATTATTTATTTTCGTATTTATGGCTAATTACTAAATAATAATCAAATTGACGTTGTGGCGATTGACCTAATTACTCTTTCAGTCAAATGCACGGTTCGACTGTTTTGTTCAATTCGTGATGTCAGACAAAGATGTACGAACCCTTTCCTGTATAAATTGTGAGAGAGGAAAGGACGAAGAATTGCTTGGAGTAGTTAATTTTGTATGTGCTTATATTTTCCAAAGGTAGTATAAGCGAAACGAATATGTACTTATTCCTTTAAACAAGACAAAAGGAAAAAGCAATTACTGAATACTATTAAAGTGAAATTAATAATTTCATTTTGAACGAAGTAGAATTACTTTTATATTTGAATATTTTGTGGATCTGTAAAACGGAATTGAATTTTTCTATGGAATGAAATAATACCCCACAAATATATATGTGTATAGAGCAGGTTTTAATATATTTTAAGAGCAGTTTTTCAAAAAATTTTGATATTGCAGATAACAGCGAGATATGCCTGTAAAATCCGATTTCATCTTCTGGTCTGTTAGGTTTTTTAAGCATAATTATTTGGGCAATCCCGTAAGATTCTGGAATTGATGTGTTTGCTTTGAGTATGTATCACTATGATGATTGCTTTTCGTGGCAGCTCTTTCAATAATCCAGGTAAAATAACATTAATTCGAGAAGCATTTTTAGGATTCAGGCAGTTTTCAATTTCTATTGTCCATAAGAGAAATTAGATTTACAGCTACATTGGGTTGATAGATAGAGTATGTACCCATTGTAGATTATATATCATTCAGTTGGAATGTTTTAGCTAAAGCTATGCGAATAATTCAGATTTTTCATCCTTTTCATTATCAAACCCATTCATATCGATCATTTGTAATAGGCGGTACTCTATGTTAATAATTTAATTGAGTCTTGCTTTCCGTAGCGAGTAATCTTTTTCTGCTTCCGGGTTTAATTCAGTTACATATTTTTCGAAGCAATCCTATTATATTCTTTAATCTTTTAATTTCTCTGATTAGTAATTATATTAAATTTTGTTTTGTCAGCATTTTTGGTTCAGTGCCATACTAATGTAGTTTTCTTATTTCTTTTATCGATTCCATAATTTTCAGGAGTAATTTATCCCATATTCTGATTTTCCTCTTGATGCAACAGAAGCTACTCCTTTTGTAGCTGATTTAATTTGTTGATTATATATATAGTATATTTCGGATTTGTTACTCAAGATCGTCTATACTTTTAGAGTTTTACGTTTAAAGAATAGTTCTGTTCCAAACTTAACTAAACTTAAAAAAACATTATCTTATTACGGTTATTTAATTGACTGTTAAGAACGCGTAACAAATGCGACTTTTTATCTCTTAGTGGACCTAAAGTGTAGTGAATACGTGTTTACGTGACCAGAAAAAAGACTGCATCTCATTTTTATTAGTGTTTTAAATTATTTTCCCTTATTTTACTACAGTCCTTTTAAAATTCATTTATAGTATTTTTGGTCAAAAACTAGTGCAAAAAATAATACATGAGTGAAAAATGAAGTGCATGAAATAGTGTATTTTTTATTTAATTTTTTTATCCTTGGAAGTAAATAAAATAAAATATTAACAATCTAAAAATGCAAACCATATCAACATTCAACCCAATCACCTACACACTATGATACAAGATTATAACAATCAGCAATAACGCAAATCCCATACACAGAATGGACTACAGTCATTAACAAAAAACGATTGAGAAGTCCAGAAGAAGTAATCGCAAGAAAACAAACCAGGATTAATGACTGTTGGTTACAGAAACCAATAGAGACGAAAAACAGCTTTAGCGATCTATCGGAAGACATTGAAGAGAATATACAACCAAGCCCTGAAAAAGTTGTTCCCAAACCACCACCAATAACAGTTTATAAGGTAAGAGTAATAAAACACATCCATGACCTATTGAAAACCATCACTACGAACTACACAATTAAAACAGTGAGCTTTGAAACAATAAAAATCCAATTGTTCGAAGAGGAGCACTTTAAAGTTTTAGTGAAATAATTAGACGAAAGAAACATCCAGTATTCATACAACATACGACATCGCATGACAAAAAAACCTCTCCCTATGTTCTATATTGACTTAAAACCAAATGGAAATAATAAGGCGGTGTATGAAATCACCAAATTATAAAACAATATTATTAAATGCGAACCACCACATACAAAAAGGATAATACCACAATGCACAAGGTGTTAAGCGTACGGGCACACAAAAACTTACTGTCAATGTCTGGCAAATCATTCAGATGCATAAAATGTGTAGAAAAACATAAAACGGTAGATTGTATTCCTAAAGTTTGCGATGATAAGGTGAAATGTGCTAACTGTAACGGAAATCATCCAGCGAACTACAAGGGTTGCGCAGTTCATAAACAACTACAGCAAAAACTATATCCTGCATTAAGAGAAAAAGGGCATCCACAGCAACAAAAATAATCCACATCTACCAATCTACCCACCAGACCAAGTCAACCAGATATAACTTATACACAAATGGTTGAAAATGGTTCAACACAAAATCGAGAAACCACATCATAACCTACTGAAACTAGCAACAACATCTCTAGATTAGAAAACATGATGGCCAAACTAATGGATCAAATGAGTACGATGTTTGGTTTACTCACAACCGTCGTCAGCAAACTTGCCTAATGCCTGAAAACATTAACTACAAAATCGCCGTCTAGAATGCCAACGGGCTCCAACAACACGCCAGGGAACTAAAAATGTTCGTAACTGAACAAAATATTGACGTTATGATGGTTTCCGAAAGACATTTCACGGACAAACATTATTTGAAAATTCCCAAATATAAACCTTATCATACAAATCACATTGATGATAAAACACATGGAGGTACAGCCATAATCATTCGAGATGATATAAAGCATTTTGAAAAAGAAAAATTCTGCAAAGACTACCTGCAAGCAACCAGTATAACCATAGAGGAATTCCATGGACCATTAACAGTGTCTGCGATTTATTGCCCACCTAACATAACAACAAGGCAGAACAATTTCAAGAATTATTTAGTACGCTAGGTAATATATTTATAGGCGGAGGAGATTATAATGCAAAATATTTAATGTGGGGTTCAAGAATAATAACCTCAAAAGGTAGAGAACTGCTAAAAGCAATAAAGACAGATAATTTACAACATATCTCTACTGGTGAACCAACATATTGGCCTTCAGACAGAAATAAAAAACCAGATACTATAGATTTCTGTATTACAAAATATATTGATACAAAAAAGTGTCATGCAGAATAATGTTTCGACCTGTCTTCTGATCATTCACCAATAATAGTAACACTTTCTTCAAAAATAAATTACCATCAAAGTTAAATCCCCTTCTTTGTGCAATAATAGAACTAACTGGCCACTATTTAGAGAAAACTTAGACCGAAACATCTCTCTAAACCTACTGTTACAAATTGAAATTGATATAGAAATAGCAGCAATAGACATTACAAAAAATATAGAGGAGGCAGCATATTCCGTAAACAGTAAAACATTTCCAAGAAAAATACACATATATTATGTACAATACAGAAAAAGATAGCAGAAAAAAGAAAGTTACGACGGAATTGGCAACAGCAAAGGACTGAAGAGAATAAAAGAAAATTTAATAGGGCAATAAAAGAGCTGAAAGAACTAATCGAAATTGAACAAAACCAAAGCATTCAAGAATACATAGAGAATTTAACACCAATTGAGGCTACAGACTATTCGTTGGGGAAAGCAACAAAAAAAATGAAGAGACCCCAGCAGCAAAACCCACCTATTAAAACAAACGATTATAGTTGGGCTAGAAGCAATAAAGAGTAGGTAGACATTTTCTCAAAACACTTAAAAAAATGTTTTAAACCTTTCCATTCTCAGCTACATAAAGATTACGAAAATAAAATTACTAGCTTTCTAGATTCGGCAATTCGGATGGACTTACCGCACGAGAAATTAATGGCAAAAAAAGTTAAACAAACAATAATGAGAGAGATTAATATTAAAAAAGCTCTTGGTTATGACTTAATTACCGGTAAAATTTTAAAAGAACTCTCAGAAAAGGGTGTAAAACTATTAACATTTATATTTAATGCTATGCTACGAATTAATTACTTCCCCAGCATCTGGAATGTAACTAAAATACTAATGATTCTCAAACCAAATAGAAATACCAGAAAATGTGACCTCCTACCAGCCTATGAGTTTATTACCGATAATCTCGAAAGTTTTCGAGAAACTAAACATAAAGAAGCCCCCCAGGGGGCTGTGGTTGCGAGATGTTAACCAAAGTTGATGTGTCGCAGCCATAGTACGGGAGTGACGACCCCGGGGCCCCAGTTGTGTGGTGTTTTTGTGACGTCCCCCGCATGTTCTATATTCTTTTCTATCAATTATGGAAGTACATATAATAGAAAATAAAATTACGGTGCCGGGATTCGGAACCCCAGTACCGGTCGAGACCGTGGGTGGTCGCGCAGGCCTCGCTCGATCGTTAGCCGTCGATTGTGCAGCAGTTTCGGTAGGTGACCAGGCCGGAATGCAGGTAACTACTACTGGCACCCAGAATATAGGTCTAAAAAGACCTAGGAGGGGGATAGAATTTTTAGATAGACGCAAGAAGACTATGATAGATACTTTGTAATAATTTCAGAGAGTGATCTATTGAAAAAAAAGTTAAGAAATGGAACTATACTAGTAATGGTAGCTAATTCTTGGCAATCAGAGAAAGTTTTAAAACTTAAAAAGCTGCATAATATAGAAGGAACTGTTGCCCCACATACCACACTGAACTTCTGTAAAGGCGTGATATCAAGTAGGGACTTGTTTGTGTGTACGGATGAAGAAATTTTGCAGGGTATTACATCGCAGGGAGTAACATCGGATTGTTTCGAGAAAGAATAGGGATAATATAGAAACCAACAGTTTCATCCTTACCTTCAGAAAAGATCGTATCCCCGATAGGATCAAAGCGGGATATCTTAGTCTGGGAGTTAGGCAGTATATTCCACATCCAATGAGATGTTATCAGTGTCAGAGATTTGGACATAAAAAATGCGCATAGTGAAAATGAATGTTCCCCACCGCCTCAATGTGTAAATTGTGGACAGGAGCACTCTCCAACATATAGGGGATGCCCTGTTTATAAAGAAGAATTTTTGATACAAATAATTAAGGTACAGGAAAAATCTCATATTTTGTGGCCACAAATTTAGCTAAGCAGCAACAAGGAAAAACACAAATGAACTTTGCCAGTGCTGTCAAGAAGACTTATGTTACCATAGCCACCCAATGTGATATGGACAAAAAAGAACTTAAGGTAGCACCTACATTGAAATCATCCACCTCCACTCGTGGGGCTCTCACAACTAAGGATAAAACCCCTATTGAAAGCACATTGGCAACACATCAAGGAGCCCTTCCTCCATCACACCGAAGATCTTCCCCGGCCCGGGTTACCTCGGGTGGGGGGGGGATCGATCCCTTTTCCATCCTACTACCATCCCCCACTCCCGTTCTTCACGATCTTCATCCAAACGGATAGGGGACACACATTCTAAGCAACCAGACAAGGGCAAAGAAACACAGACTGCCTCTGAAAACAGTTAGAACCCCTAAATCCTCGCGTGGGTCTCCGCCACCAAGCAAGAAAAACACATACCACAAAAAAGATTACTCAAAATTAAGCACAAAAAATAAATCTTGGAGCGATATGGACATATAAACATAATAAGAACATCCATAATGTCTATCATTATTCAGTGGAACATTAACGGATTAAAAAGGAAGCAGGAAGAGCTTCGACTAATCTTGGGCCTATACAAGCCATCGATAGTCTTTCTCTAAGAGACCAACTTATTCCCTGCTGATCCTATTCAGGTGCTATAAAATGATAAGAGGAGACAGAAACAATTGTGCACGTCCTTCTGGAGGTGTTGCAATATTAATCCATAACAACATATATGTAGAGGAACTAAACATAGTAACGGAACTTGAAGCGATGGCAATCAGAACACATCTAGCAGGAAGAAACATAACACTATGCAACCTATACCTGTCTCCATCAGCGAATGTCGACATAACGAATTTTGATGATATTATAACTCAATTACCAAGCCCTAAAATCATAATGGGAGACCTCGATACACATTCACCTAAGTGGGGATCGTCATTTTACAATCAAAGAGGCCGGTGGCTGATGGAGGAAATTGACAAAAATAATATACACATAATGAATGATGGGTCACCGACATTTGTATCGGCGTCTTCAGACACTTTATCATGTCGTGATCTGGGATTATGCTCTCCATCACTGGTGGGGTTGGCGAGATGGACTACCATCTCTGATCTGCATGATAGCGATCATTTCCCCGCTTTAATAGAACTTACAGATTCAATAAAATCATCACCTACAACAACAAGGCTGAGCATTGGGGGCATAAACTGGGATAAATTTAGATCGCAAATTAAAATCGAAAATATTTCCGAGGACGTGAACAATAGAACAATAGAACAATATACAGGAACAAATAGATTACCAGTACCATGGTGGAACAAGAACTGCATCAGAGTTATAAAAGACAGAAGAAAGGCTCTTAACCGGTTTAAATTAAACCCGACAACTGAATATTTTGTAAATTACAAAAAAAATCGAAGATCAACTCCTGGAGAGAATTTACTAGCAGCCTCACTCCACAAACTCCATCCCATGAGTTGTGGAGGAAAGTAAGAGTTCTGAAGGGCATTCCACCGCCTAAATCGCCACGAGATATCGGACTTGTTTGCAACTCACTATGACACCATACTAAACACATACGGGGGAGAGGATGAGAGCGGCGGATCTGAGGAGATTGGGGGCGCATATGAATTGGACGACCCATTCACAATGGAGGAGCTTGATAGAGCTTTAAACAGGGGCAGGGATACGTCTTGCGAACCTGACGAAATTCATTTCTCTCTGATAAAGAATCTCGCATATTCCCAACTAATTCACCTTCTTAAAATATACAATGACATTTGGAGTCAAGGACAACTCTTCCTCTAAAATGGAAACAATCGCTTTTGATACCTATACATAAACCGGGTAAACCGAGACATTCAGTTAAAAGCTATAGACCTATTGCCCTAACTAGCCATTTGTCCAAAACACTAGAGCGTATGGTTTGCAGTAGACTCATATATCTAATTAAATCAGAAATTACTGAATGATCGTCAATTGGGTTTCCTAGGAGGATACTCCACACTTGACCATCTGATCGGATTCCAGGAGGATCTATGTGAAGCATTCAATTCGGGACAACATGTGACCGCCGTCTTTATCGATTTAGAAAAAGCTTTTGACACCATAAAAATCTCCAGTATTCAAAAACAACTTTTGAAATGGAAAATAGGAGGAAATATATATAAGTTCATTACATCCTTCTTGGCCGACAGATATTATCGGGTTAGAGTGACATCATCATCTTATCGTCAGACCATTGGGGTTCCACAGGATTCCTGCGTTAGCCCACTGTTGTTTATTATCGCTATTAACTCGATGAATCAGGTTATCCCACCACACATCAATGCTCGGATTTATGCAGACGATGTAATTATTTATCATAAGCACTCGGATCACAAATATAGCCAACATCTTCTACATAATTGCCCCAATAAAATACCAAATTGGGCCAATCCAAACGGACTAAAATTCTGTGTCGAAAAGTCTGTAAACGTACATTTTTGCAGACGAAGAAATTTCCCACGGATGGATGATGGATGGTAAGAGTTTAATAAATAAACCGGAATATAGATTTCTTGGATTGTTGTTTGACCACAAACTAAACTGGATCCCTCACATAAATTACATAAAGGGAAAATGCTTAACAGATATTTGATTAATGAATATTAAATCACTGCAGCTCCTTCCTATGTTAGGAGACTTGAGCAAGTTTAGAATTTCGCCTTGAGTATTATACTGGGAGCATATCACACCAGTCTGGTTGAGAGCCTTCAATGTGAGGCAGAAATTCCATCACTTGGATCACGACGAGAGCTTCTTCTCATGAACTATGCAAGCTCCCTCAGATTTCATCCAGAGCTAAGTCAGTTCGACTACTTCTTCTTTAACAACCTAGACAACAACACTACAATAAGAAAGCATATAGGTCCGTCATCAGTATTTCGTAGGATTTGCAATCGACTGAAAACAACAATACCTGCAACAGTCAACAGGACTGCGACAATAGCACCCTGGCAGTACTCTTCGACCAGACACTTGAGGAGAATTACCCAAATCACTTCACAATTTATACGGATGGTTCTAAACGCAGAGAATTCGTTGGTGCCGCATACACTTCAAGACTGTTGGAAGAGCACTTTTGGCTTCCTACAATTACTAGCATTTTCTCCGCGGAGCTTTTGGCCATTTATAAGGCCCTATCTGCCCTGAATGGACTGTCGGTGGGCGCATCAATACTTATAGTATCAGAGTTCTTTAGTTCTTTAGACAGTCTGATTTTAATAAAGGTACTTCACCCTCTAGTTATAGCTATCAGAGAGCTACATACAACACTGAAGGAGAGTAAGAATAAATTATCTATGGGTTCCTTCTCATAGAGGAATTCCCGGTAACGAAAGAGCCGACTATCTGGCAAGCAGAATGGAAGACACAATCAAACTGAGCGTTCTATTTAGTAAGGAAGATGCTAAAATACATATAAAAACTCTATAAAAAAATTGGATCAACTAAATCGGGATCTATTTATGGAAAATAACAAGTTGTGGGAAATCAAGAGGGGTTTTCACCAATCTCCTAATATTAACAATCTCTTAGGTTCCAATTGAGCATCCTTGCTCGGCTGCGAATAGAGCATAGCAGACTAACGCATGAGCATCTGTTAAAAGAAAGAGATCCTCCACAATGTGACGAATGCCAAACACAACAGAGCGTCAAGTACATCCTTCTGGAGTGTGAAAAGTTTGAGGTACTGAGACAAGGTCATTAAAACAACTGGTCCAACCCAAGCATTTGGATATGCTTTTAAACTATTTAATGGCCGCTGGATTGATACACCTTTTGTAATTCTTCTCTATTGTAATTTGTTTAGTATATTATTTTTGAATGTCATTTATGTATACTTTATTTAAAAATTTATTGTAACTCGACCCTAAATAGCCCAAGAGGCTGATGGCTTTTAAAATAATAAATAAATAAATAAATATACATAAAGAAGCTAAACTATATAATAGAAAAAAGAAAAATTATACCAGAACATCAGTTTGGGTTTCACAATAAGCATGGAACTATACTACAAGTGTATAGACTTGTAAACAAAATAAAGACTGACCTGACTGATCTCAGGCTTTTGACAAAGTATGGTTAAATTAAAAAAACTTCTTCCTCATCCGGACTATCAGTTACTAAAATCCTATCTCACTGACAGACATTTTATTGTAAATCAAGGCGATGAACATACCGAATTACATCCCATATATTCAGCAGTTCCGCAAGGTAGTGTACCGTACTGTATCTTCTGTATACGGCCGATCTGCCCACCACAAAAATAACTACTGTCGCAACATATGCAGACGACACCGCAATCTTAGCATCTCGTGAAGATCCAGTCACAGCATCAATAAATCTACAAACCCACCTAGAGCAAATACAATTACGGTTGAAGACATGGCGCATTAAAGTCAATGAAATAAAATCCACCCATGTAACGTTTACCCTGCGTAGAAGAGCATATCCACCAGTGAATATCAATCATCGTCAACTCCCCCGAGCAGAGCATGTTAAATATCTTGGTATGCATTTAGATCGACGCCTAACCTGGAAGAAGCACGTATTCTCTAAGCGAAAACAACTTGGACTTAAATTATATCAAATGTATTGGCTCATCGGGCGCAAATCCAAGTTATCATCAGATAACAAGGTATTGCTATAACGAGTGTAATTCAACGTGTTTGTGTGAACTACTTCGAGTGTCAGTGCATCCCAACGCTCGCTAAGCAGCTAAATATGTGACGTTATAGTGAAGTGCATAGACTAAAACGTTTAACACCACTTGAGCGGATTACTGGACATATATAGATAGACCTTAGAATAAGCTATAGAATAAAACTAATTAATTAAGATAATATTTTATATAAGAGATCGCGCTTAATGAAGTGATTTTCTACATGCCATGTATATATAATATAGGCATAAGAAATACTTATTGCCTATATGGCAGATTGTGGAATCACAAAGAATAAAAAAAACCTTTAAACTGATTTGCTCCTGCATTATTAGTCTAAACGTGTCTCAGTTAGTAAATTTGTTAGTAAGATTTGACTTTTTTGTTTTCTTTTTTCAATATTGTCGCACCTATTACAATACTGGATTGCGATCAGGTGATAGTTTGAACAAGCTCTCGATTTTTATTCGACTTGATATGTCTTTCGAAATGTAAATATCCAATATGCTTGATACTTTATTACTGTTAGTGGGCCAGTAAGTGGGTTCACACCCTGAATGATGGTTACAATTTGTAGTAATAATTGCCGCTAGTAATTCGTTTCTTTTTCCAGGTGTTATAGATCGTGAACCCCAGGCTGTGTTTAACATTAAAGTCCCCTCCAATAATAAATCTTAGACCTAATTTTAAAAATAATCGTTGTATTGTTGTACTAGTTTGTATCTTGGTGGACAGCATATAGCTCCTATGTTTATTTCAGGGCCGTTCTTTTCAATGCTACCTATCTTAGCTTGTATTTCTTCTATTTTGATCTCGTCTTGTTGGCAATGCTGTATATTTTGTTTAAAATTTGGAGCTGTTCTACCTCTAGCACATTCGTTGGAGTGTCCAGTATGTATCATAACCCCGTATTTTAATGTATATTTTTAGAATAATTTGTCCCCGATATGGGAGCTATATCCATACTATTTTTTCTTATAAATTGTTCTAGTTCCCGGACTCGCTGATTAAGCCCATTTGCGTTCCATGCTATAATTTTTAAGAACGAATTACTCATTTTTGTTTTTCTTTATTTCGTTTTGGGATTTTTATAATTTTTCTACCCTGTTTGCTAACTGCCTGAAATTGTGTCGCATTTAAGTCTGAAATTCACTGAGCAAATTCATCACGTCGACGATGGTGGCCTCGTTGGTTACAATTTCCTAATTTTCCTTGTCTGTTTACCTTTTCGCATATATTTTTTATAGTTGGAATTGCTGTTTTATCAAGTTTCTATTTTCAATGGCAGATGGCTTTGCAGGGTTTTGACCTTTTATTCTGGTACACTATACACCCTTTATAATTGGCATGGGGTCCTTTTTAGTTGCATAATATTGGCACATCCTCCAATACAAATAGATATTTCGTTGGAATGTTAAATGTTCAATATTATTGCCAATCGCCCAAGAAAAACGAATATAAAAGCCGACAGACTGACAAATTTTCAATTTTTACTATAGAATTTTGACGATTCAAATTATTACTACTCTCTCAGATTTTGTCAAATAAAAGCCAAACGAGGACCTTGCGAAAGGACTGTTTCAACAGCTCAACACTAGTACCGCATTCCCAAAGAAAGAAGGCCCCAATAAAACACTGTTCCCATAGCGAGAAATCAAGAAGCGCGAACTTCTCTAGAATTCCTTGGTGAACACCACGTTTTCGGCCATTCTTTCCCGGATACAAACTGAGTGGTGAAAATTTCTGCAAAACCTTTTTGTTTAAAGTTTAAATTGCATGACATCACACACCTCCCTGTTTGAAATTTAATTGTGATTAGGCAGGAACTGCAAAACCTCTTTGTTTAAAGTTTAAATTGAAAGACATCGTAACCTCTCTGTTTGACGTTAATACGATTAGTTAAGAAAAGTAAATCTATAAATTTAAGGAAAAAGAAATTAAAAATTACGCGCCAGTGGCAAAGCTGTATAATCACAATTAAACTAATAAAGGGAAACGGAATAGATAAAAAACGTAGGTACAGGACGAAGAACCAGGAGAAGTCCAAGGACCACAAGCGAGCATCCCGCTCGATGAGGACACCGAACCAAAGGCTAAGGAAGGAGGAGTAATAATGGCAAATATTCCAATACAAATAGGAATTTTATCGGAATATTAAACGTTCAATATTAAAATTTCAATTTCATAAACAATCAGGAATCCCAATCGCCCAAGAAAAACGAATATAAAAGCCGACAAATATTCAATTTTTACCATAGAATTTTGATGATTAAAATTATTAACATTCTCTCAGATGTATCAAATAAAAATATTTAAAAGCGTTAAACACGAAACTAATTATTTAACTTTCACATGTGGCTACGCTATTCCGTTGCTTCCTGCATTGCTTTGTGTGATGTTTATCAGCACACTTCACACATCTATATTATCTACTGCAAGAATTTTAGTATGCTCAAACTGATGATAGTTTGTGAATTGGGGAATACTATTATTTTTCTTGGGTGGTTTGACTTTTATTATATAGTTTATAAGATATTTTACGTCATATATGGTTTTGTTGTTCTCGTGTATTAAATTGATGTAAAATAACAGAAAGGTCTTAATACGTTTTTCGTCATTTAACTGCTCAATACTGCTCCGAATCATCAACTCGTCGTTGTTTTTGGTCAAAAGTGAGCTCGCGCGGCAGCCACTTTGCACAGAGCTTTCTCATACTCAAATATTCGTGAATAATATCATGTACACGTTTTCGTCGGTAACAACCTCTTTGGGCGTCCACTGCGTTCGCCGTCGTCGGTGCTCATTTCACCACGTCGAAATTTGGCATACCAATCCTTGATAGTTGATTTTCCTGTGACAGTGTCCGGAAACTCGACATCAAGCCAAGTTTTTGCTTCAACTCTATTTTTTCCCTTCAAAAAGCAATATTTTATTAACACGCGAAATTCTTTTTTATCCATTTTCTTCACAATAACAAAACTAACTCCTTCTGCATACAATTCCCATCTCAACCCATAACTATTCAACGAGACCACCAGTCCAAAGAAGATTCTCAACAAATGCAGAAGTTTTTGGCAAACCAAGTAACGCCTTCCCCAAAAATACTCCTCAAAGATCGTTGGATAAACCGAAACCTATGTCTGGTGTAAGTATACTTCCAAGACGAAGCGTGCAGCCATACAACAACATTTCAGATAAAATAAACTTAAGCCCAATTATTGGAGGCAAAACCCCATGGAAATCCCTTAGTATTCACAGAAATCACACATCTAGAGAATAGCTTCGACCCCCAAAATACCCATAATGACCAAACACAATATCCTGAAAATCACCTCGATATTGGCGAAGAGCAAAACGTAATTAGGTCTACTCGAGATATTTCTCCACTCTTCGTCTCTAAGACAATAGATGTATTACCGAGCTGGCCGATATTTTAGGCCAATAAATCATTAGACTCTTCATGGCCTTATTCTATCACAGCCGACACTTCCCCGTCGTGCTCTAATTCCAAATTGTTTCGACCTTCTCCGGCGAGCGATTAACTCATGTACCGCAAGCTGCGTGGTGTGATAACGACACCACGTCCTTACCTGGCCCTTGTGCCTCTTAACGGTGTTACCTGTTACCTCCTTACTAACACCCTCCTTACTAACAGTAAGAAGTATCAGTTAGGATCTTTGGATCAGCTGATAGGGTGGGATTTAGCGAGTTGCCCAGAGGCAGTCTCCATATAACTAGCCCCATTCGCTTATTCCTGCGGGTCTTCTTGACGAGGTATTCGTAACAAGATTCTCCTTCCCGGTTCCAAACCAAAAAAAAACTACACATATAAAAGCCCGCAGTCGAATTTTGTTTACAGTTCTAGATTCGAAAGTTTTACTTCAGACATATAATGATGTGAACTTAAAAATTATTAGATACACTGTTAGATTAGAACTAAACTACGGCTGGTTGGACATTTAGGTTGTTGTGGTAGGTCGGGATGTCGTTAAGAGGAATACATTATAATTATTGAATAGTTTTGAGTTGTAATTTGAGGTAAAATAAAGATGAAAAACTAACAATAATGTAATTCGCTCTAAAACAAAACTAAAATATTAATTTTATAACGGCTTATATTTATGGCGATTTACATTGGCAACCAATAGTTTAAGTCAAAAATAGTAATAAAATAGTCAATAGTCAACAATTTAGATACATATAGATAAAATAAATTTGCAGTGGTGTAATTATTACTATTAATTAATGATATTAAGAGTATTTCTACTGTATTATTCTAAAGGAAGGATATTGTGAAAAGTAAGTTAAAAAAACACATTAATATTATACTGTATTTCATAATATGTTTCGGAATATCACTTTACTATTTAAGTGTAATTTTCAAGTAAATTTATTATTAATTTG
The DNA here is from genome assembly GCF_030347505.1 of Rhynchophorus ferrugineus. NCBI lineage: Eukaryota > Metazoa > Arthropoda > Insecta > Coleoptera > Curculionidae > Rhynchophorus > Rhynchophorus ferrugineus. Next base: position 23,515,601 of record NW_027472588.1, on the reverse strand, counting down.
CAGGGCCGTCATTATTCATTCCTTAATCCAAATTATTTAATAAAACATAAAATTTAATAATTTAAAATATAAATTTAATAAAATATAAATAAATATATTATACTTTTTTTTCAACACTAAGTAATTTAATTTTCTTAACAGAGGACAATGCCAACACGACGTAGAGGGGCTTCCTTGTGCCGCAAAACATGCAACGCGAGAGCAAATCCAGCAAGACAATAGTGATTCATGTGAAAAAATGGAGCGATTGCATCAAGTAGAATCAGAAGATGTATGAGCTGAGCAAAATGAAGAAAAAAGATTAGAGCAAAGACGATGACGCCGACTCGCATTCAACAGGCTGAGAGTAAATGAACAACACCAACGGGAAAGTCGGGCATTTATCTCTCAGTCATTCCTGCGCCTAGCATTCGCGTGTGAGCCCGATGTTGAATATTATGCTCATCCAAAAGTCATAATTGGAGTTATGGACAAGGAATGTCTTCATTGTAATGTTCTTAAATTAAAAAATGAGCCAACCGGGATGTGTTACACATCAGGAAAAGTGCTGGTTTTGATATCAGCACCTAAACCATTGTAGGGTTTATTGTTTGGAACAGATTTAGATTCTAACGTGTTTCTGAAATCAATTCGGGTATTCAATTCATGTTTCCAAGTCACATCATTCGTAGCAACAGAAATAGTTAAAAATAGTATATGGTCAACAATTCAATTCAATATTTAAAATCAAAGGTCAAATTTATCATAAAGTGGGCTCATTGCTGCCAATGCCAAACGAATTAAAAATTCTTTCTATCTATAAAATATTAAAATAAAAATAAATTAAAACAATATTTTTTGTGTTGTTATTTACAAATTTCGTCATCAACGTTCACAGCGCTCAAACCTGATGAAAAAAAAGTAGTAAGACCAAGGAAAAAGTATTCAAACGTATTGAATAAGCGACAAAACGAATACTTTTCAATACTTTTTTTAAATTAGGGTATGCCTTTTCCACTCATAAACTACATATGCACACACTTTCAATAGATAAGATATAATTTTATGCTCTAGAAATAATTCACATGGAAAAACAACGTTTGCCAAGACAGCTCAATCAGATCGGATGAGGTTAGAGGTTTTAGTTTACGCACTTCACTATCACTTTGTATAGTTAGCTAATTAGCGAGTACATAGGAATGCACTGACACTCTTTCGAAGTACTTTACACAGGTACTTTTAATTACACTTTTAATTACACTTAATTGGTTCTAGAGGAATATCGCGTTTTATCTCTTCATTTGAAACATAGTACGGAGCATCGATAATGGCACGCAACACTTTATTTTAGAACCGTTGTGTAATAGATATATTAAACTTGCTAGTGGTTCCATAGATGGATTCCATATGACCAAATAGGTTTAAATATAGATTTATACAGTAATATCTTGTTATCTAATGATCATTTGTATTTGTTCCGTACAAGCCAATATAACAGGTGAATTAAAATGTCCCCGGCCTGACACATAGATGACGCTGCTAGAATTAAATACATATGTTTTTTAGTTAACCCTAACCCTCAAAATAAATTTGACAGTTTTCGGATCATTAATTTGTGAATTATAGCATTTTGAGTGAAGCAACTTTTGGTATTGTGAAAAAATTGATAAATAGGAATTTAGCGTGTTAATAAAATATTGCCGATTGAAGGAAAAAATACAGTTGAAGCAATAACTTGACTTGAGGTCGAGTTTCCGGACACTGCCTCAGGAAAATCAACCATCAAGGATGGGTATGCTAAGTTTAGACGTGGTAAAATGAGCACCGAAGATGGTGAATGCAATGGACACCTAAAAGAGGTTGGTACCGACGAAACGACGAAAACGACCCAGTACGCTACTTCGCGGAACTCCTAAATATATTGCATGTAATTCGGTATGTTCATCGCCTTGTTTTACAGTAAAATGACGATCTGTGAAATAAGATTTTAGTATCTCATATGAGGATGAGGAAGAAGTTTCTTTAATTTAACCTGCAATCCCTTATGTCATACTTTATCAAAGGCCTGAGGTATGTATAGAAATATAGCTAAACAATATCTTTATCTTTTGGCCCATATTTATTTTAATTAAGTCTATGCATTTGTTCTATTGTTCCATGCTTACTGCGAAACCCAAATTGATGTTCTGGAATGATCTTTCTTTTTTTTATTACATAATAGCCCCTCTTTATGTACACTTTATGTTAACTTTCGAGATTATCAGTAATACATTTATTGGCTGGTGGAATGTGAAATCTTCTCGTGTTTTCCCTGAGAGTTTGAGAATTATTATTATTTAAGCTACCTTCCAGATGTTAAGAATATAATTAATTCGTAATATAGCTTTGAATATGAATGTTAATAATTTTACCCTCTTCTCTTATAGTTCCTATAATATCTTTTCCGTTATTTGATCAAATCCAGAATCTTTTTTACAATTAATCTCTCGGATTTTAATTTGTTGAACTTCTTTGACAGTGAATTTTTATGTGATAAATCCATTTGAAATGGCGAATTTAGGAAGCTAGTAATTTAATTTTCGTCATCTTTCGATAGCTCAAACAGGAAGGGTTTAAATAAATTTTTTAAATATTTTGAGAAGATGTCGGCCACATTTAATGCTTCTAGCCCAATTATTTTCATTTATTTTAATAGGAGGCTTCTTTTAATCTGTAGTATCAGTTGGTGTCAAATTTCCTAAGTATTCCTGAATGCCTCGGTTTTATTCATTTTGAATCAACTTTGTCAGCTCTTCTATTGCTTCATTAAATTTTCTTTTATTTTCTTCTGTTCTTAGCTGTTGCCTTTTCTTTCTTCAAAATGCTCCTCTGTTCGCGAAATATGATGCCTCCTGTATATTTTCTGCAATATTCATTGCTGCTGTTTCTGTATCAATTTCGGTTTGCAATAGTAAGTTTAAAGAGATAATTCTGTCTAATTTTTCTCTAAATAACGGCCAGTTAGTTCTATTATTATACAGATAAGGAGATTGATTATTGGTGAACGATCAGAAGACAGTTCTGCCAGACACTTTTTTATACTAATATTTTTTGTGACACAGAAGTCTATAGTAGCGGCTATTTTCTAATGAATGGCCAATTTGTTGGTTAATCAGTACAGATATGTTATAAATTATCTGTCTTCATCGCTTTGAGCAGCTCCCTATCGTTTGAGGTTACTATTGTTGATACCCACATTAAATATTTGGAATTGTATCTCTTTCGGTAATAAATCTATGACCTAGTTTACTAAAGAAGGCTCGGAAATGTTCTGATTGGTTATTATGTTTAGGTAGCCAATCAATCGCATACATTGTTATTGTACGTACTATTTCTTTTGTTGTTGGGATATCAGCAGTATATAGCAGATCTAGTGGTGGTCCCAAAACACTACTCTGTGGAACTCCAGCCGAAATAGGTTTATGTCTTGAGAATGAGAGACTCTAAATTTTCTTTCGAAAAGATATGATTCCAGCAGTAGACATTAATTCCACGGTAGCAATTTGCTCATTTTGTGTATTAATCCCATATGCCATAACCTAGTCAAAAGCTTGCGGGGAAGTCCAGGAATATTATAGTGCAGTATTTCTTCGAATGCCTTTTTAACAGCCGATGTTATTCTGTACACTCGATCGATTGTCGAGTGGTGATTTCGAAATCCAAACTGGAAATCTGGTATTTCTATAAATGGTTTAATGTGTTTTAACAGCAGTTTCTAACAATAAATAATTTGGATATGGCAGGTAGCACCGAATTAGGTCTGTAAGATCCAACTTTTTCCAGATCCAACGGTTTGTCAGGTTTTTTGAGCATGATTATTCGAGCAACCTTAAGACATTCCGGAACACGGTCCAGTCTCAAACAGGCATTGAATATATATATCAACATTATTTCATATTGGTTTTCGTGGCAGCTCTTTTAATAACCCAAGTGAAATATCATCAACTCAGGAGCCTTTTTAGGATTGAGTTGATTGACGTTCTGCGAATAATTCAATTTTTCTTTCATTTATATTTAATAAGTGATAATTAATCAAATAATTGGTCTTTTAAATCTCCGAGTTGCTTTCCATAGTGAGTAATCTTTGTCTGATTCCGGGCTTAATTCACTTATATATTTTTCGAAGCAACGCTGTTTATATTCTTTAATATTTTGATTTGTCCGATTACTTATTCTATTTTAGATTGTTTTGTCTACAGCATTTCTGGTTTTGTGCCATACTTTTCTAGCTTTTTGCTTTTCTTTTACCAATTCCTTAATTTCGAGGACATAATTTACCTCACATTTTGATTTCCCTTGATGTTGGGGTGTCTCTAGCATAGGAGCCATCCTTTTTGTTGGAGGATGAGGTGTGGGATGGCTGGGAGGTGATGGGGGTAGTTCGATAATCCGCACTTCTGGGTACGGTCTGGGTTTGGACGGTGATTTTGGACAGGTAGGATAGGGGAATTCACTGGTTTTTGGGATGAGGTTTGGGTTTGTTGTGTTATGCGTTATTGTTTTTTGGTGCTTCAAGGTACGTTTTTTCGTTTGTGCTGCTAATTTAACATATGTTTTTTTTTACATTTGTTGCCTTTAAGATTATCCAGGATTTTCTCCTGTACAAATCATCAAATCATTACTGGCGATTACTCGTTTGTAAAAGTCTAATGACGGCTTTAATGATGGGATATCTTTATTTCAACATTGTGAAGTTTAGATATTTTTATAGTCCTTTGCGATTGTGTGTAATTGGCGGTGATAGCTAGTAACGAACCATTCCTCAACTGTTGATTCACTCAAGTTCACCAACAGAAGCAACCAACCACTTATATTAGCAAAAGGTGATACTTTTGCTAACGAATCATCCTTTATTACAGTTAAAAAACTATTTGTCATATTCGATGCTGTTCTATTTGATCATTGGCATATACGCTGTTCTGGGTCACCAGTAGCTTACTTGTACTCATACTTGGTAACTTATCGGCAGTGCTGCGCAGACGCTGCATAGCGTTCGAGCGGAGTCTACGCGGTCACCCGCGTCCTCGATCCTTATTGGGGTTCCGAATCCCTGCACCGTAACATAATTCTCTTTATGGTATCTTTCCATATTAGAAAATGTTTACATAGAACATAAAGGGGACAGCATAAGTCGACAAAACTTTGGCTCCGGGGTTGCCACTCCCGTACTGGGTTGATATTAAAATATGTATATTTTTCTTGCAAGAATCCTGATGAAATTTTTGAATTTGAAATATTTAACCTAGTAATACATGTTTTACAAATTAAATTTATCTATATAGTCTATCCAAAGTTGGTGTGAACATACGTCATTTAAATTTATGACGCCAAAACGTCACAAGGGTGCCATATTAACTCTGAGTTTTAGTGCAGTTTGGCTTTGACATATAACAAAATTCTAGTTTAAATAAAATAATGAAAAAAAAAATGTTATCAATTATATATAGTTTATTTTAACATAATAGTACATCTAATGCATATATTATCGAATAATTTAAAATAATACAATAATGTTGATATAATGTTAAACTAATGTTAATTATAATAGCCAGTCACAGTAATGTATAGGTTAGCATTATTTTATTATATTTACAAGGTAAATAAATATCACCTCAGACTTTGTAATTCCATAATTTCGAACAGAGATCCACGGTATACAGTGTCATATGTCTTGTTAAATCTACAAATCTACAGAACACTTTCTTGTTATAAAGTTTCTGTTGTCTGAGAATTAATTTTAAAATTAATATTTGCTCTGGGCAATATCTTCCTGGTTTTAAACCTGCTTGATATTCACTAGTTTTGAATTCAATGAAGTGTTCGGTCCAGGCGATATTGCAAAAATAATTTTGTAGCTGACCGACAAAAGGGATATTCCTCTGTAATTATTTGCATCCGTTTTCTTTCCTTTTTTGTGTAAGGGATAGATCAAGGTACTTTTGTAGTCATCAGGGTTTATATTACAGTTTGTCAAATGTTTCGCATAATCACTATAATTTCCCTAGATTCTTAGAGTCCATGGACTGACTAATTTCGAGGTTTCTGCAATTGCATCTTCACCCGGTGCCTTGTTATTTTTAAATTATGTGGCAATTTTTTCTTCATTTGGGGCCTGTGAAAATGCATGGTTTTTTGAGGGATTTTGTCATAGAAATCTTTCTGTGGGCTAGGGGCAATTGAGAAGTGTCTTGAAATACGTAACCTGGTGTTATTTTGGCGAAAATCTTCTTCAGTATTAATAGTTTTGATTGATCTCTTCTAGCTGGCAGGATATGTCATATGCATAGAGTATTATATAGAGGTTTAAAACAACGAGTTAAAAGCAACTAATCAGCACTTAAGTCAAAAACTGTTAGGACTAAGCAATGAGATTGCAGATAATGATACGGTCATTGAGGAGACATCAAGAAACCGAGAAAATTATATTGAGCATTTTATAGACAGGACGAATTATAACGAGAAGTAGGCGAATAACAGGAATATATAGAACTGAAGAAGAAGGATAAACAGAGGAACAAATTCGAGATGATGCCTTCCCCGCTAGTAAGAAAACATCAAGAAAATATTATATAGAGGTAAGCAATATTGGATATTTAAACCTACCCAAAATATAGATAAAATGAGTAACCATTAACCGAGTACAGTTCAAAGCTCTATTAAATTATGGCAGTAACGTAGAAATGAAATAGATTTTAGAAATATAAAGAAACATCTCATTCAAAGGAAACAAAACAAAGAGATAACGGATAATCCATTCAGTAAACTTGATTTTCGTTTATATTAGTTAAAAAGTAATAATTGGTACAGATTTGTTATTAGAGGACTACCAACAGGTAAGGATGATATTAAAAGCGAACCAGAGGCTTAAAGACATGAAATCGCGGCCGTTATGCCAATAGCAAAAACCAATAGTGAACCCAAATGGCGAAATAACTTACTATAGCTTTCCCGCTGTTTCACGTCGATATAGTACAAAATAAGAACAAAAAATAATATATGACACAAAATATCTAATAGACTGTAAAATAAAAGTAGTAAATAAATACTCGAAAAATACTTGTATTTCCTAATGCACAAACTTAGCAAATTACCAAACCAAACCAAACTGCCAACAGCTCGGGTATAGTAAAAATGTTTGCAGTAGAGAATCTAAATGTCAGAAGTGTGCTTGGAAAGATCACACAAATCAGTGTGTAGTGTATCAGTACTGTAACCAATGAGCCAGCCATCGTTGACATGATGAAATTACTTAGTGAATAGCAGAATGAAATGAGACACAATTTTCATTCAATTAGCAAATAGGGCAGAAAAATTTAAAAAATTCCAAAAGAAAATAAAGAAAAACAAATATGAGTAATTCGTTCTTGAAAATTATATCATGGAACGCAAATGGGACGGAAACTCATTATTCTAAAAAATTATATTAAAATACGTATAAACACAACATATAAAATACAACAACATTTCCAAAAAGACGAGATCAAAAAAGAAGAAATACAAGCTATTATAGTTAACATTGAAAAAAACGGCGCTGATATAAATATAAATGCTGTATACTGTCCATCAAGTTACAAAATGTTATAAAAACAATACGAAGAATAATTTTTAAAATTAGGCTCAAGATTTATTACTGGAGGGGACTTTAGTGCAAAACATACAGCCTGGAAAAGGAAACGAATTACTCGCGGTAACTAATATTACAAATTGTAACCATCACAGAGGGCGTGAATCCACTTACTGACCCACTCCAAAAGGCCAAGTATACTGGATTTTTATATTTCGAAAGGAATTTCATCAAATAACATACAAATCAAGAGCATATGCGAATTATCATCTCATAACCCTCCAGTATTGTTAACGAAAATCTGAGAAAAACAAAAAAGCTTAATCTAACTAATAAATTTACTGAGACACGTTTAGACTTATAATGTAGGGATAGCTCAGTTTAAACATAAGACTTAAAAGTATAGATTATCTTGAGTAGCAAACCCGAAATACATTTGAACAAATTCAGTCTGCTGCAAAAGAAGCTAAACCGACATCAAGAGCAAAATCAGAATATGATGTAAATTACACCCTTGAAATTAGGGAATTAATAGAACAGCGGTGAAGAAGCTAGAAGAGTATGGCACAGAACCAAAAATGCTGTAGAAATAAAATATCTAATAGAATTAGTAATCAGACAAAAAAAAATATAAACAGAGTTCCTTCGAAAAATATGTCAGCCAAAGATTATTTTCTATGGAAAACAATTTGGAGATTTAAAGGACCAATTATTAGAGTACAACTTATTAAAAATGTTTGGAATGAATGGGTTGATATAATATAATGATAATAATAATGATGATATATATATATACCATTATTATAGACGGATGTAGCTGTAAATTTGCTTTCTTCAATGAAAGTTTTCACAGAAATTGACTACAACCTCAATCTTAAAAGAAACTATGGAAAAAAAATTTCATCTCCTATAGTTTATAATATGGAGAATCTTTTAAAGAAATACTTAGATTTAAAATAGTTTTCAAAGGAAAAAAAACATATACAGTAACAAACCAAAATTATAGTTCTTGTGAATTATTTCTGGCATATGCAGTATTTGCAACCTATATTTTAAGAGTTTTTCCTTGAAACTCAAGTTTAAATTTAGCCAAGTTTATAGGTGCAATGTTCATCTTCTATAATATAATAAATGCAAGAACCTTTTGAAAGGAAAAAAGAGAACATTAAATAATATGTAAGATAATAAGTATAAGTTATTATTTATCATATAAACATTGCAATAACAAATTAAAGTCATACTGCTATAAAAAATATGCGACAACTTCTTTTCTATGCCATGAGATGAGTTTTAGGCACACTATTTTATGTGGTGTCGTCCCCCTTAGGTCTAGTATACAACCATCCATTTGTCTATACACACACAAAATATATTTATATAATTATACATACCTCAAACTTAAATATTACGTTCCGATCTCTCATGAGACCTTCGATTACTTTGTTCAACAAACAAAATGCAATCTTATCCCTGTTAAAATTTTCATTTCTATTTTAAATTTGACCTTATTTACCCATGTCTCAAAACTTGTATCGCCACTTTTATGCCTTCTACCTATGGAATTCAAACGACTTGCATGTTAAATATGATTACAGGTCAATAAGTCTAATATTTTCAAATTGCTATTGCCTAAATTATCTCGGATTTCATCTATGAATGAATGTTATATTCATTACAATTTTAGCTCCTAGTTTGGTTGCAATCATATTTCTGTGTGATTTTAATAGCCCAGTATGGAATGCGTCTCACCCTTTGATACTATTAAAAATTCACACAGCACTAAATACTATGATTTACCAAAATAGGTACCTACAATATCAGTAAATGAGGATTTGGTTATTGTTTCAAAATGAGCTTTCCACAAATCAAAATCTTCAAGCAGGTCAAACTTTAACATTTCTTATTCAATTTTAATCTTGTGAAATGACTATACGATCAACAAGTTGCGATTTTGATGATGTATACTCACATAAAAGGTATTTTTCGTGGGGCAAGGAATATCAGAACATTTACTTTAGCAGACATACCAATTATGCCTAAAATATAATTAATTTAGTACAAGATTAAATCCAATTTGCAAAATGAAAATATAAATTTAATAGACACGCTCATGGATAGATTTTCAAGATTTGTTTCTTCACATTAGAAATGTGAGTACATGTTTGTATATGGCAACATTGCAAAATTAGGTAGAAACTGTCGAAGCTTCCCGAAATCGACCAGGATCATCCAAAATGAGTCATTAATTAAATTTGGATGCAAGTTTGGGAAAGCTCCTTTTTTCCGCCGTCCAAATAACAAACTTTGTGTCGCCATTTAACATTCTTCTGTCAACCGTTATTAAATCAACAAATGGTAATTCTGTTGCAACCACATTTTAATTTTGTGTTTTCATAATCCAGGGAAATGCAAATGGTGAAGGAAAAACATTGCGAGGTTTAGAGAGTCGCAATAATAGCACCCTAATCATTATAAACCTGCAACCCGGTAAAATATATTGAAGTTGTTGTATACGTTTGAATTTCATCGCATCACTTCTGATACTAACACCGGCACTTAATATCAAGCTCAAAACCTGATTTAATAGACTTCGTCGGAGATAATTTCGATAAACAGGCAAATAATAGAAAATACGACAGGCTGATCGACAGACTAAGGAGCATCCTGTCAGACTTTGAAGAAATACGGATAAATTTTTTTTTCGCGGTCAGCATATGGGTTATATGAAGTTGATAGTTTATCTACTGTGTATATATAGAGTAGGTGGAAAAGAATGCTCAGAGGTAATTTCAAAACACCCATAATTTTAGATAACAATGGCGTCAATATGAACGCCTTGCTGAAATTGCGAAGCGCATAACGAGGTCTATGCAAATGGTTTATGTATTACGACAAGAGCTTAAAGAAGAAGAAGAGGAGGAACAGACGTCATAACCATAGCAATGGCAGAGCAACCGTAACAGATCTAGGCCCAGGAGCCATGGACGAATACCACAAAGAAAATTGTTATATTTACTGATGCATACAGAAGAGATTAGGTTAAAATAGAATTGAGAAAGGTTTTAAATGAAGAAGTAGCACGTACAGTTATCTAGAATAATATGGAGAATTAAATCATAGTGAACAAAGCCCATAAATAGCGAACTGAAAGGCGAGTTAAAAGCCCCAACAGAAATTATATGGTAAAATAAATGTTACTTGTATTTGTCAATATAGCTTATAGATATCATATTATTTATATTATATTAAAAATTAATTTATTAATATTAACTGAATATGAATATGACTTACATACATAATATTTAATGTCTTCAATTATTCCATTCTAATACAAAATTTCCCTATATTCCCTTTTAAAATTATATTATTGCCCTAATACAAATTTTTTTTATATACTTCTTAAACTAATTGTTAGGTTAGATATTGTATTTTTATTTTATTTAGTATTCAAATGTGGCTTTATGTGGCTTTAAAGCGCATAATATTAATACTAATATTATAATAATTTTTAATACTTGATAATAAACCTAACACTAACTTTATTCGTTAACAAAAGTAACTATTTTTGTTTTAAGAATTTATTAAAAATTAGTGACATTTAATTTTTGGTTTTAACATAATAGTGTGAAAGTAAGAGTAAGAAAAAACTTTAAGGCTTGCGTCGCTTTCTTTCGCTTCTAACTCAAGATGGGATATAATTAATAATCTTTGTTGCCCTTTTGTATATTTGAATATTACTCGCTCGAGAAAGCTACAACGCACTCTACTGTCCTTATTCTTGTTCTTCTTTTTCCATAAATTTAAAGTGGGCTCAATTATCGACATGAAACCGACGTTAAAACCCAGTCTCTATTTAAATGTAACATTTAACCTAATTAACATTACAACTATAAACAAGTACAAAAATACATTGAAATTGCAGAAACAAGTCTATTACATTGTGCATATAGAATTATTTGAGATTATAACTGTTTATTTCTAAATGATGACAATTCCTACTAAATTATCTAGGCGAAGAAATCTGCTCATTTCTCAGATTAACAAACATATTGCACAAGTAACTCTTTCTTTAACTCAGCTTGCGGTGGCTACTGCGTGGAGTGAGCTGCTCGCCAGTAATAAAAATATGGTTATAAGCACGCAGAAGTTTTTTTTTGTTCTGGCCTAAAACCAGGCAGTGGGATGCATGACGCATACCTGTCCTGGAGTGACAAGTTGGACCGGGTTATGTGAGACTGCCTCTGGGCTTACCAATACCCCAAACCGAAACCGCCTCATAGTTGACCCCTGTGGATCGCTACTGCTACTGCATTAAATTTGGGGATATGGCACCCGCGAACTTGAGTTAACACACGACTGGACACTGTCGTATGGGGGCAAAAGTTGTGATTGTAACGACGGATGAGGTCGTTTCAGCCTTGGAAAGGGGGGGAGGCCGGCGGTGACGCGGTGCTAAACTGCCAGAATGTCGACCAACTCGCGGACAAGAGCGTTTTCACTTGAGCTGAGTTCTTGTTTGTAGAATGATTGAGATATGAAGTGCTTGATTTCTGAAGTGTCAGTTTCCCTATGATTTTGATTATTTCTGACAAACCATGGAGCGTATAAGATTCTTCTGAGGAGCTCATTTTGGAATACTTGAAGCCGTTTCACCTGGTTGGGTGTAACAAACTTGAAGTAGACATTAGATCCGTAGAGGAGTATGGACCGAATTCAATCAAAAAAAGGAAAATTCTTTGAATGTCATAAGCAACCTGGGAGAATAATTTATAATTGGAGGTGATTTTAATGCAGAAAATACAAGATGGGGATCCAGAATGACAACAACTAAAGGCAATGAACTGCATAAAGCAGCTACTGAACTAAGATGTAGTTATATATCAACAGGAAAACCAATTTATTGGCTGACTGATCAAGTGAAAACCCCAGACCTGTTAGATTTCTTCATAGTAAGAAACATAACATCCAACTATATAAAAGTCGAAGAAAATTTTGAGTTAATTTCAGATCATACGATTCTGACGTTGAGCGAAAATATAATAAGAAAAGAAAGAAACCCAAGGTTAACAAACAAGATAAGAGACTGGGAAGGATTTGCTGAAGAATTGAACAAACGAATTCAACTAAATGTACCCCTCAAGACAACTGAACAATTAAATCTTGAAGCAGACAAATTCGTAGTAGATATTCAACAAGCTGCTTGGAATAATACTCCAGAAATTAAGAGTACAGCTAATGGAATTAATTATCCAAAAGAAGTGAAGGAAATGGTAGTTGAAAAACGTAAATTACGAAATAAATGACAACAAAACAGAACACCTGAAAATAAAAATAGTTTAAACAATATAACCCAAAGATTGAAAAGAGAAATACTGGAAATGAAAAACAAAACCATAAATAACTATCTCAGAAATTTAACAGATGATAAAGAAACTGATTACTCACTCTGGAAAGCCACAAAATATCTAAAGCGCTCATGTCTACACAGTCCACCTATAATACACCTATGTGGGAATTGGGCACTTGACAATCGCCAAAAAGCAGAAGCATTTGCTGAATATCTAGAAAAAACTTTCAAACCAAATGAAGCTAATATTGAACATAATTTACCGGACATAAAAGCTGAAAATTCGATGATTGAATTAGTTACGCCGAAAGAGTTAACCAAAGTTATTAAAACTGACATTAACTCCAGGAAATCACCAGGCTACGATTTAATAATAGGAAAATTACTGCAAAAACTACCAAGAAAGGGAATTATACAACTCACCAACTTGATCAATACAGCATTTAAATTAAAACATGTCCCAGACATTTGGAAGATGGCGAAAAGTATAATGATCCCAAAACCTGGGAAGTCACCAAACGAATTAAAATCCTATAGACCTATATCACTCCTGCCAGTAATATCTAAGGTTAATAAAACCGATCATAGAGAGAAAAAACCTAATACCAACACACCAGTTTGGGTTTCCAGGTCCACAGAATAACAGATGTTATTGAAAAAGTCTACGAAAGTCAAAAAGTATTTCTTAATAAGTATATTAAATTAAATATTATTATTAAAGTATATTCTTAGATGTAGCACAAGCCTTCCATAATGTTTGGCATGAAGGCCTTGTTCATAAACTACAGAAAATGTTACCAAAACAACACACCGAACAATTAAAATCATACATTACAACCAGAATGTTTAAAGTCAAGCAAGTAGAAGCTTACTCTACAATAAAAGAAGCTAAAGCGGGTATACCACAAGGAAGTGTACTGGGACCAATGCTTTATCTACTTTACACTTGTGATATACCATAAGAATTAATGAAAGTAAATCTGTACATGTGCAGTTCACCTATAAGCAGACCGTACAAGCACCAATAACATTAAATAACACTATCATTCCATATAGCAACAACGCTAAATATCTCGGAATGAATCTCGATGCAAAACTTCGCTGGAAGGAACATATAAAGAAGAAAAGAAAAGAACTGGAATTGAAATATAGGAAAATGTACTGGCTAGTTGGAAGAAAATCACAATTATTAGTACATAATAAATTGCTATTATATAAGCAAATATTGAAACCTATATGGACATATGGAGTTCAATTATGGAGATGTTCTGCGTAACATTAATAAAATACAAAGTTTTCAGAACAAAATCCTGAGAGGTATTGTTGGTGCACCCAAATACTATAGGACCGATTATCTCCATCGAGACCTTCAGATACCCACAATCAGTCAAGAAATCAGGAGAATTGCAAGGGGGCATGAGGAAAGACTAAAATTGAAATATTGCAAATTTTGGATACCACTAGAACAGGACGCAGACTCAAGAGAACCAAACCATCTGATCTTGTGTAGTGTAGTGAGGTGCATATATTAAAAAATACAGCAGTGACATGAATAAACATTATTTCACCAGAGACTGAGTTAGGGCCAATGGGCCTTCCTAGTTATATATCTAGATTTAAGTTAGCATCAAGGCAAATTGTAGGTTAGACGGAAACGACTAGTAAAAATATATTAATTAAATAATAAAAAAAAATCTTGTAAAATAAGCATTCGATAGAGATGGGAAGTCTGCTAGAAGGGCAGATCAGAGAAGAAGATAGCAGGTTTGCTATTCCCGAACCTTTCTGGATTTGGGAATACCAGTTGAGCCGTCGGTCGAAGTGGAGACCTAGGTACGTGACGTTATCCTGAAAAGGAATTATTGCGGTGTCGATTTTAAGTTGCGAGACGCGCAGTGCGTAACGCTTCTTATGGAGATTTTTTAGTTTAAAGTTAGTCAATCATAGTCTTTAGAGACTTTGGAGACACCAAGTGGTGGAGAAGAAAGGCTGGGATTACTGGTTATTTGATGGAGTTGCATTTGTTGATGACAGTATCAATGTCTGTAGCTTTAGTGTTCTCTGTGGGTGGGAGGTATCTCATCTGAGCCTTTCTGGTATCTGCGAGTAGCTCGAACTTTTCTTGGTCACTGACCGCGAAATTTCCTGTAACCACTGACTTCAAGGGGGTATGACAGTGTGCGTCTTTCCCACGAGTCATTTGGAGACACACCAGAAAGAAGGGGGGCCATCCAGTCTTTGGTGCGCGAGAAATGAATTTCATTTCATAGCACGCCAGGTCGAGACGGCCTTCCTTAACCCCTTGCAGGCTAAGAGGAGTGGGAAGGTTGTTTCTCCACGGTTGGGGTTGTGATGAAATTTCGACTGTGACAGATTCGTGAGCAGACTGAATATAATGATTTAGCTTGAGTACGGCTTCTTCGAGCTGTTCTAGAGTGTTAATTTTCAGAATGGGATCGGACTCCAGGAGAAGAGATTGGTACTTCTTCCAGTCGGTTCTTTTCCTGAATCTTGTGAGTAGGACTTGAGTGGTGGCGTAGTTTCCGAGTTTGAGAAGAATCGGCCGATGGTCAGAATCTAGTTCGTCAAGAACTAGAACTTCGGAAGGGCGACATACGTCTTGAAGAATAAAGAAATCACCTGAAGAAGCTGAACTAGGGTGCAGTTAGAGATACGATGGCGTTACCCGCGGGGTTTGCTCTAGAACACACCCTGGTGGGGTGGTCGGCGTTAAAGCCGCCAAGTTAAGCGTAAGTTAGAAACAGAGCCTAAAGCGTAAAATTTCGATAGTACATATCTCGAAAACTATAAGAGATAATGCAATTTGGTAATCGACAAGGTAATTAGCATGCCGAATATAATTTAGAATGTGAATTGGAACGAAATCGGTAATTCATAAGACCATTTTGCAATTTTGGCCCAAGTTAGAAATAAAGCCTAAGGTGTAAAATTTCGATTGCCCATAACTCGTAAACTATAAGAGATAATGCAATTTGGCAATCGGCAACGAAATTAGCATCCCGAATATTGCTTGGAATGTGAATTGGAACGAGATCGCTAATTCATAAGACCATTTTACAATTTTGGCCCAAGTTAGAAACGGAGCCAAAATTTTAAAATTTCGATAGTCCATATCTCGGAAACTATAAGAGATAATGCAATTTGGTAATCGACAACGTGGTTAGCATGCCAAATATTACTTGGAATGTGAATTGGAACGAAATCGCTAATTCATTAGACCATTTTACAATTTTGGCTCAAGTTAAAAACAGAGTCTAAAGTGTAAAATTTCGATTGCCCATATCTCGGAAACTAAACGAGATAATGCAATTTGGCAATCGGCAATGTAATTAGCATGCCGAATATTACTTGGAATGTGAATTGGAACGAAATCGCTAATTCATAAGACCATTTTACAATTTTGGCACAAGTTAGAAGAAGAGCCAAATTGTAAAATTTCGATAGTCCATATCTCGGAAACTATAAGAGATAATGCAATTTGGTAATCGGCAACCTAATTAGCATGCCGAATATTACTTGGAATGTGAATTGGAACGAAATCGCTAATTCATAAGACTATTTTACAATTTTGGCCCAATTTAGAAACAGAGGCTAAGGAGTAAAATTTTGATTACCCATATCTCGTAAACTATAAGAGATAATGCAATTTGGGATTCGGCAACGTAATTAGCACGCCGAATATTACTTGGAATGTGAATTGGAACGAAATCGCTAATTCATAAGACCATTTTACAATTTTGGCCCAAGTTAGAAGCAGAGCCAAAATTGTAAAATTTCGATAGTCCATATCTCGTAAACTATAAGAGATAATGCAATTTGGCAATCGGCAACCTAATTAGCATGCCGAATATTACTTGGAATGTGAATTGGAACGAAATCGCTAATTCATAAGACCATTTTACAATTTTGGCCCAAGTTAGAAGCAGAGCCAAAATTATAAAATTTGGCTAGCCCATATCTCAGAAACTATAAGAGATAATGCAATTTGTTAATCGGCAACGTAATTAGCATGCCGAATATTATATATTTCGATAGTCGATATCTCGGAAACTATAAGAGATAATGCAATTTGGTAATCGACAGCGTAATTAGCATTCCGATTTGGAACGAAATCGCTAATTCATAAGACCATTTTACAATTTTGGCACAAATTAGAAACAGAGTCTAAGATGTAAAATTTTGATTACCCATATCTCGTAAACTATAAGAGATAATGCAATTTGGCAATCGACAATGTAATTAGCATGCCGAATATTACTTGGAATGTGAATTGGAACGAAATCGGTAATACATAAGACCATTTTACAATTTTGGAACAAGTTAGAAAAAGAGCCAAGTTGTAAAATTTCGATAGTCCATATCTTGGAAACTATAAGAGATAATTCAATTTGGCAATCGGCAACGTAATTAGCATGCCGAGTATTACTTGGAATGTGAATTGGAACGAAATCGTTAATTCATAAGACCATTTTACAATTTTGGCCCAAGTTAGAAACAGAGTCTAAAGTGTAAAATTTCGATTGCCCATATCTCGGAAACTATAAGGGATAATGCAATTTGGCAATCGGCAATGTAATTAGCATGCCGAATATTACTCGGAATGTGAATTGGAACGAAATCGCTAATACATAAGACCATTTTACAATTTTGGCACAAGTTAGAAGAAGAGCCAAATTGTAAAATTTCGATAGTCAATATCTCGGAAACTATAAGAGATAATACAATTTGACAATCGGCAACGTAATTAGCATGCCGAATATTACTTGGAATGTGAATTGGAACGAAATCGCTAATTCATAAGACCATTTTACAATTTTGGAACAAGTTAGAAGAAAAGCTAAATTGTTAAATTTCGATAGTCCATATCTCGGAAACTATAAGAGATAATGCAATTTGACAATCGGCAACGTAATTAGCATGCCGAATATTACCTGGAATGTGAATTGGAACGAAATAGCTAATTCATAAGACCATTTTACAATTTTGCCCAAGTTAGAAACAGAGACAAAATTGTAAAATTTCGATAGCCCATATCTCAGAGACTATAAGAGATAATGCAATTTGTTAATCGACAACGTAATTAGCATGCCGAATATTACTTGGAGTGTGAATTGGAGCGAAATCGGTAATTCACAAGATCAATTAACAATTTCACCCTAAGTTAGAAATAGAACCTAAAGCGTAAAGTTTCGATAGTCCATATGTGGGAAACTATAAGAGATAGTGCAATTCCGTAATCCATAACGTGATTAGCTTGCCGAATATTATTTGGAATGTGATTTGGAACCAAATCGCTACTTCATAAGACCATTTTACAATTTTGGCACAAGTTAAAAGAAGAGCCAAATTGTAACATTTCGATAGTTCATATCTCGGAAACTATAAGATATAATGCAATTTGACAATCGGCAACGTAATTAGCATGCCGAATATTACTTGGAATGTGAATTGGAACGAAATCGCTAATTCATAAGACCATTTTACAATTTTGGCCCAAGTTAGAAGCAGAGCCAATATTGTAAGATGTCGATAGTCCATATCTCGGAAACTATAAGAGATAATGATACAATATGGCAAATGGCAACGTAATTAGCATGCCGAATATTACTTGGAATGTGAATTGGAACTAAATCGCTAATTCATAAGACCATTTTACAATTTTGGCCCAAGTTAAAAACAGAGTCTAAAGTGTAAAATTTCGATTGCCCATATCTCGGAAACTATACGAGATAATGCAATTTGGCAATCAGAAATGTAATTAGCATGCTGAATATTACTTGGAATGTGAATTGGAAAGAAATCGCTAATTCATAAGACCATTTTACAATTATGGCACAAGTTAAAAGAAGAGCCAAATTGTAAAATTTCGATAGTCCATATCTCGGAAACTATAAGAGATAATGATGCAATTTGGCAAACGGCAATGTAATTAGCATGCTGAATATTACTAGGAATGTGAATTGGAACGAAATCGCTAATTCGTAAGACCATTTTACAATTTTGGCCCAAGTTAGAAACAGAGTCTAAAGTGATAAATTTCAATTGCCCATATCTCGGAAACTATACGAGATAATGCAATTTGGCAATCGGCAATGTAATTAGCGTGCTGAATATTACTTGGAATGTCAATTGGAACGAAATCGCTAATTCATAAGACCATTTTACAATTATGGCACAAGTTAAAAGAAGAGCCAAATTGTAAAATTTCGATAGTCCATATCTCGGAAACTATAAGAGATAATGCAATTTGGCAATCAGCAACGTAATTAGCATACCGAATATTACTTGGAATGTGAATTGGAACAAAATGGCTAATTCATAAGACAATTTTACAATTTTTGCCCAAGTTAGAAACAGAGTCTAAAGTGTAAAATTTCGATTGCCCATATCTCGGAAACTATAAGAGATAATGCAATTAGGCAATCGGCTATGTAATTAGCATGCCGAATATTACTTGGAGTGTGAATTGGAGCGAAATCGGTAATTCATAAGATCATTTTACAATTTTGGCACAAGATAGAAGAATAGCCAAATTGTAAAATTTCGATAGTCCATAGCTCGAAAATTATAAGAGATAATGCAATTTGACAATCGGCAACGTAATTAGCATGCCGAATATTACTTGGAATGTGAATTGGAACGAAATCGCTAATTCATAAGACCATTTTACAATTTTGGTCCAAGTTAGAAGCCGAGCCAATATTGTAAGATGTCGATAGTCCATATCTCGGAAACTATAAGAGATAATGATGCAATTTGGCAATCGGCATCGTAATTAGCATGCCGAATATTACTTGGAATGTGAATTGGAACGAAATGGCTAATTCACAAGACCATTTAACAATTTTGGCCCAAGTTAGGAGCAGAGCCAATATTGTAAGATGTCGATAGTCCATATCTCGGAAACTATAAGAGATAATGATGCAATTTGGCAATCGGCAACGTAATTAGCATGCCGAATATTACTTGGAATGTGAATTGGAACGAAATCGCTAATTCATAAGACCATTTTACAATTTTGGCACAAGTTAGAAGAAGAGCTAAATTGTAAAATTTCGATAGTCCATATCTCGGAAGCTATAAGAGATAATGCGATTTGACAATCGGCAACGTAATTAGCATGCTGAATATTACCTGGAATGTGAATTGGAACGAAATCGGCAATACATAAGACCATTTTACAATTTTGGAACAAGTTAGAAGAAGAGCCAAATTGTAAAATTTCGATAGTCCATATCTCGGAAACTATAAGAGATAATGATGCAATTTCGCAAACGGCAATGTAATTAGCATGCCGAATATTACTTGGAATGTGAATTGGAACGAAATCGCTAATTCATAAGACCATTTTACAATTTTGGCCCAAGTTAAAAACAGAGTCTAAAGTGTAAAATTTCGATTGCCCATCTCTCGGAAACTGTAAGATATAATGCAATTTGACAATCGGCAACGTAATTAGCATGCCGAATATTATTTGGAATGTGAATTGGAACGAAATCGCTTATTAGTAAGACCAGGCCCAAGTTAGAAGCAGAGCCAATATTGTAAGATGTCGATAGTCCATATCTCGGAAACTATAAGAGATAATGATGCAATTTGGCAAACGGCAATGTAATTAGCATGCTGAATATTACTTGGAATGTGAATTGGAACGAAATCGGCAATACATAAGACCATTTTACAATTTTGGAACAAGTTAGAAGAAGAGCCAAATTGTAAAATTTCGATAGTCCATATCTCGTAAACTATAAGAGGTAATTCAATTTGACAATCGGCAACGTAATTAGCATGCCGAATATTATTTGGAATGTGAATTGGAACGAAATCGCTAATTAGTAAGACCATTTTACAATTTTGGCCCAAGTTAGAAGCAGAGCCAATATTGTAAGATGTCGATAGTCCATATCTCGGAAACTATAAGAGATAATGATGCAATTTGGCAAACGGCAATGTAATTAGCATGCTGAATATTACTAGGAATGTGAATTGGAACGAAATCGCTAATTCATAAGACCATTTTACAATTTTGGCCCAAGTTAGAAACAGAGTCTAAAGTTATAAATTTCAATTGCCCATATCTCGGAAACTATACGAGATAATGCAATTTGGCAATCGGCAATGTAATTAGCGTGCTGA
Source organism: Rhynchophorus ferrugineus (assembly GCF_030347505.1). Classification (NCBI taxonomy): domain Eukaryota; kingdom Metazoa; phylum Arthropoda; class Insecta; order Coleoptera; family Curculionidae; genus Rhynchophorus; species Rhynchophorus ferrugineus. The sequence continues at coordinate 23,494,515 of NW_027472588.1, read as the reverse complement.
ATATTACTTGGAATGTCAATTGGAACGAAATCGCTAATTCATAAGACCATTTTACAATTTTGGCACAAGTTAAAAGAAGAGCCAAATTGTAAAATTTCGATAGTCCATATCTCGGAAACTATAAGAGATAATGCAATTTGGCAATCGGCAACGTACTTAGCATACCGAATATTACTAGGAATGTGAATTGGAACGAAATCGCTAATTCATAAGACCATTTTACAATTTTGGCCCAAGTTAGAAACAGAGTCTAAAGTAAAATTTCGATTGCCCATATCTCGGAAACTATAAGAGATAATGCCATTAGGCAATCGGCAATGTAATTAGCATGCCGAATATTACTTGGAATGTGAATTGGAACGAAATCGCTAATTCATAAGACCAATTTACAATTTTGGCCCAAGTTAGAAGCCGAGCCAATATTGTAAGATGTCGATAGTCCATATCTCGGAAACTATAAGAGATAATGATGCAATTTGGCAATCGGCAACGTAATTAGCATGCCGAATATTACTTGGAATGTGAATTGGAACGAAATCGCTAATTCATAAGACCATTTTACAATTTTGGCACAAGTTAGAAACAGAGTCTAAAGTTATAAATTTCAATTGCCCATATCTCGGAAACTATACGAGATAATGCAATTTGGCAATCGGCAACGTAATTAGCATGCCGAATATTACTTGGAATGTGAATTGGAACGAAATCGCTAATTCATAAGACCATTTTACAATTTTGGCACAAGTTAGAAGAAGAGCCAAATTGTAAAATTTCGTTAGTCAATATCTTGGAAACTATAAGAGATAATACAATTTGACAATCGGCAACGTAATTAGCATGCCGAATATTACTAGGAATGTGAATTGGAACGAAATCGCTAATTCATAAGACCATTTTACAATTTTGGCCCAAGTTAGAAACAGAGTCTAAAGTGTAAAATTTCGATTGCCCATATCTCGGAAACTATAAGAGATAATGCAATTAGGCAATCGGCAATGTAATTAGCATGCTGAATATTACTTGGAATGTGAATTGGAACGAAATCGCTAATTCATAAGACAGAGTCTAAGGAAGAGCCAAATTGTAAAATTTCGATTGCCCATATCTCGGAAACTATATGAGATAATGCTATTTGGCAATCGGCAATGTAATTAGCGTGCTGAATATTACTTGGAATGTGAATAGGAACGAAATCGCTAATTCATAAGATCATTTTACAATTTTGGCCCAAGTTAGAAACAGAGACTAAAGTGTAAAATTTCGATTGCCCATACCTCGGAAACTATAAGAGATAATGCCATTAGGCAATCGGCAATGTAATTTGCATGCCGAATATTACTCGGAATGTGAATTGGAACGAAATCGCTAATTCATAAGACCAATTTACAATTTTGACACAAGTTAAAAGAAGAGCCAAATTGTAAAATTTCGATAGTCCATATCTCGGAAACTATAAGAGATAATGCAATTTGGCAATCGGCAACGTAATTAGCATACCGAATATTACTAGGAATGTGAATTGGAACGAAATCGCTAATTCATAAGACCATTTTACAATTTTGGCCCAAGTTAGAAACAGAGTCTAAAGTGTAAAATTTCGATTGCCCATATCTCGGAAACTATAAGAGATAATGCCATTAGGCAATCGGCAATGTAATTTGCATGCCGAATATTACTTGGAATGTGAATTGGAACGAAATCGCTAATTCATAAGACCAATTTACAATTTTGACACAAGTTAGAAGAAGAGCCAAACTGAAAAATTTCGATAGTCAATATCTCGGAAACTATAAGAGATAATACAATTTGACAATCGGCAACGTAATTAGCATGCCGAATATTACTTGGAATGTGAATTGGAACGAAATCGCTAATTCATAAGACCATTTTACAATTTTGGCCCAAGTTAGAAGCCGAGCCAATATTGTAAGATGTCGATAGTCCATATCTCGGAAACTATAAGAGATAATGATGCAATTTGGCAATCGGCATCGTAATTAGCATGCCGAATATTACTTGGAATGTGAATTGGAACGAAATCGCTAATTCACAAGACCATTTAACAATTTTGGCCCAAGTTAGGAGCAGAGCCATTATTGTAAGATGTCGATAGTCCATATCTCGGAAACTGTAAGAGATAATGATACAATTTGGCAATCGGAAACGTAATTAGCATCCCGAATATTACTTGGAATGTGAATAGGAACGAAATCGCTAATTCATAAGACCATTTTACAATTTTGGCCCAAGTTAGAAGCAGAGCTAAATTGTAAAATTTCGATAGTCCATATCTCGGAAGCTATAAGAGATAATGCAATTTGACTATCGGCAACGTAATTAGCATGCCGAATATTAGCTGGAACATGAATTGGAACGAAATCGCTAATTCATAAGACCATTTTACAATTTTGGCCAAGTTAGAAACAGAGACAAAATTGTAAAATTTCGATAGCCCATATCTCAGAAACTATAAGAGATAATGCAATTTATTAATCGACAACTTAATTAGCATGCCGAATATTACTTGGAGTGTGAATTGGAGCGAAATCGGTAATTCACAAGATCAATTAACAATTTCACCCTAAGTTAGAAATAGAACCTAAAGCGTAAAGTTTCGATAGTCCATATGTGGGAAACTATAAGAGATAATGCAATTTGGCAATCGGCAACGTAATTAGCATGCCGAGTATTACTTGGAATGTGAATTGGAACGAAATCGTTAATTCATAAGACCATTTTACAATTTTGGCACAAGTTAGAAACAGAGTCTAAAGTGTAAAATTTCGATTGCCCATATCTCGGAAACTATAAGAGATAATGCAATTTGGCAATCGGCAATGTAATTAGCATGCCGAATATTACTTGGAATGTGAATTGGAACGAAATCGCTAATTCATAAGACCAATTTACAATTTTGGCACAAGTTAGAAGAAGAGCCAAATTGTAAAATTTCGATAGTCAATATCCCGGAAACTATAAGAGATAATACAATTTGACAATCGGCAACGTAATTAGCATGCCGAATATTACTTGGATTGTGAATTGGAACGAAATCGTTAATTCATAAGACCATTTTACAATTTTGGCCCAAGTTAGAAACAGAGTCTAAAGTGTAAAATTTCGATTGCCCATATCTCGGAAACTATAAGAGATAAGGCAATTTGACAATCGGCAACGTAATTAGCATGCCGAATATTATTTGGAATGTGAATTGGAACAAAATCGTTAATTCATAAGACCATTTTACAATTTTGGCACAAGTTAGAAACAGAGTCTAAAGTGAAAAATTTCGATTGCCCATATCTCGGAAACTATAAGAGATAATGCAATTTGACAATCGGCAACGTAATTAGCATGCCGAATATTACTTGGAATGTGAATTGGAACGAAATCGGTAATACATAAAACTATTTTACAATTTTGGAACAAGTTAGAAGAAGAGCCAAATTGTAAAATTTCGATAGTCAATATCTCGGAAACCATAAGGGATAATTCAATTTGGCAATCGGCAACGTAATTAGCATGCCGAATATTACTTGGAATGTGAATTGGAACGAAATCGCTAATTCATAAGACCATTTTACAATTTTGGCACAAGTTAGAAGAAGAGCTAAATTGTAAAATTTCGATAGTCCATATCTCGGAAGCTATAAGAGATAATGCGATTTGACAATCGGCAACGTAATTAGCATGCCGAATATTACCTGGAATGTGAATTGGAAAGCCCAAGTTAGAAACAGAGACAAAATTGTAAAATTTCGATAGCCCATATCTCAGAGATTATAAGAGATAATGCAATTTGTTAATCGACAACATAATTAGCATGCCGAATATTACTTGGAGTGTGAATTATAACGAAATCGCTAATTCATAGGGCCATTTTACAATTTTGGCACAAGTTAGAAGAAGAGCCAAATTGTAAAATTTAGATAGTCCATATCTCGAAAACTATAAGAGATAATGCAATTTGACAATCGGCAACGTAATTAGCATGCCGAATATTACTTGGAATGTGAATTGGAACGAAATCGGCAATACATAAGACCATTTTACAATTTTGGAACAAGTTAGAAGAAGAGCCAAAATGTAAAATTTCGATAGTCCATATCTCGTAAACTATAAGAGATAATTCAATTTGACAATCGGCAACGTAATTAGCATGCCGAATATTACTTGGAGTGTGAATTGGAGCGAAATCGGTAATTCACAAGATCAATTAACAATTTCACCCTAAGTTAGAAATAGAACCTAAAGCGTAAAGTTTCGATAGTCCATATGTGGGAAACTATAAGAGATAGTGCAATTCCGTAATCCATAACGTGATTAGCTTGCCGAATATTACTTGGAATGTGATTTGGAACGAAATCGCTACTTCATAAGACCATTTTACAATTTTGGCCCAAGTTAGAAGCAGAGCCAATATTGTAAGATGTCTATAGTCCATATCTCGGAAACTATAAGAGATAATGATGCAATTTCGCAAACGGCAATGTAATTAGCATGCCGAATATTACTTGGAATGTGAATTGGAACGAAATCGCTAATTCATAAGACCATTTTACAATTTTGGCCCAAGTTAAAAACAGAGTCTAAAGTGTAAAATTTCGATTGCCCATCTCTCGGAAACTGTAAGATATAATGCAATTTGACAATCGGCAACGTAATTAGCATGCCGAATATTATTTGGAATGTGAATTGGAACGAAATCGCTAATTAGTAAGACCATTTTACAATTTTGGCCCAAGTTAGAAGCAGAGCCAATATTGTAAGATGTCGATAGTCCATATCTCGGAAACTATAAGAGATAATGATGCAATTTGGCAAACGGCAATGTAATTAGCATGCTGAATATTACTTGGAATGTGAATTGGAACGAAATCGGCAATACATAAGACCATTTTACAATTTTGGAACAAGTTAGAAGAAGAGCCAAATTGTAAAATTTCGATAGCCCATATCTCAGAAACTATAAGAGATAATGCAATTTATTAATCGACAACGTAATTAGCATGCCGAATATTACTTGGAGTGTGAATTGGAGCGAAATCGGTAATTCACAAGATCAATTAACAATTTCACCCTAAGTTAGAAATAGAACTTAAAGAGTAAAGTTTCGATAGTCCATATGTGGGAAACTATAAGAGATAATGCAATTTGGCAATCGGCAACGTAATTAGCATGCCGAGTATTACTTGGAATGTGAATAGAAGAAGAGCCAAATTGTAAAATTTCGATAGTCCATATCTCGTAAACTATAAGAGATAATTCAATTTGGCAATCGGCAACGTAATTAGCATGCCGAGTATTACTTGGAATGTGAATTGGAACGAAATCGTTAATTCATAAGACCATTTTACAATTTTGGCACAAGTTAGAAGAAGAGCCAAATTGTAAAATTTCGATAGTCCATATCTCGTAAACTATAAGAGATAATTCAATTTGGCAATCGGCAACGTAATTAGCATGCCGAATATTACTTGGAATGTGAATTGGAACGAAATCGCTAATTCCTAAGACCATTTTACAATTTTGGCCCAAGTTAGAAGCAGAGCCAATATTGTAAGATGTCGATAGTCCATATCTCGGAAACTATAAGAGATAATGCAATTTGGCAATCGGCAACGTAATTAGCATGCCGAATATTACTTGGAATGTGAGTTGGAACGAAATCGCTAATTCATAAGACCATTTTACAATTTTGGCCAAAGTTAGAAACAGAGTTTAAAGTGTAAAATTTCGATTGCCCATATCTCGGAAACTATAAGGGATAGTGCAATTTGACAATCGGCAATGTAATTAGCATGCCGAATATTACTTGGAATGTGAATTGTAACGAAATCGCTAATTCATAAGGCCATTTTACAATTTTGGCACAAGTTAGAAGAAGAGCCAAATTGTAAAATTTCGATAGTCAATATCTCGGAAACTATAAGAGATAATGCAATTTGACAATCGGCAACGTAATTAGCATGCCGAATATTACTTGGAATGTGAATTGGAACGAAATCGGCAATACATAAGACCATTTTACAATTTTGGAACAAGTTAGAAGAAGAGCCAAATTGTAAAATTTCGATAGTCCATATCTCGGAAACTATAAGAGATAATGCAATTTGACAATCGGCAACGTAATTAGCATGCCGAATATTACTTGGAATGTGAATTGGAACGAAATCGGTAATACATAAAACTATTTTACAATTTTGGCCCAAGTTAGAAACAGAGTCTAAAGTGTAAAATTTCGATTGCCCATATCTCGGAAACTATAAGGGATAGTGCAATTTGACAATCGGCAATGTAATTAGCATGCCGAATATTACTTGGAATGTGAATTGGAACGAAATCGCTAATTCATAAGTCCATTTTACAATTTTGGCACAAGTTAGAAGAAGAGCCAATTTGTAAAATTTCGATAGTCAATATCTCGGAAACTATAAGAGATAATGCAATTTGACAATCGGCAACGCAATTAGCATGCCGAATATTACTTGGAATGTGAATTGGAACGAAATCGGCAATACATAAGACCATTTTACAATTTTGGAACAAGTTAGAAGAAGAGCCAAATTGTAAAATTTCGATAGTCCATATCTCGTAAACTATAAGAGATAATTCAATTTGACAATCGGCAACGTAATTAGCATGCCGAATATTACTTGGAATGTGAATTGGAACGAAATCGGCAATACATAAGACCATTTTACAATTTTGGAACAAGTTAGAAGAAGAGCCAAATTGTAAAATTTCGATAGTCCATATCTCGTAAACTATAAGAGATAATTCAATTTGACAATCGGCAACGTAATTAGCATGCCGAATATTACTTGGAGTGTGAATTGGAGCGAAATCGGTAATTCACGAGATCAATTAACAATTTCACCCTAAGTTAGAAATAGAACCTAAAGCGTAAAGTTTCGATAGTCCATATGTGGGAAACTATAAGAGATAGTGCAATTCCGTAATCCATAACGTGATTAGCTTGCCGAATATTACTTGGAATGTGATTTGGAACGAAATCGCTACTTCATAAGACCATTTTACAATGTTGGCCCAAGTTAGAAGCAGAGCCAATATTGTAAGATGTCGATAGTCCATATCTCGGAAACTATAAGAGATAATGATGCAATTTGGCAAACGGCAATGTAATTAGCATGCTGAATATTACTAGGAATGTGAATTGGAACGAAATCGCTAATTCATAAGACCATTTTACAATTTTGGCCCAAGTTAGAAACAGAGTCTAAAGTGTAAAATTTCGATTGCCCATATCTCGGAAACTATAAGAGATAATGCAATTAGGCAATCGGCAATGTAATTAGCATGCTGAATATTACTTGGAATGTGAATTGGAACGAAATCGCTAATTCATAAAACCATTTTACAATTTTGGCACAAGTTGAAAGAAGAGCCAAATTGTAAAATTTCGATAGTCCATATCTCGGAAACTATAAGAGATAATGCAATTTGGCAATCGGCAACGTAATTAGCATACCGAATATTACTAGGAATGTGAATTGGAACGAAATCGCTAATTCATAAGACCATTTTACAATTTTGGCCCAAGTTAGAAACAGAGTCTAAAGTGTAAAATTTCGATTGCCCATATCTCGGAAACTATAAGAGATAATGCCATTAGGCAATCGGCAATGTAATTAGCATGCCGAATATTACTTGGAATGTGAATTGGAACGAAATCGCTAATTCATAAGACCAATTTACAATTTTGGCCCAAGTTAGAAGCCGAGCCAATATTGTAAGATGTCGATAGTCCATATCTCGGAAACTATAAGAGATAATGATGCAATTTGGCTAACGGCAATATAATTAGCATGCTGAATATTACTAGGAATGTGAATTGGAACGAAATCGCTAATTCATAAGACCATTTTACAATTTTGGCCCAAGTTAGAAACAGAGTCTAAAGTGTAAAATTTCGATTGCCCATATCTCGGAAACTATAAGAGATAATGCAATTAGGCAATCGGCAATGTAATTAGCATGCTGAATATTACTTGGAATGTGAATTGGAACGAAATCGCTAATTCATAAGACAGAGTCTAGGGTGTAAAATTTCGATTGCCCATATCTCGGAAACTATACGAGATAATGCAATTTGGCAATCGGCAATGTAATTAGCGTGCAGAATATTACTTGGAATGTGAATTGGAACGAAATCGCTAATTCATAAGACCATTTTACAATTTTGGCACAAGTTGAAAGAAGAGCCAAATTGTAAAATTTCGATAGTCCATATCTCGGAAACTATAAGAGATAATGCAATTTGGCAATCGGCAATGTAATTAGCATGCCGAATATTACTTGGAATGTGAATTGGAACGAAATCGCTAATTCATAAGACCATTTTACAATTTTGGCACAAGTTAGAAGAAGAGCCAAATTGTAAAATTTCGTTAGTCAATATCCTGGAAACTATAAGAGATAATACAATTTGACAATCGGCAACGTAATTAGCATGCCGAATATTACTTGGAGTGTGAATTGGAGCGAAATCGGTAATTCACAAGATCAATTAACAATTTCACCCTAAGTTAGAAATAGAACCTAAAGCGTAAAGTTTCGATAGTCCATATGTGGGAAACTATAAGAGATAGTGCAATTCCGTAATCCATAACGTGATTAGCTTGCCGAATATTACTTGGAATGTGATTTGGAACGAAATCGCTAATTAGTAAGACCATTTTACAATTTTGGCCCAAGTTAGAAGCAGAGCCAATATTGTAAGATGTCGATAGTCCATATCTCGGAAACTATAAGAGATAATGATGCAATTTGGCAAACGGCAATATAATTAGCATGCTGAATATTACTAGGAATGTGAATTGGAACGAAATCGCTAATTCATAAGACCATTTTACAATTTTGGCCCAAGTTAGAAACAGAGTCTAAAGTGTAAAATTTCGATTGCCCATATCTCGGAAACTCTAAGAGATAATGCAATTTGGCAATCGGCAATGTAATTAGCATGCTGAATATTACTTGGAATGTGAATTGGAACGAAATCGCTAATTCATAAGACAGAGTCTAAGGTGTAAAATTTCGATTGCCCATATCTCGGAAACTATACGAGATAATGCAATTTGGCAATCGGCAATGTAATTAGCGTGCTGAATATTACTTGGAATGTGAATTGGAACGAAATCGCTAATTCATAAGACCATTTTACAATTTTGGCCCAAGTTAGAAACAGAGTCTAAAGTGTAAAATTTCGATTGCCCATATCTCGGAAACTATAAGAGATAATGCCATTAGGCAATCGGCAATGTAATTTGCATGCCGAATATTACTTGGAATGTGAATTGGAACGAAATCGCTAATTCATAAGACCAATTTACAATTTTGGCACAAGTTAGAAGAATAGCCAAATTGAAAAATTTCGATAGTCAATATCTCGGAAACTATAAGAGATAACGCAATTTGGCAATCGTCTATGTAATTAGCATGCCGAATATTACTTGGAATGTGAATTGGAACGAAATCGCTAATTCATAAGGTCATTTTACAATTTTGGCACAAGTTAGAAGAAGAGCCAAATTGTAAAATTTCGATAGTCCATATCTCGGAAACTATAAGAGATAATGCAATTTGACAATCGGCAACGTAATTAACATGCCGAATATTACTTGGAATGTGAATTGGAACGTAATCGCTAATTCATAAGACCATTTTACAATTTTGGCCCAAGTTAGAAACAGAGTCTAAAGTGTAAAATTTCGATTGCCCATATCTCGGAAACTATAAGGGATAGTGCAATTTGACAATCGGCAATGTAATTAGCATGCCGAATATTACTTGGAATGTGAATTGGAACGAAATCGCTAATTCATAAGTCCATTTTACAATTTTGGCACAAGTTAGAAGAAGAGCCAATTTGTAAAATTTCGATAGTCAATATCTCGGAAACTATAAGAGATAACACAATTTGACAATCGGCAACGTAATTAGCATGCCGAATATTACTTGGAATGCGAATTGGAACGAAATCGCTAATTCATAGGGCCATTTTACAATTTTGGCCCAAGTTAGAAGCCGAGCCAATATTGTAAGATGTCAATAGTCCACATCTCGGAAACTATAAGAGATAATGATGCAATTTGGCAATCGGCATCGTAATTAGCATGCCGAATATTACTTGGAATGTGAATTGGAACGAAATCGCTAATTCATAAGACCATTTTACAATTTTGGCCCAAGTTAGAAACAGAGTTTAAAGTGTAAAATTTCGATTGCCCATATCTCGGAAACTATACGGGATAATGCAATTTGGCAATCAGAAATGTAATTAGCATGCTGAATATTACTTGGAATGTGAATTGGAAAGAAATCGCTAATTCATAAGACCATTTTACAATTATGGCACAAGTTAGAAGAAGAGCCAAATTGTAAAATTTCGATAGTCCATATCTCGGAAACTATAAGAGATAATGATGCAATTTGGCAAACGGCAATGTAATTAGCATGCTGAATATTACTAGGAATGTGAATTGGAACGAAATCGCTAATTCGTAAGACCATTTTACAATTTTGGCCCAAGTTAGAAACAGAGTCTAAAGTGATAAATTTCAATTGCCCATATCTCGGAAACTATACGAGATAATGCAATTTGGCAATCGGCAATGTAATTAGCGTGCTGAATATTACTTGGAATGTCAATTGGAACGAAATCGCTAATTCATAAGACCATTTTACAATTTTGGCACAAGTTAAAAGAAGAGCCAAATTGTAAAATTTCGATAGTCCATATCTCGGAAACTATAAGAGATAATACAATTTGGCAATCAGCAACGTAATTAGCATACCGAATATTACTTGGAATGTGAATTGGAACAAAATGGCTAATTCATAAGACAATTTTACAATTTTTGCCCAAGTTAGAAACAGAGTCTAAAGTGTAAAATTTCGATTGCCCATATCTCGGAAACTATAAGAGATAATGCAATTAGGCAATCGGCTATGTAATTAGCATGCTGAATATTACTTGGAATGTGAATTGGAACGAAATCATTCATAAGATCATTTTACAATTTTGGCACAAGTTAGAAGAATAGCCAAATTGTAAAATTTCGATAGTCCATATCTCGAAAATTATAAGAGATAATGCAATTTGACAATCGGCAACGTAATTAGCATGCCGAATATTACTTGGAATGTGAATTGGAACGAAATCGCTAACTCATAAGACCATTTTACAATTTTGGCCCAAGTTAGAAGCCGAGCCAATATTGTAAGATGTCAATAGTCCACATCTCGGAAACTATAAGAGATAATGATGCAATTTGGCAATCGGCAACGTAATTAGCATGCTGAATATTACTTGGAATGTGAATTGGAACGAAATCGCTAATTCACAAGACCATTTAACAATTTTGGCCCAAGTTAGGAGCAGAGCCAATATTGTAAGATGTCGATAGTCCATATCTCGGAAACTATAAGAGATACTGATGCAATTTGGTAATCGGCAACGTAATTAGCATGCCGAATATTACTTGGAATGTGAATTGGAACGAAATCGCTAATTCATAAGATCATTTTACAATTTTGGCACAAGTTAGAAGAAGAGCTAAATTGTAAAATTTCGATAGTCCATATCTCGGAAGCTATAAGAGATAATGCGATTTGACAATCGGTAACGTAATTAGCATGCTGAATATTACCTGGAATGTGAATTGGAACGAAATCGGCAATACATAAGACCATTTTACAATTTTGCCACAAGTTAGAAGAAGAGCCAAATTGAAAAATTTCGATAGTCAATATCTCGGAAACTATAAGAGATAATGATGCAATTTCGCAAACGGCAATGTAATTAGCATGCCGAATATTACTTGGAATGTGAATTGGAACGAAATCGCTAATTCATAAGACCATTTTACAATTTTGGCCCAAGTTAAAAACAGAGTCTAAAGTGTAAAATTTCGATTGCCCATCTCTCGGAAACTGTAAGATATAATGCAATTTGACAATCGGCAACGTAATTAGCATGCCGAATATTATTTGGAATGTGAATTGGAACGAAATCGCTAATTAGTAAGACCATTTTACAATTTTGGCCCAAGTTAGAAGCAGAGCCAATATTGTAAGATGTCGATAGTCCATATCTCGGAAACTATAAGAGATAATGATGCAATTTGGCAAACGGCAATGTAATTAGCATGCTGAATATTACTTGGAATGTGAATTGGAACGAAATCGGCAATACATAAGACCATTTTACAATTTTGGAACAAGTTAGAAGAAGAGCCAAATTGTAAAATTTCGATAGTCCATATCTCGTAAACTATAAGAGGTAATTCAATTTGACAATCGGCAACGTAATTAGCATGCCGAATATTACTTGGAATGTGAATTGGAACGAAATCGCTAATTAGTAAGACCATTTTACAATTTTGGCCCAAGTTAGAAGCAGAGCCAATATTGTAAGATGTCGATAGTCCATATCTCGGAAACTATAAGAGATAATGATGCAATTTGGCAAACGGCAATGTAATTAGCATGCTGAATATTACTAGGAATGTGAATTGGAACGAAATCGCTAATTCATAAGACCATTTTACAATTTTGGCCCAAGTTAGAAACAGAGTCTAAAGTGATAAATTTCAATTGCCCATATCTCGGAAACTATACGAGATAATGCAATTTGGCAATCGGCAATGTAATTAGCGTGCTGAATATTACTTGGAATGTCAATTGGAACGAAATCGCTAATTCATAAGACCATTTTACAATTTTGGCACAAGTTAAAAGAAGAGCCAAATTGTAAAATTTCGATAGTCCATATCTCGGAAACTATAAGAGATAATGCAATTTGGCAATCGGCAACGTACTTAGCATACCGAATATTACTAGGAATGTGAATTGGAACGAAATCGCTAATTCATAAGACCATTTTACAATTTTGGCCCAAGTTAGAAACAGAGTCTAAAGTAAAATTTCGATTGCCCATATCTCGGAAACTATAAGAGATAATGCCATTAGGCAATCGGCAATGTAATTAGCATGCCGAATATTACTTGGAATGTGAATTGGAACGAAATCGCTAATTCATAAGACCAATTTACAATTTTGGCCCAAGTTAGAAGCCGAGCCAATATTGTAAGATGTCGATAGTCCATATCTCGGAAACTATAAGAGATAATGATGCAATTTGGCAATCGGCAACGTAATTAGCATGCCGAATATTACTTGGAATGTGAATTGGAACGAAATCGCTAATTCATAAGACCATTTTACAATTTTGGCACAAGTTAGAAACAGAGTCTAAAGTTATAAATTTCAATTTCCCATATCTCGGAAACTATACGAGATAATGCAATTTGGCAATCGGCAATGTAATTAGCGTGCAGAATATTACTTGGAATGTGAATTGGAACGAAATCGCTAATTCATAAGACCATTTTACAATTTTGGCACAAGTTAGAAGAAGAGCCAAATTGTAAAATTTCGTTAGTCAATATCTTGGAAACTATAAGAGATAATACAATTTGACAATCGGCAACGTAATTAGCATGCCGAATATTACTAGGAATGTGAATTGGAACGAAATCGCTAATTCATAAGACCATTTTACAATTTTGGCCCAAGTTAGAAACAGAGTCTAAAGTGTAAAATTTCGATTGCCCATATCTCGGAAACTATAAGAGATAATGCAATTAGGCAATCGGCAATGTAATTAGCATGCTGAATATTACTTGGAATGTGAATTGGAACGAAATCGCTAATTCATAAGACAGAGTCTAAGGTGTAAAATTTCGATTGCCCATATCTCGGAAACTATACGAGATAATGCAATTTGGCAATCGGCAATGTAATTAGCGTGCTGAATATTACTTGGAATGTGAATAGGAACGAAATCGCTAATTCATAAGATCATTTTGCAATTTTGGCCCAAGTTAGAAACAGAGACTAAAGTGTAAAATTTCGATTGCCCATACCTCGGAAACTATAAGAGATAATGCCATTAGGCAATCGGCAATGTAATTTGCATGCCGAATATTACTCGGAATGTGAATTGGAACGAAATCGCTAATTCATAAGACCAATTTACAATTTTGACACAAGTTAAAAGAAGAGCCAAATTGTAAAATTTCGATAGTCCATATCTCGGAAACTATAAGAGATAATGCAATTTGGCAATCGGCAACGTAATTAGCATACCGAATATTACTAGGAATGTGAATTGGAACGAAATCGCTAATTCATAAGACCATTTTACAATTTTGGCCCAAGTTAGAAACAGAGTCTAAAGTGTAAAATTTCGATTGCCCATATCTCGGAAACTATAAGAGATAATGCCATTAGGCAATCGGCAATGTAATTTGCATGCCGAATATTACTTGGAATGTGAATTGGAACGAAATCGCTAATTCATAAGACCAATTTACAATTTTGACACAAGTTAGAAGAAGAGCCAAACTGAAAAATTTCGATAGTCAATATCTCGGAAACTATAAGAGATAATACAATTTGACAATCGGCAACGTAATTAGCATGCCGAATATTACTTGGAATGTGAATTGGAACGAAATCGCTAATTCATAAGACCATTTTACAATTTTGGCCCAAGTTAGAAGCCGAGCCAATATTGTAAGATGTCGATAGTCCATATCTCGGAAACTATAAGAGATAATGATGCAATTTGGCAATCGGCATCGTAATTAGCATGCCGAATATTACTTGGAATGTGAATTGGAACGAAATCGCTAATTCACAAGACCATTTAACAATTTTGGCCCAAGTTAGGAGCAGAGCCATTATTGTAAGATGTCGATAGTCCATATCTCGGAAACTATAAGAGATAATGATACAATTTGGCAATCGGAAACGTAATTAGCATCCCGAATATTACTTGGAATGTGAATAGAAGAAGAGCTAAATTGTAAAATTTCGATAGTCCATATCTCGGAAGCTATAAGAGATAATGCAATTTGACTATCGGCAACGTAATTAGCATGCCGAATATTAGCTGGAACATGAATTGGAACGAAATCGCTAATTCATAAGACCATTTTACAATTTTGGCCAAGTTAGAAACAGAGACAAAATTGTAAAATTTCGATAGCCCATATCTCAGAAACTATAAGAGATAATGCAATTTATTAATCGACAACTTAATTAGCATGCCGAATATTACTTGGAGTGTGAATTGGAGCGAAATCGGTAATTCACAAGATCAATTAACAATTTCACCCTAAGTTAGAAATAGAACCTAAAGCGTAAAGTTTCGATAGTCCATATGTGGGAAACTATAAGAGATAATGCAATTTGGCAATCGGCAACGTAATTAGCATGCCGAGTATTACTTGGAATGTGAATTGGAACGAAATCGTTAATTCATAAGACCATTTTACAATTTTGGCACAAGTTAGAAACAGAGTCTAAAGTGTAAAATTTCGATTGCCCATATCTCGGAAACTATAAGAGATAATGCAATTTGGCAATCGGCAATGTAATTAGCATGCCGAATATTACTTGGAATGTGAATTGGAACGAAATCGCTAATTCATAAGACCAATTTACAATTTTGGCACAAGTTAGAAGAAGAGCCAAATTGTAAAATTTCGATAGTCAATATCCCGGAAACTATAAGAGATAATACAATTTGACAATCGGCAACGTAATTAGCATGCCGAATATTACTTGGATTGTGAATTGGAACGAAATCGTTAATTCATAAGACCATTTTACAATTTTGGCCCAAGTTAGAAACAGAGTCTAAAGTGTAAAATTTCGATTGCCCATATCTCGGAAACTATAAGAGATAAGGCAATTTGACAATCGGCAACGTAATTAGCATGCCGAATATTATTTGGAATGTGAATTGGAACAAAATCGTTAATTCATAAGACCATTTTACAATTTTGGCACAAGTTAGAAACAGAGTCTAAAGTGTAAAATTTCGATTGCCCATATCTCGGAAACTATAAGAGATAATGCAATTTGACAATCGGCAACGTAATTAGCATGCCGAATATTACTTGGAATGTGAATTGGAACGAAATCGGTAATACATAAAACTATTTTACAATTTTGGAACAAGTTAGAAGAAGAGCCAAATTGTAAAATTTCGATAGTCCATATCTCGGAAACCATAAGGGATAATTCAATTTGGCAATCGGCAACGTAATTAGCATGCCGAATATTACTTGGAATGTGAATTGGAACGAAATCGCTAATTCATAAGACCATTTTACAATTTTGGCACAAGTTAGAAGAAGAGCTAAATTGTAAAATTTCGATAGTCCATATCTCGGAAGCTATAAGAGATAATGCGATTTGACAATCGGCAACGTAATTAGCATGCCGAATATTACCTGGAATGTGAATTGGAAAGCCCAAGTTAGAAACAGAGACAAAATTGTAAAATTTCGATAGCCCATATCTCAGAGATTATAAGAGATAATGCAATTTGTTAATCGACAACATAATTAGCATGCCGAATATTACTTGGAGTGTGAATTATAACGAAATCGCTAATTCATAGGGCCATTTTACAATTTTGGCACAAGTTAGAAGAAGAGCCAAATTGTAAAATTTAGATAGTCCATATCTCGAAAACTATAAGAGATAATGCAGTTTGACAATCGGCAACGTAATTAGCATGCCGAATATTACTTGGAATGTGAATTGGAACGAAATCGGCAATACATAAGACCATTTTACAATTTTGGAACAAGTTAGAAGAAGAGCCAAATTGTAAAATTTCGATAGTCCATATCTCGTAAACTATAAGAGATAATTCAATTTGACAATCGGCAACGTAATTAGCATGCCGAATATTACTTGGAGTGTGAATTGGAGCGAAATCGGTAATTCACAAGATCAATTAACAATTTCACCCTAAGTTAGAAATAGAACCTAAAGCGTAAAGTTTCGATAGTCCATATGTGGGAAACTATAAGAGATAGTGCAATTCCGTAATCCATAACGTGATTAGCTTGCCGAATATTACTTGGAATGTGATTTGGAACGAAATCGCTACTTCATAAGACCATTTTACAATTTTGGCCCAAGTTAGAAGCAGAGCCAATATTGTAATATTTCGATTGCCCATATCTCGGAAACTATAAGAGATAATGCAATTTGGCAATCGGCTATGTAATTAGCATGCCGAATATTACTTGGAATGTGAAATGTAACGAAATCGCTAATTCATAAGGCCATTTTACAATTTTGCCCAAGTTAGAAACAGAGACAAAATTGTAAAATTTCGATAGCCCATATCTCAGAAACTATAAGAGATAATGCAATTTATTAATCGACAACGTAATTAGCATGCCGAATATTACTTGGAGTGTGAATTGGAGCGAAATCGGTAATTCACAAGATCAATTAACAATTTCACCCTAAGTTAGAAATAGAACTTAAAGAGTAAAGTTTCGATAGTCCATATGTGGGAAACTATAAGAGATAATGCAATTTGGCAATCGGCAACGTAATTAGCATGCCGAGTATTACTTGGAATGTGAATTGGAACGAAATCGTTAATTCATAAGACCATTTTACAATTTTGGCACAAGTTAGAAGAAGAGCCAAATTGTAAAATTTCGATAGTCCATATCTCGTAAACTATAAGAGATAATTCAATTTGGCAATCGGCAACGTAATTAGCATGCCGAGTATTACTTGGAATGTGAATTGGAACGAAATCGTTAATTCATAAGACCATTTTACAATTTTGGCACAAGTTAGAAGAAGAGCCAAATTGTAAAATTTCGATAGTCCATATCTCGTAAATTATAAGAGATAATTCAATTTGGCAATCGGCAACGTAATTAGCATGCCGAATATTACTTGGAATGTGAATTGGAACGAAATCGCTAATTCCTAAGACCATTTTACAATTTTGGCCCAAGTTAGAAGCAGAGCCAATATTGTAAGATGTCGATAGTCCATATCTCGGAAACTATAAGAGATAATGCAATTTGGCAATCGGCAACGTAATTAGCATGCCGAATATTACTTGGAATGTGAGTTGGAACGAAATCGCTAATTCATAAGACCATTTTACAATTTTGGCCCAAGTTAGAAACAGAGTTTAAAGTGTAAAATTTCGATTGCCCATATCTCGGAAACTATAAGAGATAATGCAATTTGGCAATCGGCAATGTAATTAGCATGCCGAATATTACTTGGAATGTGAATTGGAACGAAATCGCTAATTCATAAGACCATTTTACAATTTTGGCACAAGTTAGAAGAAGAGCCAATTTGTAAAATTTCGATAGTCAATATCTCGGAAACTATAAGAGATAATGATGCAATTTGGCAATCGGCATCGTAATTAGCATGCCGAATATTACTTGGAATGTGAATTGGAACGAAATCGGCAATACATAAGACCATTTTACAATTTTGGCACAAGTTAGAAGAAGAGCCAAATTGTAAAATTTCGATAGTCCATATCTCGGAAACTATAAGAGATAATGCAATTTGACAATCGGCAACGTAATTAGCATGCCGAATATTACTTGGAATGTGAATTGGAACGAAATCGGTAATACATAAAACTATTTTACAATTTTGGCCCAAGTTAGAAACAGAGTCTAAAGTGTAAAATTTCGATTGCCCATATCTCGGAAACTATAAGGGATAGTGCAATTTGACAATCGGCAATGTAATTAGCATGCCGAATATTACTTGGAATGTGAATTGGAACGAAATCGCTAATTCATAAGTCCATTTTACAATTTTGGCACAAGTTAGAAGAAGAGCCAATTTGTAAAATTTCGATAGTCAATATCTCGGAAACTATAAGAGATAATGCAATTTGACAATCGGCAACGCAATTAGCATGCCGAATATTACTTGGAATGTGAATTGGAACGAAATCGGCAATACATAAGACCATTTTACAATTTTGGAACAAGTTAGAAGAAGAGCCAAATTGTAAAATTTCGATAGTCCATATCTCGTAAACTATAAGAGATAATTCAATTTGACAATCGGCAACGTAATTAGCATGCCGAATATTACTTGGAATGTGAATTGGAACGAAATCGGCAATACATAAGACCATTTTACAATTTTGGAACAAGTTAGAAGAAGAGCCAAATTGTAAAATTTCGATAGTCCATATCTCGTAAACTATAAGAGATAATTCAATTTGACAATCGGCAACGTAATTAGCATGCCGAATATTACTTGGAGTGTGAATTGGAGCGAAATCGGTAATTCACGAGATCAATTAACAATTTCACCCTAAGTTAGAAATAGAACCTAAAGCGTAAAGTTTCGATAGTCCATATGTGGGAAACTATAAGAGATAGTGCAATTCCGTAATCCATAACGTGATTAGCTTGCCGAATATTACTTGGAATGTGATTTGGAACGAAATCGCTACTTCATAAGACCATTTTACAATGTTGGCCCAAGTTAGAAGCAGAGCCAATTTTGTAAGATGTCGATAGTCCATATCTCGGAAACTATAAGAGATAATGATGCAATTTGGCAAACGGCAATGTAATTAGCATGCTGAATATTACTAGGAATGTGAATTGGAACGAAATCGCTAATTCATAAGACCATTTTACAATTTTGGCCCAAGTTAGAAACAGAGTCTAAAGTGTAAAATTTCGATTGCCCATATCTCGGAAACTATAAGAGATAATGCAATTAGGCAATCGGCAATGTAATTAGCATGCTGAATATTACTTGGAATGTGAATTGGAACGAAATCGCTAATTCATAAAACCATTTTACAATTTTGGCACAAGTTGAAAGAAGAGCCAAATTGTAAAATTTCGATAGTCCATATCTCGGAAACTATAAGAGATAATGCAATTTGGCAATCGGCAACGTAATTAGCATACCGAATATTACTAGGAATGTGAATTGGAACGAAATCGCTAATTCATAAGACCATTTTACAATTTTGGCCCAAGTTAGAAACAGAGTCTAAAGTGTAAAATTTCGATTGCCCATATCTCGGAAACTATAAGAGATAATGCCATTAGGCAATCGGCAATGTAATTAGCATGCCGAATATTACTTGGAATGTGAATTGGAACGAAATCGCTAATTCATAAGACCAATTTACAATTTTGGCCCAAGTTAGAAGCCGAGCCAATATTGTAAGATGTCGATAGTCCATATCTCGGAAACTATAAGAGATAATGATGCAATTTGGCAAACGGCAATGTAATTAGCATGCTGAATATTACTAGGAATGTGAATTGGAACGAAATCGCTAATTCATAAGACCATTTTACAATTTTGGCCCAAGTTAGAAACAGAGTCTAAAGTGTAAAATTTCGATTGCCCATATCTCGGAAACTATAAGAGATAATGCAATTAGGCAATCGGCAATGTAATTAGCATGCTGAATATTACTTGGAATGTGAATTGGAACGAAATCGCTAATTCATAAGACAGAGTCTAGGGTGTAAAATTTCGATTGCCCATATCTCGGAAACTATACGAGATAATGCAATTTGGCAATCGGCAATGTAATTAGCGTGCAGAATATTACTTGGAATGTGAATTGGAACGAAATCGCTAATTCATAAGACCATTTTACAATTTTGGCACAAGTTGAAAGAAGAGCCAAATTGTAAAATTTCGATAGTCCATATCTCGGAAACTATAAGAGAAAATGCAATTTGGCAATCGGCAACGTAATTAGCATACCGAATATTACTTGGAATGTGAATTGGAACGAAATCGCTAATTCATAAGACCATTTTACAATTTTGGCACAAGTTAGAAGAAGAGCCAAATTGTAAAATTTCGTTAGTCAATATCCTGGAAACTATAAGAGATAATACAATTTGACAATCGGCAACGTAATTAGCATGCCGAATATTACTTGGAGTGTGAATTGGAGCGAAATCGGTAATTCACAAGATCAATTAACAATTTCACCCTAAGTTAGAAATAGAACCTAAAGCGTAAAGTTTCGATAGTCCATATGTGGGAAACTATAAGAGATAGTGCAATTCCGTAATCCATAACGTGATTAGCTTGCCGAATATTACTTGGAATGTGATTTGGAACGAAATCGCTAATTAGTAAGACCATTTTACAATTTTGGCCCAAGTTAGAAGCAGAGCCAATATTGTAAGATGTCGATAGTCCATATCTCGGAAACTATAAGAGATAATGATGCAATTTGGCAAACGGCAATATAATTAGCATGCTGAGTATTACTAGGAATGTGAATTGGAACGAAATCGCTAATTCATAAGACCATTTTACAATTTTGGCCCAAGTTAGAAACAGAGTCTAAAGTGTAAAATTTCGATTGCCCATATCTCGCAAACTCTAAGAGATAATGCAATTTGGCAATCGGCAATGTAATTAGCATGCTGAATATTACTTGGAATGTGAATTGGAACGAAATCGCTAATTCATAAGACAGAGTCTAAGGTGTAAAATTTCGATTGCCCATATCTCGGAAACTATACGAGATAATGCAATTTGGCAATCGGCAATGTAATTAGCGTGCTGAATATTACTTGGAATGTGAATTGGAACGAAATCGCTAATTCATAAGACCATTTTACAATTTTGGCCCAAGTTAGAAACAGAGTCTAAAGTGTAAAATTTCGATTGCCCATATCTCGGAAACTATAAGAGATAATGCCATTAGGCAATCGGCAATGTAATTTGCATGCCGAATATTACTTGGAATGTGAATTGGAACGAAATCGCTAATTCATAAGACCAATTTACAATTTTGGCACAAGTTAGAAGAAGAGCCAAATTGAAAAATTTCGATAGTCAATATCTCGGAAACTATAAGAGATAACGCAATTTGGCAATCGGCTATGTAATTAGCATGCCGAATATTACTTGGAATGTGAATTGGAACGAAATCGCTAATTCATAAGGTCATTTTACAATTTTGGCACAAGTTAGAAGAAGAGCCAAATTGTAAAATTTCGATAGTCCATATCTCGGAAACTATAAGAGATAATGCAATTTGACAATCGGCAACGTAATTAACATGCCGAATATTACTTGGAATGTGAATTGGAACGTAATCGCTAATTCATAAGACCATTTTACAATTTTGGCCCAAGTTAGAAACAGAGTCTAAAGTGTAAAATTTCGATTGCCCATATCTCGGAAACTATAAGGGATAGTGCAATTTGACAATCGGCAATGTAATTAGCATGCCGAATATTACTTGGAATGTGAATTGGAACGAAATCGCTAATTCATAAGTCCATTTTACAATTTTGGCACAAGTTAGAAGAAGAGCCAATTTGTAAAATTTCGATAGTCAATATCTCGGAAACTATAAGAGATAACACAATTTGACAATCGGCAACGTAATTAGCATGCCGAATATTACTTGGAATGTGAATTGGAACGAAATCGCTAATTCATAGGGCCATTTTACAATTTTGGCCCAAGTTAGAAGCCGAGTCAATATTGTAAGATATCGATAGTCCATATCTCGGAAACTATAAGAGATAATGATGCAATTTGGCAATCGGCATCGTAATTAGCATGCCGAATATTACTTGGAATGTGAATTGGAACGAAATCGTTAATTCACAAGACCATTTAACAATTTTGGCCCAAGTTAGGAGCAGAGCCAATATTGTAAGATGTCGATAGTCCATATCTCGGAAACTCTAAGAGATAATGATGCAATTTGGCAATCGGAAACGTAATTAGCATCCCGAATATTACTTGGAATGTGAATAGAAGAAGAGCTAAATTGTAAAATTTCGATAGTCCATATCTCGGAAGCTATAAGAGATAATGCAATTTGACTATCGGCAACGTAATAAGCATGCTGAATATTACCTGGAATATGAATTGGAACGAAATCGCTAATTCATAAGACCATTTTACAATTTTGGCCCAAGTTAGAAGCAGAGCCAATATTGTAGGATGTCGATAGTCCATATCTCGGAAACTATAAGAGATAATGCAATTTGGCAATCGGCAACGTAATTAGCATGCCGAATATTATATGGAATGTGAGTTGGAACGAAATCGCTAATTCATAAGACCATTTTACAATTTTGGCCCAAGTTAAAAACAGAGTCTAAAGTGTAAAATTTCGATTGCCCATATCTCGGAAACTATAAGATATAATGCAATTTGACAATCGGCTATGTAATTAGCATGCCGAATATTACTTGGAATGTGAATTGTAACGAAATCGCTAATTCATAAGGCCATTTTACAATTTTGGCACAAGTTAGAAGAAGAGCCAATTGTAAAATTTCGATAGTCCATATCTCGGAAACTATAAGAGATAATGTAATTTGACAATCGGCAACGTAATTAGCATGCCGAATATTACTTGGAACGAAATCGGTAATACATAAGACTATTTTACAATTTTGGAACAAGTTAGAAGAAGAGCCAAATTGTAAAATTTCGATAGTCCATATCTCGGAAACTATAAGAGATAATTCAATTTGGCAATCGGCAACTTAATTAGCATGCCGAGTATTACTTGGAATCTGAATTGGAACGAAATCGTTAATTCATAAGACCATTTTACAATTTTGGCCCAAGTTAGAAACAGAGTCTAAAGTGTAAAATTTCGATTGCCCATATCTCGGAGACCATAAGGTATAATTCAATTTGGCAATCGGCAACGTAATTATCATGCCGAATATTACATGGAATGTGGATTGGAACGAAATCGCTAATTCATAAGACCATTTTACAATTTTGGAACAAGTTAGAAGAAGAGCCAAATTGTAAAATTTCGATAGTCCATATCTCGGAAACTATAAGAGATAATTCAATTTGGCAATCGGCAACGTAATTAGCACGCCGAGAATTACTTATAATCTGAATTGGAACGAAATCGTTAATTCATAAGACCATTTTACAATTTTGGCCCAAGTTAGAAACAGAGTCTAAAGTGTAAAATTTCGATTGCCCATATCTCGGAAGCTATAAGAAATAATGCGATTTGACAATCGGCAACGTAATTAGCATGCCGAATATTAATTGGAATGTGAATTGGAAAGCCCAAGTTAGAAACAGAGACAAAATTGTAAAATTTCGATAGCCCATATCTCAGAGACTATAAGAGATAATGCAATTTGTTAATCGACAACATAATTAGCATGCCGAATATTACTTGGAGTGTGAATTGTAACGAAATCGCTAATTCATAGGGCCATTTTACAATTTTGGCACAAGTTAGAAGAAGAGCCAAATTGTAAAATTTCGATAGTTCATATCTCGAAAACTATAAAAGATAATGCAATTTGACAATCGGCAACGTAATTAGCATGCCGAATATTACTTGGAATGTGAATTGGAACGAAATCGGCAAAACATAAGACCATTTTCCAATTTTGGAACAAGTTAGAAGAAGAGCCAAATTGTAAAATTTCGATAGTCCATATCTCGTAAACTATAAGAGATAATTCAATTTGGCAATCGGCAACGTAATTAGCATGCCGAATATTACTTGGAATGTGAATTGGAACGAAATTGCTAATTCATAAGACCATTTTACAATTTTGGCCCAAGTTAGAAACAGAGTCTAAAGTGTAAAATTTTGATTGCCCATATCTCGGAAACTATAAGAGATAATGCAATTTGGCAATCGGCAATGTAATTAGCATGCCGAATATTACTTGGAATGTGAATTGTAACGAAATCGCTAAGTCATAAGGCCATTTTACAATTTTGGCACAAGTTAGAAGAAGAGCCAATTGTAAAATTTCGATAGTCCATATCTCGGAAACTATAAGAGATAATGCAATTTGAAAATCGGCAACGTAATTAGCATGCCGAATATTACTTGGAATGTGAATTGGAACGAAATCGGTTATACATAAGACTATTTTACAATTTTGGAACAAGTTAGAAGAAGAGCCAAATTGTAAAATTTCGATAGTCCATATCTCGGAAACTATAAGAGATAATTCAATTTGGCAATCGGCAACGTAATTAGCATGCCGAGTATTACTTGGAATCTGAATTGGAACGAAATCGTTAATTCATAAGACCATTTTACAATTTTGGCCCAAGTTAGAAACAGAGTCTAAAGTGTAAAATTTCGATTGCCCATATCTCGGAAACCATAAGCGATAATTCAATTTGGCAATCGGCAACGTAATTAGCATGCCGAATATTACATGGAATGTGGATTGGAACGAAATCGCTAATTCACAAGACCATTTTACAATTTTGGAACAAGTTAGAAGAAGAGCCAAATTGTAAAATTTCGATAGTCCATATCTCGGAAACTATAAGAGATAATTCAATTTGGCAATCGGCAACGTAATTAGCATGCCGAGTATTACTTGGAATCTGAATTGGAACGAAATCGTTAATTCATAAGACCATTTTACAATTTTGGCCCAAGTTAGAAACAGAGTCTAAAGTGTAAAATTTCGATTGCCCATATCTCGGAAGCTATAAGAGATAATGCGATCTGACAATCGGCAACGTAATTAGCATGCCGAATATTACCTGGAATGTGAATTGGAAAGCCCAAGTTAGAAACAGAGACAAAATTGTAAAATTTCGATAGCCCATATCTCAGAGACTATAAGAGATAATGCAATTTGTTAATCGACAACATAATTAGCATGCCGAATATTACTTGGAGTGTGAATTGTAACGAAATCGCTAATTCATATGGCCATTTTACAAATTTGGCACAAGTTAGAAGAAGAGCCAAATTGTAAAATTTCGTTAGTCAATATCCTGGAAACTATAAGAGGTAACACAATTTGACAATCGGCAACGTAATTAGCATGCCGAATATTACTTGGAGTGTGAATTGGAGCGAAATCGGTAATTCACAAGATCAATTAACAATTTCACCCTAAGTTAGAAATAGAACCTAAAGCGTAAAGTTTCGATAGTCCATATGTGGGAAACTATAAGAGATAGTGCAATTCCGTAATCCATAACGTGATTAGCTTGCCGAATATTACTTGGAGTGTGAATTGGAGCGAAATCGGTAATTCACAAGATCAATTAACAATTTCACCCTAAGTTAGAAATAGAACCTAAAGCGTAAAGTTTCGATAGTCCATATGTGGGAAACTATAAGAGATAGTGCAATTTCGTAATCCATAAAGTGATTAGCTTGCCGAATATTACTTGGAATGTGATTTGGAACGAAATCGCTAATTAGTAAGACCATTTTACAATTTTGGCCCAAGTTAGAAGCAGAGCCAATATTGTAAGATGTCGATAGTCCATATCTCGGAAACTATAAGAGATAATGATGCAATTTGGCAAACGGCAATATAATTAGCATGCTGAATATTACTAGGAATGTGAATTGGAACGAAATCGCTAATTCATAAGACCATTTTACAATTTTGGCCCAAGTTAGAAACAGAGTCTAAAGTGTAAAATTTCGATTGCCCATATCTCGGAAACTCTAAGAGATAATGCAATTTGGCAATCGGCAATGTAATTAGCATGCCGAATATTACTTGGAATGTGAATTGGAACGAAATCGCTAATTCATAAGACAGAGTCTAAGGTGTAAAATTTCGATTGCCCATATCTCAGAAACTATACGAGATAATGCAATTTGGCAATCGGCAATGTAATTAGCGTGCTGAATATTACTTGGAATGTGAATTGGAACGAAATCGCTAATTCATAAGACCATTTTACAATTTTGGCACAAGTTAGAAACAGAGTCTAAAGTGTAAAATTTCGATTGCCCATATCTCGGAAACTATAAGAGATAATGCCATTAGGCAATCGGCAATGTAATTTGCATGCCGAATATTACTTGGAATGTGAATTGGAACGAAATCGCTAATTCATAAGACCAATTTACAATTTTGGCACAAGTTAGAAGAAGAGCCAAATTGAAAAATTTCGATAGTCAATATCTCGGAAACTATAAGAGATAATGCAATTTGGCAATCGGCAACGTAATTAGCATACCGAATATTACTAGGAATGTGAATTGGAACGAAATCGCTAATTCATAAGACCATTTTACAATTTTGGCCCAAGTTAGAAACAGAGTCTAAAGTGTAAAATTTCGATTGCCCATATCTCGGAAACTATAAGAGATAATGCCATTAGGCAATCGGCAATGTAATTTGCATGCCGAATATTACTTGGAATGTGAATTGGAATGAAATCGCTAATTCATAAGACCAATTTACAATTTTGGCACAAGTTAGAAGAATAGCCAAATTGAAAAATTTCGATAGTCAATATCTCGGAAACTATAAGAGATAACGCAATTTGGCAATCGGCTATGTAATTAGCATGCCGAATATTACTTGGAATGTGAATTGGAACGAAATCGCTAATTCATAAGGTCATTTTACAATTTTGGCACAAGTTAGAAGAAGAGCCAAATTGTAAAATTTCGATAGTCCATATCTCGGAAACTATAAGAGATAATGCAATTTGACAATCGGCAACGTAATTAACATGCCGAATATTACTTGGAATGTGAATTGGAACGTAATCGCTAATTCATAAGACCATTTTACAATTTTGGCCCAAGTTAGAAACAGAGTCTAAAGTGTAAAATTTCGATTGCCCATATCTCGGAAACTATAAGAGATAATGCAATTTGGCAATCGGCAATGTAATTAGCATGCCGAATATTACTTGGAATGTGAATTGTAACGAAATCGCTAAGTCATAAGGCCATTTTACAATTTTGGCACAAGTTAGAAGAAGAGCCAATTGTAAAATTTCGATAGTCCATATCTCGGAAACTATAAGAGATAATGCAATTTGAAAATCGGCAACGTAATTAGCATGCCGAATATTACTTGGAATGTGAATTGGAACGAAATCGGTTATACATAAGACTATTTTACAATTTTGGAACAAGTTAGAAGAAGAGCCAAATTGTAAAATTTCGATAGTCCATATCTCGGAAACTATAAGAGATAATTCAATTTGGCAATCGGCAACGTAATTAGCATGCCGAGTATTACTTGGAATCTGAATTGGAACGAAATCGTTAATTCATAAGACCATTTTACAATTTTGGCCCAAGTTAGAAACAGAGTCTAAAGTGTAAAATTTCGATTGCCCATATCTCGGAAACCATAAGGGATAATTCAATTTGGCAATCGGCAACGTAATTAGCATGCCGAATATTACATGGAATGTGGATTGGAACGAAATCGCTAATTCACAAGACCATTTTACAATTTTGGAACAAGTTAGAAGAAGAGCCAAATTGTAAAATTTCGATAGTCCATATCTCGGAAACTATAAGAGATAATTCAATTTGGCAATCGGCAACGTAATTAGCATGCCGAGTATTACTTGGAATCTGAATTGGAACGAAATCGTTAATTCATAAGACCATTTTACAATTTTGGCCCAAGTTAGAAACAGAGTCTAAAGTGTAAAATTTCGATTGCCCATATCTCGGAAGCTATAAGAGATAATGCGATCTGACAATCGGCAACGTAATTAGCATGCCGAATATTACCTGGAATGTGAATTGGAAAGCCCAAGTTAGAAACAGAGACAAAATTGTAAAATTTCGATAGCCCATATCTCAGAGACTATAAGAGATAATGCAATTTGTTAATCGACAACATAATTAGCATGCCGAATATTACTTGGAGTGTGAATTGTAACGAAATCGCTAATTCATAGGGCCATTTTACAATTTTGGCACAAGTTAGAAGAAGAGCCAAATTGTAAAATTTCGTTAGTCAATATCCTGGAAACTATAAGAGATAATACAATTTGACAATCGGCAACGTAATTAGCATGCCGAATATTACTTGGAGTGTGAATTGGAGCGAAATCGGTAATTCACAAGATCAATTAACAATTTCACCCTAAGTTAGAAATAGAACCTAAAGCGTAAAGTTTCGATAGTCCATATGTGGGAAACTATAAGAGATAGTGCAATTCCGTAATCCATAACGTGATTAGCTTGCCGAATATTACTTGGAGTGTGAATTGGAGCGAAATCGGTAATTCACAAGATCAATTAACAATTTCACCCTAAGTTAGAAATAGAACCTAAAGCGTAAAGTTTCGATAGTCCATATGTGGGAAACTATAAGAGATAGTGCAATTTCGTAATCCATAAAGTGATTAGCTTGCCGAATATTACTTGGAATGTGATTTGGAACGAAATCGCTAATTAGTAAGACCATTTTACAATTTTGGCCCAAGTTAGAAGCAGAGCCAA
Source organism: Rhynchophorus ferrugineus (assembly GCF_030347505.1). Classification (NCBI taxonomy): domain Eukaryota; kingdom Metazoa; phylum Arthropoda; class Insecta; order Coleoptera; family Curculionidae; genus Rhynchophorus; species Rhynchophorus ferrugineus. The sequence continues at coordinate 23,465,408 of NW_027472588.1, read as the reverse complement.
TATTGTAAGATGTCGATAGTCCATATCTCGGAAACTATAAGAGATAATGATGCAATTTGGCAAACGGCAATATAATTAGCATGCTGAATATTACTAGGAATGTGAATTGGAACGAAATCGCTAATTCATAAGACCATTTTACAATTTTGGCCCAAGTTAGAAACAGAGTCTAAAGTGTAAAATTTCGATTGCCCATATCTCGGAAACTCTAAGAGATAATGCAATTTGGCAATCGGCAATGTAATTAGCATGCTGAATATTACTTGGAATGTGAATTGGAACGAAATCGCTAATTCATAAGACAGAGTCTAAGGTGTAAAATTTCGATTGCCCATATCTCGGAAACTATACGAGATAATGCAATTTGGCAATCGGCAATGTAATTAGCGTGCTGAATATTACTTGGAATGTGAATTGGAACGAAATCGCTAATTCATAAGACCATTTTACAATTTTGGCACAAGTTAGAAACAGAGTCTAAAGTGTAAAATTTCGATTGCCCATATCTCGGAAACTATAAGAGATAATGCCATTAGGCAATCGGCAATGTAATTTGCATGCCGAATATTACTTGGAATGTGAATTGGAACGAAATCGCTAATTCATAAGACCAATTTACAATTTTGGCACAAGTTAGAAGAAGAGCCAAATTGAAAAATTTCGATAGTCAATATCTCGGAAACTATAAGAGATAACGCAATTTGGCAATCGGCTATGTAATTAGCATGCCGAATATTACTTGGAATGTGAATTGGAACGAAATCGCTAATTCATAAGGTCATTTTACAATTTTGGCACAAGTTAGAAGAAGAGCCAAATTGTAAAATTTCGATAGTCCATATCTCGGAAACTATAAGAGATAATGCAATTTGACAATCGGCAACGTAATTAACATGCCGAATATTACTTGGAATGTGAATTGGAACGTAATCGCTAATTCATAAGACCATTTTACAATTTTGGCCCAAGTTAGAAACAGAGTCTAAAGTGTAAAATTTCGATTGCCCATATCTCGGAAACTATAAGGGATAGTGCAATTTGACAATCGGCAATGTAATTAGCATGCCGAATATTACTTGGAATGTGAATTGGAACGAAATCGCTAATTCATAAGTCCATTTTACAATTTTGGCACAAGTTAGAAGAAGAGCCAATTTGTAAAATTTCGATAGTCAATATCTCGGAAACTATAAGAGATAACACAATTTGACAATCGGCAACGTAATTAGCATGCCGAATATTACTTGGAATGTGAATTGGAACGAAATCGCTAATTCATAGGGCCATTTTACAATTTTGGCCCAAGTTAGAAGCCGAGTCAATATTGTAAGATATCGATAGTCCATATCTCGGAAACTATAAGAGATAATGATGCAATTTGGCAATCGGCATCGTAATTAGCATGCCGAATATTACTTGGAATGTGAATTGGAACGAAATCGTTAATTCACAAGACCATTTAACAATTTTGGCCCAAGTTAGGAGCAGAGCCAATATTGTAAGATGTCGATAGTCCATATCTCGGAAACTCTAAGAGATAATGATGCAATTTGGCAATCGGAAACGTAATTAGCATCCCGAATATTACTTGGAATGTGAATAGAAATCGCTAATTCATAGGGCCATTTTACAATTTTGGCCCAAGTTAGAAGAAGAGCTAAATTGTAAAATTTCGATAGTCCATATCTCGGAAGCTATAAGAGATAATGCAATTTGACTATCGGCAACGTAATAAGCATGCTGAATATTACCTGGAATATGAATTGGAACGAAATCGCTAATTCATAAGACCATTTTACAATTTTGGCCCAAGTTAGAAGCAGAGCCAATATTGTAGGATGTCGATAGTCCATATCTCGGAAACTATAAGAGATAATGCAATTTGGCAATCGGCAACGTAATTAGCATGCCGAATATTATATGGAATGTGAGTTGGAACGAAATCGCTAATTCATAAGACCATTTTACAATTTTGGCCCAAGTTAAAAACAGAGTCTAAAGTGTAAAATTTCGATTGCCCATATCTCGGAAACTATAAGATATAATGCAATTTGACAATCGGCTATGTAATTAGCATGCCGAATATTACTTGGAATGTGAATTGTAACGAAATCGCTAATTCATAAGGCCATTTTACAATTTTGGCACAAGTTAGAAGAAGAGCCAATTGTAAAATTTCGATAGTCCATATCTCGGAAACTATAAGAGATAATGTAATTTGACAATCGGCAACGTAATTAGCATGCCGAATATTACTTGGAACGAAATCGGTAATACATAAGACTATTTTACAATTTTGGAACAAGTTAGAAGAAGAGCCAAATTGTAAAATTTCGATAGTCCATATCTCGGGAACTATAAGAGATAATTCAATTTGGCAATCGGCAACTTAATTAGCATGCCGAGTATTACTTGGAATCTGAATTGGAACGAAATCGTTAATTCATAAGACCATTTTACAATTTTGGCCCAAGTTAGAAACAGAGTCTAAAGTGTAAAATTTCGATTGCCCATATCTCGGAGACCATAAGGTATAATTCAATTTGGCAATCGGCAACGTAATTATCATGCCGAATATTACATGGAATGTGGATTGGAACGAAATCGCTAATTCATAAGACCATTTTACAATTTTGGAACAAGTTAGAAGAAGAGCCAAATTGTAAAATTTCGATAGTCCATATCTCGGAAACTATAAGAGATAATTCAATTTGGCAATCGGCAACGTAATTGGCACGCCGAGTATTACTTGGAATCTGAATTGGAACGAAATCGTTAATTCATAAGACCATTTTACAATTTTGGCCCAAGTTAGAAACAGAGTCTAAAGTGTAAAATTTCGATTGCCCATATCTCGGAAGCTATAAGAAATAATGCGATTTGACAATCGGCAACGTAATTAGCATGCCGAATATTACCTGGAATGTGAATTGGAAAGCCCAAGTTAGAAACAGAGACAAAATTGTAAAATTTCGATAGCCCATATCTCAGAGACTATAAGAGATAATGCAATTTGTTAATCGACAACATAATTAGCATGCCGAATATTACTTGGAGTGTGAATTGTAACGAAATCGCTAATTCATAGGGCCATTTTACAATTTTGGCACAAGTTAGAAGAAGAGCCAAATTGTAAAATTTCGATAGTTCATATCTCGAAAACTATAAGAGATAATGCAATTTGACAATCGGCAACGTAATTAGCATGCCGAATATTACTTGGAATGTGAATTGGAACGAAATCGGCAATACATAAGACCATTTTCCAATTTTGGAACAAGTTAGAAGAAGAGCCAAATTGTAAACTTTCGATAGTCCATATCTCGTAAACTATAAGAGATAATTCAATTTGGCAATCGGCAACGTAATTAGCATGCCGAATATTACTTGGAATGTGAATTGGAACGAAATTGCTAATTCATAAATTACAATTTTGGAACAAGTTAGAAGAAGAGCCAAATTGTAAAATTTCGATAGTCCATATCTCGTAAACTATAAGAGATAATTCAATTTGGCAATCGGCAACGTAATTAGCATGCCGAATATTACTTGGAATGTGAATTGGAACGAAATTGCTAATTCATAAGACCATTTTACAATTTTGGCCCAAGTTAGAAACAGAGTCTAAAGTGTAAAATTTCGATTGCCCATATCTCGGAAACTATAAGAGATAATGCAATTTGGCAATCGGCTATGTAATTAGCATGCCGAATATTACTTGGAATGTGAATTGTAACGAAATCGCTAAGTCATAAGGCCATTTTACAATTTTGGCGCAAGTTAGAAGAAGAGCCAATTGTAAAATTTCGATAGTCCATATCTCGGAAACTATAAGAGATAATGCAATTTGACAATCGGCAACGTAATTAGCATGCCGAATATTACTTGGAATGTGAATTGGAACGAAATCGGTAATACATAAGACTATTTTACAATTTTGGAACAAGTTAGAAGAAGAGCCAAATTGTAAAATTTCGATAGTCCATATCTCGGAAACTATAAGAGATAATTCAATTTGGCAATCGGCAACTTAATTAGCATGCCGAGTATTACTTGGAATCTGAATTGGAACGAAATCGTTAATTCATAAGACCATTTTACAATTTTGGCCCAAGTTAGAAACAGAGTCTAAAGTGTAAAATTTCGATTGCCCATATCTCGGAAACCATAAGGTATAATTCAATTTGGCAATCGGCAACGTAATTAGCATGCCGAATATTACCTGGAATGTGAATTGGAAAGCCCAAGTTAGAAACAGAGACAAAATTGTAAAATTTCGATAGCCCATATCTCAGAGACTATAAGAGATAATGCAATTTGTTAATCGACAACATAATTAGCATGCCGAATATTACTTGGAGTGTGAATTGTAACGAAATCGCTAATTCATAGGGCCATTTTACAATTTTGGCACAAGTTAGAAGAAGAGCCAAATTGTAAAATTTCGATAGTTCATATCTCGAAAACTATAAGAGATAATGCAATTTGACAATCGGCAACGTAATTAGCATGCCGAATATTACTTGGAATGTGAATTGGAACGAAATCGGCAATACATAAGACCATTTTACAATTTTGGAACAAGTTAGAAGAAGAGCCAAATTGTAAAATTTCGATAGTCCATATCTCGTAAACTATAAGAGATAATTCAATTTGGCAATCGGCAACGTAATTAGCATGCCGAATATTACTTGGAATGTGAATTGGAACGAAATTGCTAATTCATAAGACCATTTTACAATTTTGGCACACGTTAGAAGCCAAGCCAATATTGTAAGATGTCGATAGTCCATATCTCGGGAACTATAAGAGATAATGATGCAATTTGACAATCGGCAACGTAATTAGCGTGCCGAATATTACTTGGATTGTGAATTGGAACGAAATCGCTAATTCATAAGACCATTTTACAATTTTGGCCCAAGTTAGAAGCATAGCCAATATTGTAAGATGTCGATAGTTCATATATCGGAAACTATAAGAGATAATGCAATTTGGCAATCGGCAACGTAATTAGCATGCCGAATATTACTTGGAATGTGAATTGTAACGAAATCGCTAATTCATAAGGCCATTTTACAATTTTGCCCAAGTTAGAAACAGAGACAAAATTGTAAAATTTCGATAGCCCATATCTCAGAAACTATAAGAGATAATGCAATTTATTAATCGACATCGTAATTAGCATGCCGAATATTACTTGGAATGTGAATTGGAACGAAATCGCTAATTCATAAGACCATTTAACAATTTTGGCACAAGTTAGAAGAAGAGCCAAATTGTAAAATTTCGTTAGTCAATATCTTGGAAACTATAAGAGATAATACAATTTGGCAATCGGCAACGTAATTAGCATGCCGAATATTACTTGGAATGTGAATTGGAACGAAATCGCTACTTCATAAGACCATTTTACAACTATCTGTTACTATCTGTTATTATCATGCAATTTGTTAATCGACAACATAATTAGCATGCCGAATATTACTTGGAGTGTGAATTGTAACGAAATCGCTAATTCATAGGGCCATTTTACAACTTTGGCACAAGTTAGAAGAAGAGCCAAATTGTAAAATTTCGATAGTCCATATCTCGAAAACTATAAGAGATAATGCAATTTGATAATCGGCAACGTAATTAGCATTCCGAATATTACTTGGAATGTGAATTGGAACGAAATCGGCAATACATAAGACCATTTTACAATTTTGGAACAAGTTAGAAGAAGAGCCAAATTGTAAAATTTCGATAGTCCATATCTCGTAAACTATAAGAAATAATTCAATTTGACGATCGGCAACGTAATTAGCATGCCGAGTATTACTTGGAATCTGAATTGGAACGAGATCGTTAATTCATAAGACCATTTTACAATTTTGGCCCAAGTTAGAAACAGAGTCTAAAGTGTAAAATTTCGATTGCCCATATCTCGGAAACCATAAGGTATAATTCAATTTGGCAATCGGCAACGTAATTAGCATGCCGAATATTACATGGAATGTGGATTGGAACGAAATCGCTAATTCATAAGACCATTTTACAATTTTGGAACAAGATAAAAGAAGAGCCAAATTGTAAAATTTCGATAGTCCATATCTCGGAAACTATAAGAGATAATTCAATTTGGCAATCGGCAACGTAATTAGCACGCCGAGTATTACTTGGAATCTGAATTGGAACGAAATCGTTAATTCATTAGACCATTTTACAATTTTGGCCCAAGTTAGAAACAGAGTCTAAAGTGTAAAATTTCGATTGCCCATATCTCGGAAGCTATAAGAAATAATGCGATTTGACAATCGGCAACGTAATTAGCATGCCGAATATTACCTGGAATGTGAATTGGAAAGCCCAAGTTAGAAACAGAGACAAAATTGTAAAATTTCGATAGCCCATATCTCAGAGACTATAAGAGATAATGCAATTTGTTAATCGACAACATAATTAGCATGCCGAATATTACTTGGAGTGTGAATTGTAACGAAATCGCTAATTCATAGGGCCATTTTACAATTTTGGCACAAGTTAGAAGAAGAGCCAAATTGTAAAATTTCGATAGTTCATATCTCGAAAACTATAAGAGATAATGAAATTTGACAATCGGCAACGTAATTAGCATGCCGAATATTACTTGGAATGTGAATTGGAACGAAATTGCTAATTCATAAATTACAATTTTGGAACAAGTTAGAAGAAGAGCCAAATTGTAAAATTTCGATAGTCCATATCTCGTAAACTATAAGAGATAATTCAATTTGGCAATCGGCAACGTAATTAGCATGCCGAATATTACTTGGAATGTGAATTGGAACGAAATTGCTAATTCATAAATTACAATTTTGGAACAAGTTAGAAGAGCCAAATTGTAAAATTTCGATGGTCTATATCTCGGAAACTATAAGAGATAATTCAATTTGGCAATCGGCAACGTAATTAGCATGCCGAGTATTACTTGGAATCTGAATTGGAACGAAATCGTTAATTCATAAGACCATTTTACAATTTTGGCCCAAGTTAGAAACAGAGTCTAAAGTGTAAAATTTCGATTGCCCATATCTCGGAAGCTATAAGAGATAATGCGATTTGACAATCGTAATTAGCATGCCGAATATTACCTGGAATGTGAATTGGAAAGCCCAAGTTAGAAACAGAGACAAAATTGTAAAATTTCGATTGCCCATATCTCGGAAACTATAAGAGATAATGCAATTTGTTAATCGACAACATAATTAGCATGCCGAATATTACTTGGAGTGTGAATTGTAACGAAATCGCTAATTCATAGGGCCATTTTACAATTTTGGCACAAGTTAGAAGAAGAGCCAAATTGTAAAATTTCGATAGTTCATATCTCGAAAACTATAAGAGATAATGCAATTTGACAATCGGCAACGTAATTAGCATGCCGAATATTACTTGGAATGTGAATTGGAACGAAATCGGCAATACATAAGACCATTTTAAAATTTTGGAACTAGTTAGAAGAAGAGCCAATTGTAAAATTTCGATAGTCCATATCTCAGAAACTATAAGAGATAATTCAATTTGGCAATCGGCAACGTAATTAGCATGTCGAGTATTACTTGGAATGTGAATTGGAACGAAATCGGTAATACATAAAACTATTTTACAATTTTGGAACAAGTTAGAAGAAGAGCCAAACTGTAAAATTTCGATGGTCCATATCTCAGAAACTATAAGAGATAATTCAATTTGGCAATCGGCAACGTAATTAGCATGTCGAGTATTACTTGGAATATGAATTGGAACAAAATCGTTAATTCATAAGACCATTTTAAAATTTTGGCCCAAGTTAGAAACAGAGTCTAAAGTGTAAAATTTCGATTGCCCATATCTCGGAAACCATAAGGGATAATTCAATTTGGCAATCGGCAACGTAATTAGCATGCCGAATATTACCTGGAATGTGAATTGGAAAGCCCAAGTTAGAAACAGAGACAAAATTGTAAAATTTCGATAGCCCATATCTCAGAGACTATAAGAGATAATGCAATTTGTTAATCGACAACATAATTAGCATGCCGAATATTACTTGGAGTGTGAATTGTAACGAAATCGCTAATTCATAGGGCCATTTTACAACTTTGGCACAAGTTAGAAGAAGAGCCAAATTGTAAAATTTCGATAGTCCATATCTCGAAAACTATAAGAGATAATGCAATTTGACAATCGGCAACGTAATTAGCATTCCGAATATTACTTGGAATGTGAATTGGAACGAAATCGGCAATACATAAGACCATTTTACAATTTTGGAGCAAGTTAGAAGAAGAGCCAAATTGTAAAATTTCGATAGTCCATATCTCGTAAACTATAAGAGATAATTCAATTTGACGATCGGCAACGTAATTAGCATGCCAAATATTACTTGGAGTGTGAATAGGAGCGAAATCGGTAATTCACAAGATCAATTAACAATTTCACCCTAAGTTAGAAATAGAACCTAAAGCGTAAAGTTTCGATAGTCCATATGTGGGAAACTATAAGAGATAGTGCAATTCCGTAATCCATAACGTGATTAGCTTGCCGAATATTACTTGGAATGTGATTTGGAACGAAATCGCTACTTCATAAGACCATTTTACAATTATGGCCCAAGTTAGAAGCAGAGCCAATATTGTAAGATGTCGATAGTCCATATCTCGGAAACTATAAGAGATAATGATGCAATTTGGCAAACGGCAATATAATTAGCATGCTGAATATTACTAGGAATGTGAATTGGAACGAAATCGCTAATTCATAAGACCATTTTACAATTTTGGCCCAAGTTAGAAACAGAGTCTAAAGTGTAAAATTTCGATTGCCCATATCTCGGAAACTATAAGAGATAATGCAATTAGGCAATTGGCAATGTAATTAGCATGCTGAATATTACTTGGAATGTGAATTGGAACGAAATCGCTAATTCATAAGACAGAGTCTAGGGTGTAAAATTTCGATTGCCCATATCTCGGAAACCATAAGGTATAATTCAATTTGGCAATCGGCAACGTAATTAGCATGCCGAATATTACATGGAATGTGGATTGGAACGGAATCGCTAATTCATACAATACATTTTTTTTTTGTTCTGGCCTAAAAACCAGGCGGTGGAATGCATGACGCATACCTGGTCGCGGAGACTTGCCCTGGAGTGACAAGTTGGATCGGGTTATGTGGGACTGCCTCTGGGCTTACCAATACACTAAACCGAAACCGCCTCACAGTTGACCCCTGTGGATCACTACTGCTACTGCATTAAATTTGGGGATATGGCACCCGCTGATCGGGCAGCCGTTATTGGGCACGAGAGCCCGGCGATTCTATTGATTCGCGAACCTGAGTTAACACACAACTGGGTACTGTTGTATGGGGGCAAAAGTTATGACTGTAGCGACGGATGAGGTCGTTTCAGCCTGGAGAAGGGGGAGAGCTTAGCGGTGACGCGGTGCTAAGCTCCCAGCATGTCGACCAGCTCGCGAACAAGCGCGTTTTCAGAAGAACTTGAGCTGAGTTGTTGTTTGTGGAATGATTGAGATATGAAGTGCTTGATTTCTGGAGTGTCAGTTTCCCTATGGATTTGATTATTTCTGACAAACCATGGAGCGTTTAATATTCTCCTGAGGAGCTTATTTTGGAAAACTTGAAGCCGTTTGACCTGGTTGGGTGTAACAAACTTGAAGTAGACATTACATCCGTAGAGGAGTACGGACCGAATTAACATCTTGTAAAATAAGCATTTGATGGAGATGGGAAGTCTGCTAGAAGGGCAGATCAGAGGAGATAGCAGGTTTGCTATCCCCGAACCTTTTTGGATTGCTTTCTGGATTTGGGAATGCCAACCGAACCGCCGGTCGAAGTGAAGACCTAGGTACGTGACGTTATCCAGCCATGGAATTATTGCGGTGTCGATCTTAAGTTGCGAGACGCGCAGTGCGTTACGCTTCTTGTGGAAAATGATGGCCTGGGTTTTCAGGGGGTTGATTTGCAACCTCCAGAATTTGAACCACTTGACCGCATGATCGAGCTGCTTCTGTAAACGCTCATGAATTGTAACTTCGAACCTGGCGGCCGTGAAGAAAGCAGTGTCGTCAGCGTAAAAGGCGACGTCAATATGCTCTTTTCTCGGCATATCTGAAATAAAGAGATTAAATAAGGCTGGGGCCAGCGGGGAACCTTGAGGTACGCCAGCATCGATTTGTTTACGACTGGAAAGTGACGCCCTGATCTTGACCTGGAAAGATCTGTCCGAGAGATAGGACTTGATGAGAGCGGTTAGGTCTTCTGGGAGGCCTAACCGCACGCACTTTGCGAACAATCCGTCGTGCCAGACCTTGTCGAAGGCTTTGGTTAGGTCCAGTAGAACTGCTCCAAGCTTTTTACGTTGGTCAAGAGCATGATGGATGTGTGCAGCCAGACGGGAAGCTTGATGGACGGATGAGTGTTGAGCGCGAAAGCCGAATTGTTCATCTGGAATGATGTTGTTTTCCTTTGTGAAAGAGTTGAGAGCGTAGAGTATTGCCCTCTCGGCAAGCTTCGAAATGGCGCTGAGAAGGCTGATAGGCCTGTAATCAGATGGAGATGATTTTGCTCCTTTCTTGGGTATAACCGCTATATGTGCGTGTTTCCAAGACGCCGGGAAGTGTTGCAGTCTCATGATGGAGTTAATAATGTTTGCCAGTTCTGCGAGTTGCTTATGCGGGAGCTTTTTTAACTGGGTAATCGATATTCCATCGAAACCTGGAGATTTTTTGGTTTGAAGTTTGCCGATCATAGTCTGTAGAGACTTTGGAGATACAAAATGGTTGAAAAGAAAGGCGGGGGTTACTGGTCTTTTGACGGAGTTGGATTCGTTGATGACAGTGTCAATGTCTTTAGTTTTAGTGTTCTGTGCGGGTGGGAGGCATTTCATTTGAGCTTCGTAGGTCTCTGCAAGGAGCTCGACTTTTTCTTGGTCAGTGACTGCAAAATTTCCTGTAACCGCTGACTTCAGGGGAGGGATGACATTGTGCGTCTTCCCCACGAGGCATTTGGAGACACGCCAGAAGGAATGGGGGCCATCCAGCCTTTGGTCCGCGAGAAATGAGTTCCATTTCATTGCTCGCCAAGTCGAGACGGCCGCCCTTACCCTCTTGCATGCTCTGTTCGCCTCCCTTTTGTCTGCAGCATCAAGGGTGAATCGAGCTAATCTGCATAAACCGTTTTTGATGCGAATTTCACGTTTAAGAGAAGCGGGAAGATTGTTTTTCCACGGCTGGGGTTGTGATGAAATTTTGACTGTGGAAGATTCGTGAGCAGACTGAATATCGCGAGTTAGCTTGAGTACGGCTTCCTCGAGGTGTTCTGGTGTGTTAATTTTCGGAATTGGATCGGATTTCAGGAGAAGAGATTGGTAGTTTTTCCAGTCGGTTTTTTTCCTGAATCTTGTTAGTGGGACTTGAGTGGTGGCGCAGTTTCCGAGTTTGAGAAGGATCGGACGATGATCAGAGTCTAGTTCGTCAAGGACTCGAACTTCGGAATCGCGATTTACGTCTTGAAGAATAAAGAAATCAAGGATTCTTGCTGCGCCTTGAGAGACTGTACTAGTGTGATGGGTGGGTTCATCTGGCAAGGCAAGACCGTAGCCCAGATCTGCACTTAGAGCTACGATGGCGTTACCTGCGGGATTCGCTCTGGAGCACCCCCAGGTGGGGTGGTGGGCGTTGAAGTCGCCACCTATTATTTTCGGAAATTTTCCTTCGACGAGTGATCGGTATTCGGCATAGTTGAATGCAGAAGATTTCCTGTACAGGGATGTAATCACGAAGGGACGTTCTTGGATATCGATTTTAATGGAGGTTGTTTCGAAGTTGTTTACTGATAACGATGGAAGGAGCTCGTGTTTGACTCCTTTTCTGACGAGAATGGCGGTTCCACCGCCTCGACCCGGAGTTCTATCGTTTCTGTAGACAAAAAAGTGTTCGAAAGAGAGACGATGCGAAGGTTTCAGGAAAGTTTCCTGGATGAGCACGATGTCGACGTCATAGAATGTTATGACGTCCTCCAATTCCGCTTGCTTTCCGCGTAAGCTATTTGCATTCCATGTCATCAGTATAAGAGATTTCGGAACAGCCATTTCGAAGAGTTAAAGGCTGCTGAAAATTATAGAGACAGGTAAGTGTTGCCGCTTAGGCGGCGACATTTGGAAAAAGACGAGCAAGTTGGTGAGCCAGCGCGATCACTTGTAGGAAAGCCTGCGGGTCAGTAAACGCCTGCATTGTGGAGTTAAGGTCCGGTGTATTGGTTGGAGCAGGAGTTTGAGTTGGAGCAGGCTGGGTAGCGCTGGCTAATTTTTGGGCTAGCTTTCTGCCACCTTGGTTACTCCATGCAGAACCTTGTGGAGGTCTGGTTTCGGTCGGAATTTTTGGTTTTCTTGGAGCAGGACGGCAGGTGCAACCGCTGAAGTTTGCGGTATGAGTTTCACCGCAGTTGCTGCACTTTGGAGGTGCTTCTGGGATTTTGGTACAGGATCTAGTGTCGTGATGCCCGGCACATTTGACGCACCGTGGGGGGGCTCGGCAATATGAGCTGGAGTGCCCGAAAAGCTGGCAGTTGAAGCACTGCACTGGCTGGCCGTTTCCTCTCTGGACCTCGACCTTCACTGTGATGACGCCGAGTTTGGTCATATATATGATCTGTCGCTCTTCGCGAGGGACAACTACCTGAACAATTGGTAGTTCTATCCCGGATTTTAATTTCCATCTTTGCACAAATTTGGGATGGAAGCCTTGATCAAAGAGAAGTTCACGTACTTCATCAATGCAGAGTGATTCTGGGATGTTTTTTATTATTACCCGGAATGCTCTCTCCTACGGATGACAGAAGGAATGGTAAGGGTAATTCCTTTCCTCGAGCAGGGTAGTAAGTTTACGGTAATTGTCGCTTGTGGCGACGAATAAGAAAATGCCGTCCTTTTTATTTCGGGTTATAATGTCTATTGATTGTGCCTTAGTAATTCTAATGAGCTCCATGAACCTCTTCTTATCACGGAGCACTATAGGCGGAATTTTTTCCTTTGGGGGACTTTGAGAAACAGTCGCCGAAACGGTTGGCACTGTTTTTGCTGTGGAGGTTAAGACTTGTTTAGTGACCTGGCTACTTACCTGCGCAGGCTGGTCTTGGGTTGGTCTTGTGGTAACTTGTTTCGGTACTGGCTGTGGGGCCGTTTTGGTGGTCGGCTTGTTTTGCACTGGTCTGGTGGCAAATTTTGTAATCGAAGGCTGTACGTTAGCCTTGGCTTTCGATTGGGTAGATTTAGTGGCTGGCTTGGCTACCGGATTGGGTTGTGATTTGGGAGCCTGTTTTCCCTTGTTGCCGGCCTTCGGCAGCTGGCTTTCCTGAGGTGGAGTGATGGGCCCTCTTTTCCTTTTTCCCACCAAGGTGAAACCGTCTTCTGAGTCTTCAGTTTGGTCTAAGTGTTGTGTCGGTTTAGCTGGTGTCTGGGACTGAATTTCTATGGCAGCGGGAATCTTTACTTCCATGGCATCTCTTTGATGCTTCATGAATTGTGTTATCGTAGCTGTGAGAGTTTTTATTTCTTCCTTGAGCTCTTCGGAAGCCTTTTCGCTCTTTTCCAGCTTTTCCGTCTGTTTGTTCAGGGCGTCTGTTTGGGCTTTTGCGAACGTTTTAAGGTCAGCTATCTGCTTTCGCAGGTCTTCGTTCTGTTTTCTCAATTCCGTTATAAGCACTTCTCGGCTGTCTTCTGAAGATGGTCCATTTGAATTTGAAACACTGGGATTATGTTCAGGAGGCGACGTCGGCTCTGACGTACATGACGCCATTGCCTTGTCTGTAAAAACGCCTTTTCGGCGCTTACAGACGCTTTTTTTTTTTTTACGTAGGCACTGGTGAAACGTGATAACGGGTCGACCGTCTTAGGGAAAGTTTCGGGTAATTCTCGGAAGCGCAGGTAGGTTCGGCGGACCGGACACGACCGTTCTCTTCGAGAGCTAGCACGGAACTTCATACAATACAATTTTGGAACAAGTTAGAAGAAGAGCCAAATTGTAAAATTTCGATAGTCCATATCTCGGAAACTATAAGAGATAATTCAATTTGGCAATCGGCAACGTAATTAGCATGCCGAGTATTACTTGGAATCTGAATTGGAACGAAATCTTTAATTCATAAGACCATTTTACAATTTTGGCCCAAGTTAGAAACAGAGTCTAAAGTGTAAAATTTCGATTGCCCATATCTCGGAAGCTATAAGAGATAATGCGATTTGACAATCGGCAACGTAATTAGCATGCCGAATATTACCTGGAATGTGAATTGGAAAGCCCAAGTTAGAAACAGAGACAAAATTGTAAAATTTCGATAGCCCATATCTCAGAGACTATAAGAGATAATGCAATTTGTTAATCGACAACATAATTAGCATGCCGAATATTACTTGGAGTGTGAATTGTAACGAAATCGCTAATTCATAGGGCCATTTTACAATTTTGGCACAAGTTAGAAGAAGAGAAAAATTGTAAAATTTCGTTAGTCAATATCTTAGAAACTATAAGAGATAATACAATTTGACAATCGGCAACGTAATTAGTATGCCGAATATTACTTGGAGTGTGAATTGGAGCGAAATCGGTAATTCACAAGACCAATTAACAATTTCACCCTAAGTTAGAAATAGAACCTAAAGCGTAAAGTTTCGATAGTCCATATGTGGGAAACTATAAGAGATAGTGCAATTCCGTAATCCATAACGTGATTAGCTTGCCGAATATTACTTGGAATGTGATTTGGAACGAAATCGCTACTTCATAAGACCATTTTACAATTTTGGCCCAAGTTAGAAGCAGAGCCAATATTGTAAGATGTCGATAGTCCATATCTCGGAAACTATAAGAGATAATGATGCAATTTCGCAAACGGCAATGTAATTAGCATGCCGAATATTACTTGGAATGTGAATTGGAACGAAATCGCTAATTCATAAGACCATTTTACAATTTTGGCCCAAGTTAAAAACAGAGTCTAAAGTGTAAAATTTCGATTGCCCATATCTCGGAAACTATAAGATATAATGCAATTTGACAATCGGCAACGTAATTAGCCTGCCGAATATTATTTGGAATGTGAATTGGAACGAAATCGCTAATTACTAAGACCATTTTACAATTTTGGCCCAAGTTAGAAGCAGAGCCAATATTGTAAGATGTCGATAGTCCATATCTCGGAAACTATAAGAGATAATGATGCAATTTGGCAAACGGCAATATAATTAGCATGCTGAATATTACTAGGAATGTGAATTGGAACGAAATCGCTAATTCATAAGACCATTTTACAATTTTGGCCCAAGTTAGAAGCAGAGCCAATATTGTAAGATGTCGATAGTCCATATCTCGGAAACTATAAGAGATAATGATGCAATTAGGCAATCGGCAATGTAATTAGCATGCTGAATATTACTTGGAATGTGAATTGGAACGAAATCGCTAATTCATAAGACAGAGTCTAAGGTGTAAAATTTCGATTGCCCATATCTCGGAAACTATACGAGATAATGCAATTTGGCAATCGGCAATGTAATTAGCGTGCTGAATATTACTTGGAATGTGAATTGGAACGAAATCGCTAATTCATAAGACCATTTTACAATTTTGGCACAAGTTAAAAGAAGAGCCAAATTGTTAAATTTCGAGAGTCCATATCTCGGAAACTATAAGAGATAATGCAATTTGGCAATCGGCAACGTAATTAGCATACCGAATATTACTAGGAATGTGAATTGGAACGAAATCGCTAATTCATAAGACCATTTTACAATTTTGGCCCAAGTTAGAAGAGCCAAATTGTAAAATTTCGATAGTCCATATCTCGGAAACTATAAGAGATAATGCAATTTGACAATCGGCAACGTAATTAGCATGCCGAATATTACTTGGAATGTGAATTGGAACGAAATCGGTAATACATAAAACTATTTTACAATTTTGGAACAAGTTAGAAGAAGAGCCAAACTGTAAAATTTCGATGGTCCATATCTCAGAAACTATAAGAGATAATTCAATTTGGCAATCGGCAACGTAATTAGCATGTCGAGTATTACTTGGAATATGAATTGGAACAAAATCGTTAATTCATAAGACCATTTTAAAATTTTGGCCCAAGTTAGAAACAGAGTCTAAAGTGTAAAATTTCGATTGCCCATATCTCGGAAACCATAAGGGATAATTCAATTTGGCAATCGGCAACGTAATTAGCATGCCGAATATTACCTGGAATGTGAATTGGAAAGCCCAAGTTAGAAACAGAGACAAAATTGTAAAATTTCGATAGCCCATATCTCAGAGACTATAAGAGATAATGCAATTTGTTAATCGACAACATAATTAGCATGCCGAATATTACTTGGAGTGTGAATTGTAACGAAATCGCTAATTCATAGGGCCATTTTACAACTTTGGCACAAGTTAGAAGAAGAGCCAAATTCTAAAATTTCGATAGTCTATATCTCGAAAACTATAAGAGATAATGCAATTTGACAATCGGCAACGTAATTAGCATGCCGAATATTACTCGGAATGTGAATTGGAACGAAATCGGCAATACATAAGACCATTTTACAATTTTGGCACAAGTTAGAAGAAGAGCCAAATTGTAAAATTTCGATAGTCCATATCTCGTAAACTATAAGAGATAATTCAATTTGACGATCGGCAACGTAATTAGCATGCCGAATATTACTTGGAGTGTGAATTGGAGCGAAATCGGTAATTCACAAGATCAATTAACAATTTCACCCTAAGTTAGAAATAGAACCTAAAGCGTAAAGTTTCGATAGTCCATATGTGGGAAACTATAAGAGATAGTGCAATTCCGTAATCCATAACGTGATTAGCTTGCCGAATATTACTTGGAATGTGATTTGGAACGAAATCGCTACTTCATAAGACCATTTTACAATTATGGCCCAAGTTAGAAGCAGAGCCAATATTGTAAAATTTCGTTAGTCAATATCTCGGAAACTATAAGAGATAATGATGCAATTTGGCAAACGGCAATATAATTAGCATGCTGAATATTACTAGGAATGTGAATTGGAACGAAATCGCTAATTCATAAGACCATTTTACAATTTTGGCCCAAGTTAGAAACAGAGTCTAAAGTGTAAAATTTCGATTGCCCATATCTCGGAAACTATAAGAGATAATGCAATTGGGCAATTGGCAATGTAATTAGCATGCTGAATATTACTTGGAATGTGAATTGGAACGAAATTGCTAATTCATAAGACCATTTTACAATTTTGGCACAAGTTAGAAGCCAAGCCAATATTGTAAGATGTCGATAGTCCATATCTCGGGAACTATAAGAGATAATGATGCAATTTGACAATCGGCAACGTAATTAGCGTGCCGAATATTACTTGGATTGTGAATTGGAACGAAATCGCTAATTCATAAGGCCATTTTACAATTTTGGCCCAAGTTAGAAGCATAGCCAATATTGGAAGATGTCGATAGTTCATATATCGGAAACTATAAGAGATAATGCAATTTGGCAATCGGCAACGTAATTAGCATGCCGAATATTACTTGTAATGTGAATTGTAACGAAATCGCTAATTCATAAGGCCATTTTACAATTTTGCCCAAGTTAGAAACAGAGACAAAATTGTAAAATTTCGATAGCCCATATCTCAGAAACTATAAGAGATAATGCAATTTATTAATCGACATCGTAATTAGCATGCCGAATATTACTTGGAATGTGAATTGGAACGAAATCGCTAATTCATAAGACCATTTTACAATTTTGGCACAAGTTAGAAGAAGAGCCAAATTGTAAAATTTCGTTAGTCAATATCTTGGAAACTATAAGAGATAATACAATTTGACAATCGGCAACGTAATTAGCATGCCGAATATTACTTGGAGTGTGAATTGGAGCGAAATCGGTAATTCACAAGATCAATTAACAATTTCACCCTAAGTTAGAAATAGAACCTAAAGCGTAAAGTGTCGATAGTCCATATGTGGGAAACTATAAGAGATAGTGCAATTCCGTATTCCATAACGTGATTAGCTTGCCGAATATTACTTGGAATGTGATTTGGAACGAAATCGCTACTTCATTAGACCATTTTACAATTTTGGCCCAAGTTAGAAGCAGAGCCAATATTGTAAGATGTCGATAGTCCATATCTCGGAAACTATAAGAGATAATGATGCAATTTGGCAAACGGCAATGTAATTAGCATGCTGAATATTACTAGGAATGTGAATTGGAACGAAATCGCTAATTCATAAGACCATTTTACAATTTTGGCCCAAGTTAGAAACAGAGTCTAAAGTGTAAAATTTCGATTGCCCATATCTCGGAAACTATAAGAGATAATGCAATTAGGCAATCGGCAATGTAATTAGCATGCTGAATATTACTTGGAATGTGAATTGGAACGAAATCGCTAATTCATAAGACAGAGCCTAAGGTGTAAAATTTCGATTGCCCATATCTCGGAAACTATACGAGATAATGCAATTTGGCAATCGGCAATGTAATTAGCGTGCTGAATATTACTTGGAATGTGAATTGGAACGAAATCGCTAATTCATAAGACCATTTTACAATTTTGGCACAAGTTAAAAGAAGAGCCAAATTGTAAAATTTCGAGAGTCCATATCTCGGAAACTATAAGAGATAATGCAATTTGGCAATCGGCAACGTAATTAGCATACCGAATATTACTAGGAATGTGAATTGGAACGAAATCGCTAATTCATAAGACCATTTTACAATTTTGGCCCAAGTTAGAAGAAGAGCCAAATTGTAAAATTTCGATAGTCCATATCTCGGAAACTATAAGAGATAATGCAATTTGACAATCGGCAACGTAATTAGCATGCCGAATATTACTTGGAATGTGAATTGGAACGAAATCGGTAATACATAAAACTATTTTACAATTTTGGAACAAGTTAGAAGAAGAGCCAAACTGTAAAATTTCGATGGTCCATATCTCAGAAACTATAAGAGATAATTCAATTTGGCAATCGGCAACGTAATTAGCATGTCGAGTATTACTTGGAATATGAATTGGAACAAAATCGTTAATTCATAAGACCATTTTTAAATTTTGGCCCAAGTCAGAAACAGAGTCTAAAGTGTAAAATTTCGATTGCCCATATCTCGGAAACCATAAGGGATAATTCAATTTGGCAATCGGCAACGTAATTAGCATGCCGAATATTACCTGGAATGTGAATTGGAAAGCCCAAGTTAGAAACAGAGACAAAATTGTAAAATTTCGATAGCCCATATCTCAAAGACTATAAGAGATAATGCAATTTGTTAATCGACAACATAATTAGCATGCCGAATATTACTTGGAGTGTGAATTGTAACGAAATCGCTAATTCATAGGGCCATTTTACAACTTTGGCACAAGTTAGAAGAAGAGCCAAATTGTAAAATTTCGATAGTCCATATCTCGAAAACTATAAGAGATAATGCAATTTGACAATCGGCAACGTAATTAGCATTCCGAATATTACTTGGAATGTGAATTGGAACGAAATCGGCAATACATAAGACCATTTTACAATTTTATAGCAAGTTAGATGAAGAGCCAAATTGTAAAATTTCGATAGTCCATATCTCGTAAACTATAAGAGATAATTCAATTTGACGATCGGCAACGTAATTAGCATGCCGAATATTACTTGGAGTGTGAATTGGAGCGAAATCGGTAATTCACAAGATCAATTAACAATTTCACCCTAAGTTAGAAATAGAACCTAAAGCGTAAAGTTTCGATAGTCCATATGTGGGAAACTATAAGAGATAGTGCAATTCCGTAATCCATAACGTGATTAGCTTGCCGAATATTACTTGGAATGTGATTTGGAACGAAATCGCTACTTCATAAGACCATTTTACAATTATGGCCCAAGTTAGAAGCAGAGCCAATATTGTAAGATGTCGATAGTCCATATCTCGGAAACTATAAGAGATAATGATGCAATTTGGCAAACGGCAATATAATTAGCATGCTGAATATTACTAGGAATGTGAATTGGAACGAAATCGCTAATTCATAAGACCATTTTACAATTTTGGCCCAAGTTAGAAACAGAGTCTAAAGTGTAAAATTTCGATTGCCCATATCTCGGAAACTATAAGAGATAATGCAATTAGGCAATTGGCAATGTAATTAGCATGCTGAATATTACTTGGAATGTGAATTGGAACGAAATCGCTAATTCATAAGACAGAGTCTAGGGTGTAAAATTTCGATTGCCCATATCTCGGAAACCATAAGGTATAATTCAATTTGGCAATCGGCAACGTAATTAGCATGCCGAATAATACATGGAATGTGGATTGGAACGAAATCGCTAATTCATAAGATACAATTTTGGAACAAGTTAGAAGAAGAGCCAAATTGTAAAATTTCGATAGTCCATATCTCGGAAACTATAAGAGATAATTCAATTTGGCAATCGGCAACGTAATTAGCATGCCGAGTATTACTTGGAATCTGAATTGGAACGAAATCGTTAATTCATAAGACCATTTTACAATTTTGGCCCAAGTTAGAAACAGAGTCTAAAGTGTAAAATTTCGATTGCCCATATCTCGGAAGCTATAAGAGATAATGCGATTTGACAATCGGCAACGTAATTAGCATGCCGAATATTACCTGGAATGTGAATTGGAAAGCCCAAGTTAGAAACAGAGACAAAATTGTAAAATTTCGATAGCCCATATCTCAGAGACTATAAGAGATAATGCAATTTGTTAATCGACAACATAATTAGCATGCCGAATATTACTTGGAGTGTGAATTGTAACGAAATCGCTAATTCATAGGGCCATTTTACAATTTTGGCACAAGTTAGAAGAAGAGAAAAATTGTAAAATTTCGTTAGTCAATATCTTAGAAACTATAAGAGATAATACAATTTGACAATCGGCAACGTAATTAGTATGCCGAATATTACTTGGAGTGTGAATTGGAGCGAAATCGGTAATTCACAAGATCAATTAACAATTTCACCCTAAGTTAGAAATAGAACCTAAAGCGTAAAGTTTCGATAGTCCATATGTGGGAAACTATAAGAGATAGTGCAATTCCGTAATCCATAACGTGATTAGCTTGCCGAATATTACTTGGAATGTGATTTGGAACGAAATCGCTACTTCATAAGACCATTTTACAATTTTGGCCCAAGTTAGAAGCAGAGCCAATATTGTAAGATGTCGATAGTCCATATCTCGGAAACTATAAGAGATAATGATGCAATTTCGCAAACGGCAATGTAATTAGCATGCCGAATATTACTTGGAATGTGAATTGGAACGAAATCGCTAATTCATAAGACCATTTTACAATTTTGGCCCAAGTTAAAAACAGAGTCTAAAGTGTAAAATTTCGATTGCCCATATCTCGGAAACTATAAGATATAATGCAATTTGACAATCGGCAACGTAATTAGCCTGCCGAATATTATTTGGAATGTGAATTGGAACGAAATCGCTAATTACTAAGACCATTTTACAATTTTGGCCCAAGTTAGAAGCAGAGCCAATATTGTAAGATGTCGATAGTCCATATCTCGGAAACTATAAGAGATAATGATGCAATTTGGCAAACGGCAATATAATTAGCATGCTGAATATTACTAGGAATGTGAATTGGAACGAAATCGCTAATTCATAAGACCATTTTACAATTTTGGCCCAAGTTAGAAGCAGAGCCAATATTGTAAGATGTCGATAGTCCATATCTCGGAAACTATAAGAGATAATGATGCAATTAGGCAATCGGCAATGTAATTAGCATGCTGAATATTACTTGGAATGTGAATTGGAACGAAATCGCTAATTCATAAGACAGAGTCTAAGGTGTAAAATTTCGATTGCCCATATCTCGGAAACTATACGAGATAATGCAATTTGGCAATCGGCAATGTAATTAGCGTGCCGAATATTACTTGGAATGTGAATTGGAACGAAATCGCTAATTCATAAGACCATTTTACAATTTTGGCACAAGTTAAAAGAAGAGCCAAATTGTTAAATTTCGAGAGTCCATATCTCGGAAACTATAAGAGATAATGCAATTTGGCAATCGGCAACGTAATTAGCATACCGAATATTGCTAGGAATGTGAATTGGAACGAAATCGCTAATTCATAAGACCATTTTACAATTTTGGCACAAGTTAGAAGAGCCAAATTGTAAAATTTCGATAGTCCATATCTCGGAAACTATAAGAGATAATGCAATTAGGCAATTGGCAATGTAATTAGCATGCTGAATATTACTTGGAATGTGAATTGGAACGAAATCGCTAATTCATAAGACAGAGTCTAGGGTGTAAAATTTCGATTGCCCATATCTCGGAAACCATAAGGTATAATTCAATTTGGCAATCGGCAACGTAATTAGCATGCCGAATAATACATGGAATGTGGATTGGAACGAAATCGCTAATTCATAAGACATAAGACCATTTTACAATTTTGGAACAAGTTAGAAGAAGAGCCAAATTGTAAAATTTCGATAGTCCATATCTCGGAAACTATAAGAGATAATTCAATTTGGCAATCGGCAACGTAATTAGCATGCCGAGTATTACTTGGAATCTGAATTGGAACGAAATCGTTAATTCATAAGACCATTTTACAATTTTGGCCCAAGTTAGAAACAGAGTCTAAAGTGTAAAATTTCGATTGCCCATATCTCGGAAACTATAAGAGATAATGCAATTTGGCAATCGGCTATGTAATTAGCATGCCGAATATTACCTGGAATGTGAATTGGAAAGCCCAAGTTAGAAACAGAGACAAAATTGTAAAATTTCGATAGCCCATATCTCAGAGACTATAAGAGATAATGCAATTTGTTAATCGACAACATAATTAGCATGCCGAATATTACTTGGAGTGTGAATTGTAACGAAATCGCTAATTCATAGGGCCATTTTACAATTTTGGCACAAGTTAGAAGAAGAGCCAAATTGTAAAATTTCGTTAGTCAATATCTTGGAAACTATAAGAGATAATACAATTTGACAATCGGCAACGTAATTAGTATGCCGAATATTACTTGGAGTGTGAATTGGAGCGAAATCGGTAATTCACAAGATCAATTAACCATTTCACCCTAAGCTAGAAATAGAACCTAAAGCGTAAAGTTTCGATAGTCCATATGTGGGAAACTACAAGAGATAGTGCAATTCCGTAATCCATAACATG
Source organism: Rhynchophorus ferrugineus (assembly GCF_030347505.1). Classification (NCBI taxonomy): domain Eukaryota; kingdom Metazoa; phylum Arthropoda; class Insecta; order Coleoptera; family Curculionidae; genus Rhynchophorus; species Rhynchophorus ferrugineus. Next base: position 23,442,153 of record NW_027472588.1, on the reverse strand, counting down.
ATTAGCTTGCCGAATATTACTTGGAATGTGATTTGGAACGAAATCGCTACTTCATAAGACCATTTTACAATTTTGGCCCAAGTTAGAAGCAGAGCCAATATTGTAAGATGTCGATAGTCCATATCTCGGAAACTATAAGAGATAATGATGCAATTTCGCAAACGGCAATGTAATTAGCATGCCGAATATTACTTGGAATGTGAATTGGAACGAAATCGCTAATTCATAAGACCATTTTACAATTTTGGCCCAAGTTAAAAACAGAGTCTAAAGTGTAAAATTTCGATTGCCCATATCTCGGAAACTATAAGATATAATGCAATTTGACAATCGGCAACGTAATTAGCCTGCCGAATATTATTTGGAATGTGAATTGGAACGAAATCGCTAATTACTAAGACCATTTTACAATTTTGGCCCAAGTTAGAAGCAGAGCCAATATTGTAAGATGTCGATAGTCCATATCTCGGAAACTATAAGAGATAATGATGCAATTTGGCAAACGGCAATATAATTAGCATGCTGAATATTACTAGGAATGTGAATTGGAACGAAATCGCTAATTCATAAGACCATTTTACAATTTTGGCCCAAGTTAGAAGCAGAGCCAATATTGTAAGATGTCGATAGTCCATATCTCGGAAACTATAAGAGATAATGATGCAATTAGGCAATCGGCAATGTAATTAGCATGCTGAATATTACTTGGAATGTGAATTGGAACGAAATCGCTAATTCATAAGACAGAGTCTAAGGTGTAAAATTTCGATTGCCCATATCTCGGAAACTATACGAGATAATGCAATTTGGCAATCGGCAATGTAATTAGCGTGCTGAATATTACTTGGTATGTGAATTGGAACGAAATCGCTAATTCATAAGACCATTTTACAATTTTGGCACAAGTTAAAAGAAGAGCCAAATTGTTAAATTTCGAGAGTCCATATCTCGGAAAGTATAAGAGATAATGCAATTTGGCAATCGGCAACGTAATTAGCATACCGAATATTACTAGGAATGTGAATTGGAACGAAATCGCTAATTCATAAGACCATTTTACAATTTTGGCCCAAGTTAGAAGAAGAGCCAAATTGTAAAATTTCGATAGTCCATATCTCGGAAACTATAAGAGATAATGCAATTTGACAATCGGCAACGTAATTAGCATGCCGAATATTACTTGGAATGTGAATTGGAACGAAATCGGTAATACATAAAACTATTTTACAATTTTGGAACAAGTTAGAAGAAGAGCCAAACTGTAAAATTTCGATGGTCCATATCTCAGAAACTATAAGAGATAATTCAATTTGGCAATCGGCAACGTAATTAGCATGTCGAGTATTACTTGGAATATGAATTGGAACAAAATCGTTAATTCATAAGACCATTTTAAAATTTTGGCCCAAGTTAGAAACAGAGTCTAAAGTGTAAAATTTCGATTGCCCATATCTCGGAAACCATAAGGGATAATTCAATTTGTCAATAGGCAACGTAATTAGCATGCCGAATATTACCTGGAATGTGAATTGGAAAGCCCAAGTTAGAAACAGAGACAAAATTGTAAAATTTCGATAGCCCATATCTCAGAGACTATAAGAGATAATGCAATTTGTTAATCGACAACATAATTAGCATGCCGAATATTACTTGGAGTGTGAATTGTAACGAAATCGCTAATTCATAGGGCCATTTTACAACTTTGGCACAAGTTAGAAGAAGAGCCAAATTGTAAAATTTCGATAGTCTATATCTCGAAAACTATAAGAGATAATGCAATTTGACAATCGGCAACGTAATTAGCATTCCGAATATTACTTGGAATGTGAATTGGAACGAAATCGGCAATACATAAGACCATTTTACAATTTTGGATCAAGTTAGAAGAAGAGCCAAATTGTAAAATTTCGATAGTCCATATCTCGTAAACTATAAGAGATAATTCAATTTGACGATCGGCAACGTAATTAGCATGCCGAATATTACTTGGAGTGTGAATTGGAGCGAAATCGGTAATTCACAAGATCAATTAACAATTTCACCCTAAGTTAGAAATAGAACCTAAAGCGTAAAGTTTCGATAGTCCATATGTGGGAAACTATAAGAGATAGTGCAATTCCGTAATCTATAACGTGATTAGCTTGCCGAATATTACTTGGAATGTGATTTGGAACGATATCGCTACTTCATAAGACCATTTTACAATTATGGCCCAAGTTAGAAGCAGAGCCAATCTTGTAAGATGTCGATAGTCCATATCTCGGAAACTATAAGAGATAATGATGCAATTTGGCAAACGGCAATATAATTAGCATGCTGAATATTACTAGGAATGTGAATTGGAACGAAATCGCTAATTCATAAGACCATTTTACAATTTTGGCCCAAGTTAGAAACAGAGTCTAAAGTGTAAAATTTCGATTGCCCATATCTCGGAAACTATAAGAGATAATGCAATTAGGCAATTGGCAATGTAATTAGCATGCTGAATATTACTTGGAATGTGAATTGGAACGAAATCGCTAATTCATAAGACAGAGTCTAGGGTGTAAAATTTCGATTGCCCATATCTCGGAAACCATAAGGTATAATTCAATTTGGCAATCGGCAACGTAATTAGCATGCCGAATATTACATGGAATGTGGATTGGAACGGAATCGCTAATTCATACAATACAATTTTGGAACAAGTTAGAAGAAGAGCCAAATTGTAAAATTTCGATAGTCCATATCTCGGAAACTATAAGAGATAATTCAATTTGGCAATCGGCAACGTAATTAGCATGCCGAGTATTACTTGGAATCTGAATTGGAACGAAATCGTTAATTCATAAGACCATTTTACAATTTTGGCCCAAGTTAGAAACAGAGTCTAAAGTGTAAAATTTCGATTGCCCATATCTCGGAAGCTATAAGAGATAATGCGATTTGACAATCGGCAACGTAATTAGCATGCCGAATATTACCTGGAATGTGAATTGGAAAGCCCAAGTTAGAAACAGAGACAAAATTGTAAAATTTCGATAGCCCATATCTCAGAGACTATAAGAGATAATGCAATTTGTTAATCGACAACATAATTAGCATGCCGAATATTACTTGGAGTGTGAATTGTAACGAAATCGCTAATTCATAGGGCCATTTTACAATTTTGGCACAAGTTAGAAGAAGAGCCAAATTGTAAAATTTCGATAGTTCATATCTCGAAAACTATAAGAGATAATGCAATTTGACAATCGGCAACGTAATTAGCATGCCGAATATTACTTGGAATGTGAATTGGAACGAAATCGGCAATACATAAGACCATTTTACAATTTTGGAACAAGTTAGAAGAAGAGCCAAATTGTAAAATTTCGATAGTCCATATCTCGTAAACTATAAGAGATAATTCAATTTGACAATCGGCAACGTAATTAGCATGCCGAATATTACTTGGAGTGTGAATTGGAGCGAAATCGGTAATTCACAAGATCAATTAACAATTTCACCCTAAGTTAGAAATAGAACCTAAAGCGTAAAGTTTCGATAGTCCATATGTGGGAAACTATAAGAGATAGTGCAATTCCGTAATCCATAACGTGATTAGCTTGCCGAATATTACTTGGAATGTGATTTGGAACGAAATCGCTACTTCATAAGACCATTTTACAATTTTGGCCCAAGTTAAAAGCAGAGCCAATATTGTAAGATGTCGATAGTCCATATCTCGGAAACTATAAGAGATAATGATGCAATTTGGCAAACGGCAATATAATTAGCATGCTGAATATTACTAGGAATGTGAATTGGAACGAAATCGCTAATTCATAAGACCATTTTACAATTTTGGCCCAAGTTAGAAACAGAGTCTAAAGTGTAAAATTTCGATTGCCCATATCTCGGAAACTATAAGAGATAATGCAATTAGGCAATCGGCAATGTAATTAGCATGCTGAATATTACTTGGAATGTGAATTGGAACGAAATCGCTAATTCATAAGACAGAGTCTAGGGTGTAAAATTTCGATTGCCCATATCTCGGAAACCATAAGGTATAATTCAATTTGGCAATCGGCAACGTAATTAGCATGCCGAATATTACTTGGAATGTGAATTGTAACGAAATCGCTAATTCATAAGGCCATTTTACAATTTTGCCCAAGTTAGAAACAGAGACAAAATTGTAAAATATCGATAGCCCATATCTCAGGAACTATAAGAGATAATGCAATTTATTAATCGACATCGTAATTAGCATGCCGAATATTACTTGGAATGTGAATTGGAACGAAATCGCTACTTCATAAGACCATTTTACAATTTTGGCCCAAGTTAGAAACAGAGCCAATATTGTAAGATGTCGATAGTCCATATCTCGGAAACTATAAGAGATAATGATGCAATTTCGCAAACGGCAATGTAATTAGCATGCCGAATATTACTTGGAATGTGAATTGGAACGAAATCGCTAATTCATAAGACCATTTTACAATTTTGGCCCAAGATAAAAACAGAGTCTAAAGTGTAAAATTTCGATTGCCCATATCTCGGAAACTATAAGATATAATGCAATTTGACAATCGGCAATGTAATTAGCCTGCCGAATATTATTTGGAATGTGAATTGGAACGAAATCGCTAATTAGTAAGACCATTTTACAATTTTGGCCCAAGTTAGAAGCAGAGCCAATATTGTAAGATGTCGATAGTCCATATCTCGGAAACTATAAGAGATAATGATGCAATTTGGCAAACGGCAATATAATTAGCATGCTGAATATTACTAGGAATGTGAATTGGAACGAAATCGCTAATTCATAAGACCATTTTACAATTTTGGCCCAAGTTAGAAACAGAGTCTAAAGTGTAAAATTTCGATTGCCCATATCTCGGAAACTATAAGAGATAATGCAATTAGGCAATCGGCAATGTAATTAGCATGCTGAATATTACTTGGAATGTGAATTGGAACGAAATCGCTAATTCATAAGACAGAGTCTAAAGTGTAAAATTTCGATTGCCCATATCTCCGAAACTATACGAGATAATGCAATTTGGCAATCGGCAATGTAATTAGCGTGCTGATTATTACTTGGAATGTGAATTGGAACGAAATCGCTAATTCATAAGACCATTTTACAATTTTGGCACAAGTTAAAAGAAGAGCCAAATTGTAAAATTTCGATAGTCCATATCTCGGAAACTATAAGAGATAATGCAATTTGGCAATCGGCAACGTAATTAGCATACCGAATATTACTAGGAATGTGAATTGGAACGAAATCGCTAATTCATAAGACCATTTTACAATTTTGGCCCAAGTTAGAAGAAGAGCCAAATTGTAAAATTTCGATAGCCCATATCTCGGAAACTATAAGAGATAATTCAATTTGGCAATCGGCAACGTAATTAGCATGTCGAGTATTACTTGGAATATGAATTGGAACAAAATCGTTAATTCATAAGACCATTTTAAAATTTTGGCCCAAGTTAGAAACAGAGTTTAAAGTGTAAAATTTCGATTGCCCATATCTCGGAAACCATAAGGGATAATTCAATTTGGCAATCGGCAACGTAATTAGCATGCCGAATATTACCTGGAATGTGAATTGGAAAGCCCAAGTTAGAAACAGAGACAAAATTGTAAAATTTCGATAGCCCATATCTCAGAGACTATAAGAGATAATTCAATTTGGCAATCGGCAAAGTAATTAGCATGTCGAGTATTACTTGGAATATGAATTGGAACAAAATCGTTAATTCATAAGACCATTTTAAAATTTTGGCCCAAGTTAGAAACAGAGTCTAAAGTGTAAAATTTCGATTGCCCATATCTCGGAAACCATAAGAGATAATGCAATTTGTTAATCGACAACATAGTTAGCATGCCGAATATTACTTGGAGTGTGAATTGTAACGAAATCGCTAATTCATAGGGCCATTTTACAACTTTGGCACAAGTTAGAAGAAGAGCCAAATTGTAAAATTTCGATAGTCCATATCTCGAAAACTATAAGAGATAATGCAATTTGACAATCGGCAACGTAATTAGCATTCCGAATATTACTTGGAATGTGAATTGGAACGAAATCGGCAATACATAAGACCATTTTACAATTTTGGAACAAGTTAGAAGAAGAGCCAAATTGTAAAATTTCGATAGTCCATATCTCGTAAACTATAAGAGATAATTCAATTTGACGATCGGCAACGTAATTAGCATGCCGAATATTACTTGGAGTGTGAATTGGAGCGAAATCGGTAATTCACAAGATCAATTAACAATTTCACCCTAAGTTAGAAATAGAACCTAAAGCGTAAAGTTTCGATAGTCCATATGTGGGAAACTATAAGAGATAGTGCAATTCCGTAATCCATAACGTGATTAGCTTGCCGAATATTACTTGGAATGTGATTTGGAACGAAATCGCTACTTCATAAGACCATTTTACAATTATGGCCCAAGTTAGAAGCAGAGCCAATATTGTAAGATGTCGATAGTCCATATCTCGGAAACTATAAGAGATAATGATGCAATTTGGCAAATGGCAATGTAATTAGCATGCTGAATATTACTAGGAATGTGAATTGGAACGAAATCGCTAATTCATAAGACCATTTTACAATTTTGGCCCAAGTTAGAAACAGAGTCTAAAGTGTAAAATTTCGATTGCCCATATCTCGGAAACTATAAGAGATAATGCAATTAGGCAATTGGCAGTGTAATTAGCATGCTGAATATTACTTGGAATGTGAATTGGAACGAAATCGCTAGTTCATAAGACAGAGTCTAGGGTGTAAAATTTCGATTGCCCATATCTCGGAAACTATACGAGATAATGCAATTTGGCAATCGGCAATGTAATTAGCGTGCTGAATATTACTTGGAGTGTGAATTGGAACGAAATCGCTAATTCATAAGACCATTTTACAACTTTGGCACAAGTTGAAAGAAGAGCCAAATTGTAAAATTTCGATATTCCATATCTCGGAAACTATAAGAGATAATGCAATTTAGCAATCGGCAACGTAATTAGCATACCGAATATTACTAGGAGTGTGAATTGGAACGAAATCGCTAATTCATAAGACCAATTTACAATTTTGGCCCAAGTTAGAAGCCGAGCCAATATTGTAAGATGTCGATAGTCCATATCTCGGAAACTATAAGAGATAATGATGCAATTTGGCAATCGGCAACGTAATTAGCATGCCGAATATTACTTGGAATGTGATTTGGAACGAAATCGCTACTTCATAAGACCATTTTACAATTTTGGCCCAAGTTAGAAGCAGAGCCAATATTGTAAGATGTCGATAGTCCATATCTCGGAAACTATAAGAGATAATGATGCAATTTCGCAAACGGCAATGTAATTAGCATGCCGAATATTACTTGGAATGTGAATTGGAACGAAATCGCTAATTCATAAGACCATTTTACAATTTTGGCCCAAGTTAAAAACAGAGTCTAAAGTGTAAAATTTCGATTGCCCATATCTCGGAAACTATAAGATATAATGCAATTTGACAATCGGCAACGTAATTAGCATGCCGAATATTATTTGGAATGTGAATTGGAACGAAATCGCTAATTCCTAAGACCATTTTACAATTTTGGCCCAAGTTAGAAGCAGAGCCAATATTGTAAGATGTCGATAGTCCATATCTCGGAAACTATAAGAGATAATGATGCAATTTGGCAAACGGCAATATAATTAGCATGCTGAATATTACTAGGAATGTGAATTGGAACGAAATCGCTAATTCATAAGACCATTTTACAATTTTGGCCCAAGTTAGAAACAGAGTCTAAGGTGTAAAATTTCGATTGCCCATATCTCGGAAACTATAAGAGGTAATGATGCAAATTCGCAAACGGCAATGTAATTATCATGCCGAATATTAGTTGGAATGTGAGTTGGAACGAAATCGCTAATTCATAAGACCATTTTACAATTTTGGCCCAAGTTAGAAACAGAGTTTAAAGTGTAAAATTTCGATTGCCCATATCTCGGAAACTATAAGAGATAATGCAATTTGGCAATCGGCTATGTAATTAGCATGCCGAATATTACTTGGAATGTGAATTGTAACAAAATCGCTAATTCATAAGGCCATTTTACAATTTTGGCACAAGTTAGAAGAAGAGCCAATTGTAAAATTTCGATAGTCCATATCTCGGAAACTATAAGAGATAATGCAATTTGACAATCGGCAACGTAATTAGCATGCCGAATATTACTTGGAATGTGAATTGGAACGAAATCGATAATTCATAAGACCATTTTACAGTTTTGGCACAAGTTAGAAGAAGAGCCAAATTGTAAAATATCGAAGGTCCATATCTCGGAAACTATAAGAGATAATGCAATTTAGCAATCGACAATGTAATTAGCATGCCGAATATTACTTGGAATGTGAATTGTAACGAAATCGCTAATTCATAAGGCCATTTTACAATTTTGGCACAAGTTAGAAGAAGAGCCAAATTGTAAAATTTCGATAGTCCATATCTCGGAAACTATAAGAGATAATGCAATTTGACAATCGGCAACGTAATTAGCATGCCGAATATTACTTGGAATGTGAATTGGAACGAAATCGGTAATACATAAAACTATTTTACAATTTTGGAACAAGTTAGAAGAAGAGCCAAATTGTAAAATATCGAAGGTCCATATCTCGGAAACTATAAGAGATAATTCAATTTGGCAATCGACAACGTAATTAGCATGCCTAGTATTACTTGGAATGTGAATTGGAACAAAATCGTTAATTCATAAGACCATTTTACAATTTTGGCCCAAGTTAGAAACAGAGTCTAAAGTGTAAAATTTCGATTGCCCATATCTCGGAAACCATAAGGGATAATTCAATTTGGCAATCGGCAACGTAATTAGCATGCCGAATATTACTTGGAATGTGAATTGGAACGAAATCGCTAATTCATAAGACCATTTTACAATTATGGCACAAGTTAGAAGAAGAGCTAAATTGTAAAATTTCGATAGTCCATATCTCGGAAGCTATAAGGGATAATGCGATTTGACAATCGGCAACGTAATTAGCATGCCGAATATTACCTGGAATGTGAATTGGAAAGCCCAAGTTAGAAACAGAGACAAAATTGTAAAATTTCGATAGCCCATATCTCAGAGACTATAAGAGGTAATGCAATTTGTTAATCGACAACATAATTAGCATGCCGAATATTACTTGGAATGTGAATTGGAACGAAATCGCTAATTCATAAGATCATTTTACAATTTTGGCACAAGTTAGAAGAAGAGCCAAATTGTAAAATTTCGTTAGTCAATATCCTGGAAACTATAAGAGATAATACAATTTGACAATCGGCAACGTAATTAGCATGCCGAATATTACTTGGAGTGTGAATTGGAGCGAAATCGGTAATTCACAAGATCAATTAACAATTTCACCCTAAGTTAGAAATAGAACCTAAAGCGTAAAGTTTCGATAGTCCATATGTGGGAAACTATAAGGGATAGTGCAATTCCGTAATCCATAACGTGATTAGCTTGCCGAATATTACTTGGAATGTGATTTGGAACGAAATCGCTAATTAGTAAGACCATTTTACAATTTTGGCCCAAGTTAGAAGCAGAGCCAATATTGTAAGATGTCGATAGTCCATATCTCGGAAACTATAAGAGATAATGATGCAATTTGGCAAACGGCAATATAATTAGCATGCTGAATATTACTAGGAATGTGAATTGGAACGAAATCGCTAATTCATAAGACCATTTTACAATTTTGGCCCAAGTTAGAAACAGAGTCTAAAGTGTAAAATTTCGATTGCCCATATCTCGGAAACTCTAAGAGATAATGCAATTTGGCAATCGGCAATGTAATTAGCATGCTGAATATTACTTGGAATGTGAATTGGAACGAAATCGCTAATTCATAAGACAGAGTCTAAGGTGTAAAATTTCGATTGCCCATATCTCGGAAAATATACGAGATAATGCAATTTGGCAATCGGCAATGTAATTAGCGTGCTGAATATTACTTGGAATGTGAATTGGAACGAAATCGCTAATTCATAAGACCATTTTACAATTTTGGCACAAGTTAGAAACAGAGTCTAAAGTGTAAAATTTCGATTGCCCATATCTCGGAAACTATAAGAGATAATGCCATTAGGCAATCGGCAATGTAATTTGCATGCCGAATATTACTTGGAATGTGAATTGGAACGAAATCGCTAATTCATAAGACCAATTTACAATTTTGGCACAAGTTAGAAGAAGAGCCAAATTGAAAAATTTCGATAGTCAATATCTCGAAAACTATAAGAGATAACGCAATTTGGCAATCGGCTATGTAATTAGCATGCCGAATATTACTTGGAATGTGAATTGGAACGAAATCGCTAATTCATAAGTCCATTTTACAATTTTGGCACAAGTTAGAAGAAGAGCCAAATTGTAAAATTTCGATAGTCCATTTCTCGGAAACTATAAGAGATAATGCAATTTGACAATCGGCAACGTAATTAACATGCCGAATATTACTTGGAATGTGAATTGGAACGTAATCGCTAATTCATAAGACCATTTTACAATTTTGGCCCAAGTTAGAAACAGAGTCTAAAGTGTAAAATTTCGATTGCCCATATCTCGGAAACTATAAGGGATAGTGCAATTTGGCAATCGGCAATGTAATTAGCATGCCGAATATTACTGGGAATGTGAATTGGAACGAAATCGCTAATTCATAAGTCCATTTTACAATTTTGGCACAAGTTAGAAGAAGAGCCAATTTGTAAAATTTCGATAGTCAATATCTCGGAAACTATAAGAGATAACACAATTTGACAATCGGCAACGTAATTAGCATGCCGAATATTACTTGGAATGTGAATTGGAACGAAATCGCTAATTCATAGGGCCTTTATACAATTTTGGCCCAAGTTAGAAGCCGAGCCAATATTGTAAGATGTCGATAGTCCATATCTCGGAAACTATAAGAGATAATGATGCAATTTGGCAATCGGCATCGTAATTAGCATGCCGAATATTACTTGGAATGTGAATTGGAACGAAATCGCTAATTCACAAGACCATTTAACAATTTTGGCCCAAGTTAGGAGCAGAGCCAATATTGTAAGATGTCGATAGTCCATATCTCGGAAACTCTAAGAGATAATGATGTAATTTGGCAATCGGAAACGTAATTAGCATCCCGAATATTACTTGGAATGTGAATAGAAGAAGAGCTAAATTGTAAAATTTCGATAGTCCATATCTCGGAAGCTATAAGAGATAATGCAATTTGACTATCGGCAACGTAATTAGCATGCCGAATATTACTTGGAATGTGAATTGGAACGAAATCGCTAATTCATAAGGCTATTTTACAATTTTGGCACAAGTTAGAACAAGAGCCAATTGTAAAATTTCGATAGTCCATATCTCGGAAACTATAAGAGATAATGCAATTTGACAATCGGCAACGTAATTAGCATGCCGAATATTACTTGGAATGTGAATTGGAACGAAATCGGTAATATATAAAACTATTTTACAATTTTGGAACAAGTTAGAAGAAGAGCCAAATTGTAAAATTTCGATAGTCCATATCTCGGAAACTATAAGAGATAATTCAATTTGGCAATCGGCAACGTAATTAGCATGCCGAGTATTACTTGGAATCTGAATTGGAACGAAATCGTTAATTCATAAGACCATTTTACAATTTTGGCCCAAGTTAGAAACAGAGTCTAAAGTGTAAAATTTCGATTGCCCATATCTCGGAAACCATAAGGTATAATTCAATTTGGCAATCGGCAACGTAATTAGCATGCCGAATATTACATGGAATGTGGGTTGGAACGAAATCGCTAATTCATAAGACCATTTTACAATTTTGGAACAAGTTAGAAGAAGAGCCAAATTGTAAAATTTCGATAGTCCATATCTCGGAAACTATAAGAGATAATTCAATTTGGCAATCGGCAACGTAATTAGCACGCCGAATATTACTTGGAATATGAATTGGAACGAAATCGGTAATACATAAGACCATTTTACAATTTTGGAACAAGTTAGAAGAAGAGCCAAATTGTAAAATTTCGATAGTCCATATCTCGGAAACTATAAGAGATAATTCAATTTGGCAATCGGCAACGTAATTAGCACGCCGAATATTACTTGGAATGTGGATTGGAACGAAATCGCTAATTCATAAGACCATTTTACAATTTTGGAACAAGTTAGAAGAAGAGCCAAATTGTAAAATTTCGATAGTCCATATCTCGGAAACTATAAGAGATAATGCAATTTGACAATCGGCAACGTAATTAGCATGCCGAATATTACTTGGAATGTGAATTGGAACGAAATCGGTAATACATAAGACTATTTTACAATTTTGGAACAAGTTAGAAGAAGAGCCAAATTGTAAAATTTCGATAGTCCATATCTCGGAAACTATAAGAGATAATTCAATTTGGCAATCGGCAACGTAATTAGCATGCCGAGTATTACTTGGAATCTGAATTGGAACGAAATCGTTAATTCATAAGACCATTTTACAATTTTGGCCCAAGTTAGAAACAGAGTCTAAAGTGTAAAATTTCGATTGCCCATATCTCGGGAACCATAAGGTATAATTCAATTTGGCAATCGGCAACGTAATTAGCATGCCGAATATTACATGGAATGTGGATTGGAACGAAATCGCTAATTCATAAGACCATTTTACAATTTTGGAACAAGTTAGAAGAAGAGCCAAATTGTAAAATTTCGATAGTCCATATCTCGGAAACTATAAGAGATAATTCAATTTGGCAATCGGCAACGTAATTAGCACGCCGAGTATTACTTGGAATCTGAATTGGAACGAAATCGTTAATTCATAAGACCATTTTACAATTTTGGCCCAAGTTAGAAACAGAGTCTAAAGTGTAAAATTTCGATTGCCCATATCTCGGAAGCTATAAGAAATAATGCGATTTGACAATCGGCAACGTAATTAGCATGCCGAATATTACCTGGAAAGTGAATTGGAAAGCCCAAGTTAGAAACAGAGACAAAATTGTAAAATTTCGATAGCCCATATCTCAGAGACTATAAGAGATAATGCAATTTGTTAATTGACAACATAATTAGCATGCCGAATATTACTTGGAGTGTGAATTGTAACGAAATCGCTAATTCATAGGGCCATTTTACAATTTTGGCACAAGTTAGAAGAAGAGCCAAATTGTAAAATTTCGATAGTTCATATCTCAAAAACTATAAGAGATAATGCAATTTGACAATCGGCAACGTAATTAGCATGCCGAATATTACTTGGAATGTGAATTGGAACGAAATCGGCAAAACATAAGACCATTTTCCAATTTTGGAACAAGTTAGAAGAAGAGCCAAATTGTAAAATTTCGATAGTCCATATCTCGTAAACTATAAGAGATAATGAAATTTGACAATCGGCAACGTAATTAGCATGCCGAATATTACTTGGAATGTGAATTGGAACGAAATTGCCAATTCATAAATTACAATTTTGGAACAAGTTAGAAGAAGAGCCAAATTGTAAAATTTCGATAGTCCATATCTCGTAAACTATAAGAGATAATTCAATTTGGCAATCGGCTATGTAATTAGCATGCCGAATATTACTTGGAATGTGAATTGGAACGAAATCGCTAATTCATAAGGTCATTTTACAATTTTGGCACAAGTTAGAAGAAGAGCCAAATTGTAAAATTTCGATAGTCCATATCTCGTAAACTATAAGAGATAATTCAATTTGGCAATCGGCAACGTAATTAGCATGCCGAATATTACTTGGAATGTGAATTGGAACGAAATTGCTAATTCATAAATTACAATTTTGGAACAAGTTAGAAGAAGAGCCAAATTGAAAAATTTCGATAGTCAATATCTCGGAAACTATAAGAGATAACGCAATTTGGCAATCGGCTATGTAATTAGCATGCCGAATATTACTTGGAATGTGAATTGGAACGAAATCGCTAATTCATAAGGTCATTTTACAATTTTGGCACAAGTTAGAAGAAGAGCCAAATTGTAAAATTTCGATAGTCCATATCTCGGAAACTATAAGAGATAATGCAATTTGACAATCGGCAACGTAATTAGCATGCCGAATATTACTTGGAATGTGAGTTGGAACGAAATCGCTAATTCATAAGGCCATTTTACAATTTTGCCCAAGTTAGAAACAGAGACAAAATTGTAAAATTTCGATAGCCCATATCTCAGAAACTATAAGAGATAATGCAATTTGGCAATCGGCAACGTAGTTAGCGTGCCGAATATTACTTGGATTGTGAATTGGAACGAAATCGCTAATTCATAAGACCATTTTACAATTTTGGCCCAAGTTAGAAGCATAGCCAATATTGTAAGATGTCGATAGTTCATATATCTGAAACTATAAGAGATAATGCAATTTGGCAATCGGCAACGTAGTTAGCATGCCGAATATTACTTGGAATGTGAATTGTAACGAAATCGCTAATTCATAAGGCCATTTTACAATTTTGCCCAAGTTAGAAACAGAGACAAAACTGTAAAATTTCGATAGCCCATATCTCAGAAACTATAAGAGATAATGCAATTTATTAATCGACATCGTAATTAGCATGCCGAATATTACTTGGAATGTGAATTGGAACGAAATCGCTAATTCATAAGACCATTTTACAATTTTGGCACAAGTTAGAAGAAGAGCCAAATTGTAAAATTTCGTTAGTCAATATCTTGAAAACTATAAGAGATAATACAATTTGACAATCGGCAACGTAATTAGCATGCCGAATATTACTTGGAGTGTGAATTGGAGCGAAATCGGTAATTCACAAGATCAATTAACAATTTCACCCTAAGTTAGAAATAGAACCTAAAGCGTAAAGATTCGATAGTCCATATGTGGGAAACTATAACAGATAGTGCAATTCCGTAATCCATAATGTGATTAGCTTGCCGAATATTACTTGAAATGTGATTTGGAACGAAATCGCTACTTCATAAGACCATTTTACAATTTTGGCCCAAGTTAGAAGCAGAGCCAATATTGTAAGATGTCGATAGACCATATCTCGGAAACTATAAGAGATAATGATGCAATTTCGCAATCGGCAATGTAATTAGCGTGCTGATTATTACTTGGAATGTTAATTGGAACGAAATCGCTAATTCATAAGACCATTTTACAATTTTGGCACAAGTTAAAAGAAGAGCCAAATTGTAAAATTTCGATAGTCCATATCTCGGAAACTATAAGAGGTAATGCAATTTGGCAATCGGCAACGTAATTAGCATACCGAATATTACTAGGAATGTGAATTGGAACGAAATCGCTAATTCATAAGACCATTTTACAATTTTGGCCCAAGTTAGAAGAAGAGCCAAATTGTAAAATTTCGATAGCCCATATCTCGGAAACTATAAGAGATAATTCAATTTGGCAATTGGCAACGTAATTAGCATGTCGAGTATTACTTGGAATATGAATTGGAACAAAATCGTTAATTCATAAGACCATTTTAAAATTTTGGCCCAAGTTAGAAACAGAGTCTAAAGTGTAAAATTTCGATTGCCCATATCTCGGAAACTATAAGGGATAATTCAATTTGGCAATCGGCAACGTAATTAGCATGCCGAATATTACCTGGAATGTGAATTGGAAAAAATCGTTAATTCATAAGACCATTTTAAAATTTTGGCCCAAGTTAGAAGCAGAGACAAAATTGTAAAATTTCGATAGCCCATATCTCAGAGACTATAAGAGATAATGCAATTTGTTAATTGACAACATAATTAGCATGCCGAATATTACTTGGAGTGTGAATTGTAACGAAATCGCTAATTCATAGGGCCATTTTACAACTTTGGCACAAGTTAGAAGAAGAGCCAAATTGTAAAATTTCGATAGTCCATATCTCGAAAACTATAAGAGATAATGCAATTTGACAATCGGCAACGTAATTAGCATTCCGAATATTACTTGGAATGTGAATTGGAACGAAATCGGCAATACATAAGACCATTTTACAATTTTGGAACAAGTTAGAAGAAGAGCCAAATTGTAAAATTTCGATAGTCCATATCTCGTAAACTATAAGAGATAATTCAATTTGACGATCGGCAACGTAATTAGCATGCCGAATATTACTTGGAGTGTGAATTGGAGCGAAATCGGTAATTCACAAGATCAATTAACAATTTCACCCTAAGTTAGAAATAGAACCTAAAGCGTAAAGTTTCGATAGTCCATATGTGGGAAACTATAAGAGATAGTGCAATTCCGTAATCCATAACGTGATTAGCTTGCCGAATATTACTTGGAATGTGATTTGGAACGAAATCGCTACTTCATAAGACCATTTTACAATTATGGCCCAAGTTAAAAGCAGAGCCAATATTGTAAGATGTCGATAGTCCATATCTCGGAAACTATAAGAGATAATGATGCAATTTGGCAAACGGCAATGTAATTAGCATGCTGAATATTACTAGGAATGTGAATTGGAACGAAATCGCTAATTCATAAGACCATTTTACAATTTTGGCCCAAGTTAGAAACAGAGTCTAAAGTGTAAAATTTCGATTGCCCATATCTCGGAAACTATAAGAGATAATGCAATTAGGCAAACGGTAATGTAATTAGCATGCTGAACATTACTAGGAATGTGAATTGGAACGAAATCGCTAATTCATAAGACAGAGTCTAGGGTGTAAAATTTCGATTGCCCATATCTCGGAAACTATACGAGATAATGCAATTTGGCAATCGGCAATGTAATTAGCGTGCTGAATATTACTTGGAATGTGAATTGGAACGAAATCGCTAATTCATAAGACCATTTTACAACTTTGGCACAAGTTGAAAGAAGAGCCAAATTGTAAAATTTCGATATTCCATATCTCGGAAACTATAAGAGATAATGCAATTTGGCAATCGGCAACGTAATTAGCATACCGAATATTACTAGGAATGTGAATTGGAACGAAATCGCTAATTCATAAGACCAATTTACAATTTTGGCCCAAGTTAGAAGCCGAGCCAATATTGTAAGATGTCGATAGTCCATATCTCGGAAACTATAAGAGGTAATGATGCAATTTCGCAAACGGCAATGTAATTAGCATGCCGAATATTACTTGGAATGTGAATTGGAACGAAATCGCCAATAGATAAGACCATTTTACAATTTGGGCCCAAGTTAGAAGCAGAGCCTAAGGTGTAAATTATCGATAGTCCATATCTCGGAAACTATAAGAGATAATGCAATTTGGCAACCGGCAATGTAATTAGCATGCCGAATATTACTTGGAATGTGAATTGGAACGAAATCGCCAATAGATAAGACCATTTTACAATTTGGGCTCAAGTTAGAAGAAGAGCCAAATTGTAAAATTTCGTTAGTCAATATCTTGAAAACTATAAGAGATAATACAATTTGACAATCGGCAACCTAATTAGCATGCCGAATATTACTTGCAGTGTGAATTGGAGCGAAATCGGTAATTCACAAGATCAATTAACAATTTCACCCTAAGTTAGAAATAGAAACTTAAGCGTAAAGTTTCGATAGTCCATATGTGGGAAGCTATAAGAGATAGTGCAATTCCGTAATCCATAACGTGATTAGCTTGCCGAATATTACTTGGAATGTGATTTGGAACGAAATCGCTACTTCATAAGACCATTTTACAATTTTGGCCCAAGTTAGAAGCTGAGCCAATATTGTAAGATGTCGATAGTCCATATCTCGGAAACTATAAGAGATAATGATGCAATTTCGCAAACGGCAATGTAATTAGCATGCCGAATATTACTTGGAATGTGAATTGGAACGAAATCGCTAATTCATAAGACCATTTTACAATTTTGGCCCAAGTTAAAAACAGAGTCTAAAGTGTAAAATTTCGATTGCCCATATCTCGGAAACTATAAGATATAATGCAATTTGACAATCGGCAACGTAATTAGCCTGCCGAATATTATTTGGAATGTGAATTGGAACGAAATCGCTAATTACTAAGACCATTTTACAATTTTGGCCCAAGTTAGAAGCAGAGCCAATATTGTAAGATGTCGATAGTCCATATCTCGGAAACTATAAGAGATAATGATGCAATTTGGCAAACGGCAATATAATTAGCATGCTGAATATTACTAGGAATGTGAATTGGAACGAAATCGCTAATTCATAAGACCATTTTACAATTTTGGCCCAAGTTAGAAACAGAGTCTAAAGTGTAAAATTTCGATTGCCCATATCTCGGAAACTATAAGAGATAATGCAATTAGGCAATCGGCAATGTAATTAGCATGCTGAATATTACTTGGAATGTGAATTGGAACGAAATCGCTAATTCATAAGACAGAGTCTAAGGTGTAAAATTTCGATTGCCCATATCTCGGAAACTATACGAGATAATGCAATTTGGCAATCGGCAATGTAATTAGCGTGCTGAATATTACTTGGAATGTGAATTGGAACGAAATCGCTAATTCATAAGACCATTTTACAATTTTGGCACAAGTTAAAAGAAGAGCCAAATTGTAAAATTTCGATAGTCCATATCTCGGAAACTATAAGAGATAATGCAATTTGGCAATCGGCAACGTAATTAGCATACCGAATATTACTAGGAATGTGAATTGGAACGAAATCGCTAATTCATAAGACCATTTTACAATTTTGGCCCAAGTTAGAAGAAGAGCCAAATTGTAAAATTTCGATAGTCCATATCTCGGAAACTATAAGAGATAATTCAATTTGGCAATCGGCAACGTAATTAGCATGTCGAGTATTACTTGGAATATGAATTGGAACAAAATCGTTAATTCATAAGACCATTTTAAAATTTTGGCCCAAGTTAGAAACAGAGTCTAAAGTGTAAAATTTCGATTGCCCATATCCCGGAAACCATAAGGGATAATTCAATTTGGCAATCGGCAACGTAATTAGCATGCCGAATATTACCTGGATTGTGAATTGGAAAGCCCAAGTTAGAAACAGAGACAAAATTGTAAAATTTCGATAGCCCATATCTCAGAGACTATAAGAGATAATGCAATTTGTTAATCGACAACATAATTAGCATGCCGAATATTACTTGGAGTGTGAATTGTAACGAAATCGCTAATTCATAGGGCCATTTTACAATTTTGGCACAAGTTAGAAGAAGAGCCAAATTGTAAAATTTCGATAGTCCATATCTCGAAAACTATAAGAGATAATGCAATTTGACAATCGGCAACGTAATTAGCATGCCGAATATTACTTGGAATGTGAATTGGAACGAAATCGGCAATACATAAGACCATTTTACAATTTTGGCACAAGTTAGAAGAAGAGCCAAATTGTAAAATTTCGATAGTCCATATCTCGGAAACTATAAGATATAATGCAATTTGACAATCGGCAACGTAATTAGCATGCCGAATATTATTTGGAATGTGAATTGGAACGAAATCGCTAATTACTAAGACCATTTTACAATTTTGGCCCAAGTTAGAAGCAGAGCCAATATTGTAAGATGTCGATAGTCCATATCTCGGAAACTATAAGAGATAATGATGCAATTTGGCAAACGGCAATATAATTAGCATGCTGAATATTACTAGGAATGTGAATTGGAACGAAATCGCTAATTCATAAGACCATTTTACAATTTTGGCCCAAGTTAGAAACAGAGTCTAAAGTGTAAAATTTCGATTGCCCATATCTCGGAAACTATAAGAGATAATGCAATTAGGCAATCGGCAATGTAATTAGCATGCTGAATATTACTTGGAATGTGAATTGGAACGAAATCGCTAATTCATAAGACAGAGTCTAAGGTGTAAAATTTCGATTGCCCATATCTCGGAAACTATACGAGATAATGCAATTTGGCAATCGGCAATGTAATTAGCGTGCTGATTATTACTTGGAATGTGAATTGGAACGAAATCGCTAATTCATAAGACCATTTTACAATTTTGGCACAAGTTAAAAGAAGAGCCAAATTGTAAAATTTCGATAGTCCATATCTCGGAAACTATAAGAGATAATGCAATTTGGCAATCGGCAACGTAATTAGCATACCGAATATTACTAGGAATGTGAATTGGAAGGAAATCGCTAATTCATAAGACCATTTTACAATTTTGGCCCAAGTTAGAAGAAGAGCCAAATTGTAAAATTTCGATAGCCCATATCTCGGAAACTATAAGAGATAATTCAATTTGGCAATCGGCAACGTAATTAGCATGTCGAGTATTACTTGGAATATGAATTGGAACAAAATCGTTAATTCATAAGACCATTTTAAAATTTTGGCCCAAGTTAGAAACAGAGTCTAAAGTGTAAAATTTCGATTGCCCATATCTCGGAAACCATAAGGGATAATTCAATTTGGCAATCGGCAACGTAATTAGCATGCCGAATATTACCTGGATTGTGAATTGGAAAGCCCAAGTTAGAAACAGAGACAAAATTGTAAAATTTCGATAGCCCATATCTCAGAGACTATAAGAGATAATGCAATTTGTTAATCGACAACATAATTAGCATGCCGAATATTACTTGGAGTGTGAATTGTAACGAAATCGCTAATTCATAGGGCCATTTTACAATTTTGGCACAAGTTAGAAGAAGAGCCAAATTGTAAAATTTCGATAGTTCATATCTCGAAAACTATAAGAGATAATGCAATTTGACAATCGGCAACGTAATTAGCATGCCGAATATTACTTGGAATGTGAATTGGAACGAAATCGGCAATACATAAGACCATTTTACAATTTTGGAACAAGTTAGAAGAAGAGCCAAATTGTAAAATTTCGATAGTCCATATCTCGTAAACTATAAGAGATAATTCAATTTGACAATCGGCAACGTAATTAGCATGCCGAATATTACTTGGAGTGTGAATTGGAGCGAAATCGGTAATTCACAAGATCAATTAACAATTTCACCCTAAGTTAGAAATAGAACCTAAAGCGTAAAGTTTCGATAGTCCATATGTGGGAAACTATAAGAGATAGTGCAATTCCGTAATCCATAACGTGATTTGCTTGCCGAATATTACTTGGAATGTGATTTGGAACGAAATCGCTACTTCATAAGACCATTTTACAATTTTGGCCCAAGTTAGAAGCAGAGCCAATATTGTAAGATGTCGATAGTCCATATCTCGGAAACTATAAGAGATAATGATGCAATTTGGCAAACGGCAATGTAATTAGCATGCTGAATATTACTAGGAATGTGAATTGGAACGAAATCGCTAATTCATAAGACCATTTTACAATTTTGGACCAAGTTAGAAACAGAGTGTAAAGTGTAAAATTTCGATTGCCCATATCTCGGAAACTATAAGAGATAATGCAATTAGGCAATTGGCAGTGTAATTAGCATGCTGAATATTACTTGGAGTGTGAATTGGAACGAAATCGCTAATTCATAAGACCATTTTACAACTTTGGCACAAGTTGAAAGAAGAGCCAAATTGTAAAATTTCGATATTCCATATCTCGGAAACTATAAGAGATAATGCAATTTGGCAATCGGCAACGTAATTAGCATACCGTATATTACTAGGAATGTGAATTGGAACGAAATCGCTAATTCATAAGACCAATTTACAATTTTGGCCCAAGTTAGAAGCCGAGCCAATATTGTAAGATGTCGATAGTCCATATCTCGGAAACTATAAGAGATAATGATGCAATTTGGCAATCGGCAACGTAATTAGCATGCCGAATATTACTTGGAATGTGAATTGGAACGAAATCGCTAATTCATAAGACCATTTTACAATTTTGGCACAAGTTAGAAGCAGAGCCAATAGTGTAAGATGTCGATAGTCCATATCTCGGAAACTATAAGAGGTAATGATGCAATTTCGTAAACGGCAATGTAATTAGCATGCCGAATATTACTTGGAATGTGAGTTGGAACGAAATCGCTAATTCATAAGACCATTTTACAATTTTGGCCCAAGTTAGAAACAGAGTTTAAAGTGTAAAATTTCGATTGCCCATATCTCGGAAACTATAAGAGATAATGCAATTTGGCAATCGGCTATGTAATTAGCATGCCGAATATTACTTGGAATGTGAATTGTAACGAAATCGCTAATTCATAAGGCCATTTTACAATTTTGGCACAAGTTAGAAGAAGAGCCAAATTGTAAAATTTCGATAGTCCATATCTCGGAAACTATAAGAGATAATGCAATTTGACAATCGGCAACGTAATTAGCATGCCGAATATTACTTGGAATGTGAATTGGAACGAAATCGCTAATTCATAAGACCATTTTACAATTTTGGCCCAAGTTAGAAACAGAGTCTAAAGTGTAAAATTTCGATTGCCCATATCTCGGAAACTATAAGAGATAATGCAATTAGGCAATCGGCAATGTAATTAGCATGCCGAATATTACTTGGAATGTGAATTGGAACGAAATCGGTAATACATAAGACTATTTTACAATTTTGGAACAAGTTAGAAGAAGAGCCAAATTGTAAAATTTCGATAGTCCATATCTCGGAAACTATAAGAGATAATTCAATTTGGCAATCGGCAACGTAATTAGCATGCCGAATATTACTTGGAATATGAATTGGAACGAAATCGGTAATACATAAGACTATTTTACAATTTTGGAACAAGTTAGAAGAAGAGCCAAATTGTAAAATTTCGATAGTCCATATCTCGGAAGCTATAAGAGATAATTCAATTTGGCAATCGGCAACGTAATTAGCACGCCGAATATTACTTGGAATGTGGATTGGAACGAAATCGCTAATTCATAAGACCATTTTACAATTTTGGAACAAGTTAGAAGAAGAGCCAAATTGTAAAATTTCGATAGTCCATATCTCGGAAACTATAAGAGATAATGCGATTTGACAATCGGCAACGTAATTAGCATGCCGAATATTACCTGGAATATGAATTGGAACGAAATCGGTAATACATAAAACTATTTTACAATTTTGGAACAAGTTAGAAGAAGAGCCAAATTGTAAAATTTCGATAGTCCATATCTCGGAAACTATAAGAGATAATTCAATTTGGCAATCGGCAACGTAATTAGCATGCCGAGTATTACTTGGAATCTGAATTGGAACGAAATCGTTAATTCATAAGACCATTTTACAATTTTGGCAAAAGTTAGAAACAGAGTCTAAAGTGTAAAATTTCGATTGCCCATATCTCGGGAACCATAAGGTATAATTCAATTTGGCAATCGGCAACGTAATTAGCATGCCGAATATTACATGGAATGTGAATTGGAAAGCCCAAGTTAGAAACAGAGACAAAATTGTAAAATTTCGATAGCCCATATCTCAGAGACTATAAGAGATAATGCAATTTGTTAATCGACAACATAATTAGCATGCCGAATATTACTTGGAGTGTGAATTGTAACGAAATCGCTAATTCATAGGGCCATTTTACAATTTTGGCACAAGTTAGAAGAAGAGCCAAATTGTAAAATTTCGATAGTTCATATCTCAAAAACTATAAGAGATAATGCAATTTGACAATCGGCAACGTAATTAGCATGCCGAATATTACTTGGAATGTGAATTGGAACGAAATCGGCAAAACATAAGACCATTTTCCAATTTTGGAACAAGTTAGAAGAAGAGCCAAATTGTAAAATTTCGATAGTCCATATCTCGTAAACTATAAGAGATAATTCAATTTGGCAATCGGCAACGTAATTAGCATGCCGAATATTACTTGGAATGTGAATTGGAACGAAATTGCCAATTCATAAATTACAATTTTGGAACAAGTTAGAAGAAGAGCCAAATTGTAAAATTTCGATAGTCCATATCTCGTAAACTATAAGAGATAATTCAATTTGGCAATCGGCAACGTAATTAGCATGCCGAATATTACTTGGAATGTGAATTGGAACGAAATTGCTAATTCATAAATTACAATTTTGGAACAAGTTAGAAGAAGAGCCAAATTGAAAAATTTCGATAGTCAATATCTCGGAAACTATAAGAGATAACGCAATTTGGCAATCGGCTATGTAATTAGCATGCCGAATATTACTTGGAATGTGAATTGGAACGAAATCGCTAATTCATAAGGTCATTTTACAATTTTGGCACAAGTTAGAAGAAGAGCCAAATTGTAAAATTTCGATAGTCCATATCTCGGAAACTATAAGAGATAATGCAATTTGACAATCGGCAACGTAATTAACATGCCGAATATTACTTGGAATGTGAATTGTAACGAAATCGCTAATTCATAAGGCCATTTTACAATTTTGCCCAAGTTAGAAACAGAGACAAAATTGTAAAATTTCGATAGCCCATATCTCAGAAACTATAAGAGATAATGCAATTTGGCAATCGGCAACGTAGTTAGCGTGCCGAATATTACTTGGATTGTGAATTGGAACGAAATCGCTAATTCATAAGACCATTTTACAATTTTGGCCCAAGTTAGAAGCATAGCCAATATTGTAAGATGTCGATAGTTCATATATCTGAAACTATAAGAGATAATGCAATTTGGCAATCGGCAACGTAGTTAGCATGCCGAATATTACTTGGAATGTGAATTGTAACGAAATCGCTAATTCATAAGGCCATTTTACAATTTTGCCCAAGTTAGAAACAGAGACAAAACTGTAAAATTTCGATAGCCCATATCTCAGAAACTATAAGAGATAATGCAATTTATTAATCGACATCGTAATTAGCATGCCGAATATTACTTGGAATGTGAATTGGAACGAAATCGCTAATTCATAAGACCATTTAACAATTTTGGCACAAGTTAGAAGAAGAGCCAAATTGTAAAATTTCGTTATTCAATATCTTGAAAACTATAAGAGATAATACAATTTGACAATCGGCAACGTAATTAGCATGCCGAATATTACTTGGAGTGTGAATTGGAGCGAAATCGGTAATTCACAAGATCAATTAACAATTTCACCCTAAGTTAGAAATAGAACCTAAAGCGTAAAGATTCGATAGTCCATATGTGGGAAACTATAACAGATAGTGCAATTCCGTAATCCATAATGTGATTAGCTTGCCGAATATTACTTGGAATGTGATTTGGAACGAAATCGCTACTTCATAAGACCATTTTACAATTTTGGCCCAAGTTAGAAGCAGAGCCAATATTGTAAGATGTCGATAGACCATATCTCGGAAACTATAAGAGATAATGATGCAATTTCGCAAACGGCAATGTAATTAGCATGCCGAATATTACTTGGAATGTGAATTGGAACGAAATCGCTAATTCATAAGACCATTTTACAATTTTGGCCCAAGTTAAAAACAGAGTCTAAAGTGTAAAATTTCGATTGCCCATATCTCGGAAACTATAAGATATAATGCAATTTGACAATCGGCAACGTAATTAGCCTGCCGAATATTATTTGGAATGTGAATTGGAACGAAATCGCTAATTACTAAGACCATTTTACAATTTTCTCCCAAGTTAGGAGCAGAGCCAATATTGTAAGATGTCGATAGTCCATATCTCGGAAACTATAAGAGATATTGATGCAATTTGGCAAACGGCAATGTAATTAGCATGCTGAATATTACTAGGAATGTGAATTGGAACGAAATCGCTAATTTATAAGACCATTTTACAATTTTGGCCCAAGTTAGAAACAGAGTCTAAAGTGTAAAATTTCGATTGCCCATATCTCGGAAACTATAAGAGATAATGCAATTAGGCAATTGGTAGTGTAATTAGCATGCTGAATATTACTTGGAATGTGAATTGGAACGAAATCGCTAATTCATAAGACAGAGTCTAGGGTGTAAAATTTCGATTGCCCATATCTCGGAAACTATACGAGATAATGCAATTTGGCAATCGGCAATGTAATTAGCGTGCAGAATATTACTTGGAATGTGAATTGGAACGAAATCGCTAATTCATAAGACCATTTTACAATTTTGGCACAAGTTGAAAGAAGAGCCAAATTGTAAAATTTCGATAGTCCATATCTCGGAAACTATAAGAGATAATGCAATTTGGCAATCGGCAACGTAATTAGCATACCGAATATTACTAGGAATGTGAATTGGAACGAAATCGCTAATTCATAAGACCAATTTACAATTTTGGCCCAAGTTAGAAGCCGAGCCAATATTGTAAGATGTCGATAGTCCATATCTCGGAAACTATAAGAGGTAATGATGCAATTTCGCAACCGGCAATGTAATTAGCATGCCGAATATTACTTGGAATGTGAATTGGAACGAAATCGCCAATAGATAAGACCATTTTACAATTTGGGCCCAAGTTAGAAGCAGAGCCTAAGGTGTAAATTATCGATAGTCCATATCTCGGAAACTATAAGAGATAATGCAATTTGGCAACCGGCAATGTAATTAGCATGCCGAATATTACTTGGAATGTGAATTGGAACGAAATCGCCAATAGATAAGACCATTTTACAATTTTGGCCCAAGTTAGAAGAAGAGCCAAATTGTAAAATTTCGTTAGTCAATATCTTGAAAACTATAAGAGATAATACAATTTGACAATCGGCAACCTAATTAGCATGCCGAATATTACTTGCAGTGTGAATTGGAGCGAAATCGGTAATTCACAAGATCAATTAACAATTTCACCCTAAGTTAGAAATTGAACCTTAAGCGTAAAGTTTCGATAGTCCATATGTAGGAAACTATAAGAGATAGTGCAATTCCGTAATCCATAACGTGATTAGCTTGCCGAATATTACTTGGAATGTGATTTGGAACGAAATCGCTACCTCATAAGACCATTTTACAATTTTGGCCCAAGTTAGAAGCAGAGCCAATATTGTAAGATGTCGATAGTTCATATCTCGGAAACTATAAGAGATAATGATGCAATTTCGCAAACGGCAATGCAATTAGCATGCCGAATATTACTTGGAATGTGAATTGGAACGAAATCGCTAATTCATAAGACCATTTTACAATTTTGGCCCAAGTTAAAAACAGAGTCTAAAGTGTAAAATTTCGATTGCCCATATCTCGGAAACTATAAGATATAATGCAATTTGACAATCGGCAACGTAATTAGCATGCCGAATATTATTTGGAATGTGAATTGGAACGAAATCGCTAATTAGTAAGACCATTTTACAATTTTGGCCCAAGTTAGAAGCAGAGCCAATATTGTAAGATGTCGATAGTCCATATCTCGGAAACTATAAGAGATAATGATGCAATTTGGCAAACGGCAATATAATTAGCATGCTGAATATTACTAGGAATGTGAATTGGAACGAAATCGCTAATTCATAAGACCATTTTACAATTTTGGCCCAAGTTAGAAACAGAGTCTAAAGTGTAAAATTTCGATTGCCCATATCTCGGAAACTATAAGAGATAATGCAATTAGGCAATCGGCAATGTAATTAGCATGCTGAATATTACTTGGAATGTGAATTGGAACGAAATCGCTAATTCATAAGACAGAGTCTAAGGTGTAAAATTTCGATTGCCCATATCTCGGAAACTATACGAGATAATGCAATTTGGCAATCGGCAATGTAATTAGCGTGCTGATTATTACTTGGAATGTGAATTGGAACGAAATCGCTAATTCATAAGACCATTTTACAATTTTGGCACAAGTTAAAAGAAGAGCCAAATTGTAAAATTTCGATAGTCCATATCTCGGAAACTATAAGAGATAATGCAATTTGGCAATCGGCAACGTAATTAGCATACCGAATATTACTAGGAATGTGAATTGGAACGAAATCGCTAATTCATAAGACCATTTTACAATTTTGGCCCAAGTTAGAAGAAGAGCCAAATTGTAAAATTTCGATAGCCCATATCTCGGAAACTATAAGAGATAATTCAATTTGGCAATCGGCAACGTAATTAGCATGTCGAGTATTACTTGGAATATGAATTGGAACAAAATCGTTAATTCATAAGACCATTTTAAAATTTTGGCCCAAGTTAGAAACAGAGTCTAAAGTGTAAAATTTCGATTGCCCATATCTCGGAAACCATAAGGGATAATTCAATTTGGCAATCGGCAACGTAATTAGCATGCCGAATATTACCTGGATTGTGAATTGGAAAGCCCAAGTTAGAAACAGAGACAAAATTGTAAAATTTCGATAGCCCATATCTCAGAGACTATAAGAGATAATGCAATTTGTTAATCGACAACATAATTAGCATGCCGAATATTACTTGGAGTGTGAATTGTAACGAAATCGCTAATTCATAGGGCCATTTTACAGTTTTGGCACAAGTTAGAAGAAGAGCCAAATTGTAAAATTTCGATAGTCCATATCTCGAAAACTATAAGAGATAATGCAATTTGACAATCGGCAACGTAATTAGCATGCCGAATATTACTTGGAATGTGAATTGGAACGAAATCGGCAATACATAAGACCATTTTACAATTTTGGAACAAGTTAGAAGAAGAGCCAAATTGTAAAATTTCGATAGTCCATATCTCGGAAACTATAAGATATAATGCAATTTGACAATCGGCAACGTAATTAGCATGCCGAATATTATTTGGAATGTGAATTGGAACGAAATCGCTAATTACTAAGACCATTTTACAATTTTGGCCCAAGTTAGAAGCAGAGCCAATATTGTAAGATGTCGATAGTCCATATCTCGGAAACTATAAGAGATAATGATGCAATTTGGCAAACGGCAATATAATTAGCATGCTGAATATTACTAGGAATGTGAATTGGAACGAAATCGCTAATTCATAAGACCATTTTACAATTTTGGCCCAAGTTAGAAACAGAGTCTAAAGTGTAAAATTTCGATTGCCCATATCTCGGAAACTATAAGAGATAATGCAATTAGGCAATCGGCAATGTAATTAGCATGCTGAATATTACTTGGAATGTGAATTGGAACGAAATCGCTAATTCATAAGACAGAGTCTAAGGTGTAAAATTTCGATTGCCC